>NC_062281.1:180248823-180551853 GCF_902655055.1 Lutra lutra
TCACTGGCTCCAAATTGTATTACAGAATTCAGTCACCCTGCTCTCTGATTCTTACCTGTATAAACACACAGGTAGTATTTTGGACAGTTATCAACACACACAATATAGTGGGTACTTTCTCTGCCTTCCCCTTCCCTGTACCACATTGTTTTTTGCTGATCTGCACCAATGATGGGGTAGGTGCGATTTTGATCTCTACTGTGCAGATGAAAAATGTGAGGCCCATAAAATTTAAAGCTGAGAGCTACAAGCTAAGTCTTCAGAGCCCATGCTCCGTGTCCCCCTGAAGCATTTGTGTCTGAGTCCCCTCTGTCTTCCCCAGGGCCTGAAAGGTGCTCTGCCCAGGGCCCACACTGAATGGCTGTAGACGGGACTGGCAGAGCTGCTAGGGCGGTATGAAACCTCAGTTTCTGCCGGGTCAGAGTCTGGCTGCTCTCAGGAGAGCCCTCTTAAAGACTTTTACTATGTCCCAGACTCCCAGCAGCCTCCCAATACAGCTCCAGCTCAACCTTCATTAATATTTACCAAGCACTGGTAACACTCAGAACTGGGCAGCAGGGGCCAAAAACACACCCTCTTCAGGAGGTCGGATGCAGCCTCTGCCTAGCCCCTCCCTGCCGGTCTGTAAAGTCAGGGCCACCAACACAATGCAATTAGTGGTTCTCAGTTCAAAAAGGAAAGTGGTGATACAAAGAAACAGCTCTCAGGATATAAATCAGCTACCCATGTTGGGAGCCAAACTCATAATAAATGCGTGGGTGTTTAATACAAAACATTTATTTAACCAAGATTTATCTGGTGCCTTCTTTGAGGCAGGCAATCTGCCAAGCCCTGGGGCTACAGCAGTGAAAGAGGCTCCATCCCAGCCCTAAAAGAACTCAAAGGCTCTTCCCTTGACAATTTATCAGAGAAGAAAGCAGGGTGTCTGGAGAGATTCATTTCCTCAGTTCTTCCCCTGAGAGTCAAGGTCAGACAATGCCAATTGTCAACACAAAAATGAACCTGCTAACATTGCTACAGAGTTCGGGTTACAAACACTGTACCTGGCCTCCCTGGCATGGAGGGGGAAAGGAAAGGGATTTGCACACTCCCTAAAATCCTCTCCCAGGAGGATGCATTTTGAATTACATACCAGTGGGAGCCAAAATCAACAGAATCTTTTACATCAAGTTTACCTACCTAATGTGTAAGTACTAGTGGGACAAAAAGGTGTTTCAGAGAGTCTGGCTTTGCAGGATTGGCAAGGTGCAGGCTGATACTCGTTGTACTTTAAACCCCACGAGTGGCAAGGTAGTAAGGCAATCACACAGGTATGCCACACCTTTCAAGCATGTCTCTTTAGTCGGACCCACTGGCTTTCAGGCTGGATCACGCACCTCCCAGTTTGTCTAACTCAAGCTGGTTTGGTTATTGATCTGTGAATTCAGAGTACAACTTTGAATGCTGGCAGGCCCGTCAGTGGCTGGCTAATTTCAGTTAGGAGAAGCAAGTTCTCGGAACTTGCCAAGAAAGCAAAGTAGAACACCTGTCTGATGTTTTGATGTGCCTTGCGGCTCTAATCTTGTTGCCAGACTGGTATCGAAACACACACGCACCCCCTCCAACACACCCTGAATGTGTTTCCTGGGGAAGCATCTGCCGCGCGTTCCCCAGTTGCTCATACATTCCCAAGCCTTTGCAAGTCAGTCCTCGGCCATTACAGCCTATTCGGTGTAATCACTAAATGGGGTACAGGAAGTCAATGCTAAACTCCCACACTTCCTGTGACTCTGACCCAGGGCTTCTCAACCTCCGGGACCTTTAAAGGATTCTGAAGCATGGACTGCCACCCCAGAATCAGGATCTTTGAGGATGGCTGCTTGGGTGCTCCAACCCCAGCTAAAGGGTGGCAGAAGGCTTATTTTGAACTAAAAACACTTAAAAAACAGGTGCAAAAGGTCACTCTGACCTCCCCTCCCTTTTTCTTCCTGAAAACAAGAAAGAACATTCCCATGTGAAAGACATCCTCCCACACCAGGAGAGAAACATTCTTACCATCAGAGACGGGGGCGGAGGCCAAGAGAATTCCCTACAAACAGATCTGATTAAAATAACTCTTACCTTCCTTTAGATTCCCCACATATTTTAGTTACTTTTCCACAATTGTATCTCTTGTTCAACCTATTATAAAAGCATTTAGGCTTTGCCACTACTTTGGGTCTTCATGTCCTTATCACTTAAGATTTAGAAATATATCTGTGTGCTTGGGGCATCTGGGTGGCTCAGTGGGTTAAAGCCTCTGCCTTCAGCTCAGGTCATGATCTCAGGGTCCTGGGATCGAGCCCCGCATTGGGCTCTCTGCTCAGCAGGGAGCCTGCTTCCCCCCCTCTCTCTGCCTGCTTCTACACCTACTTGTGATCTCTGTCAAATAAACTGGAATCTTTAAAAAATAATATCTTTATATTATATATATTATATAAATAAAATCTTTTTAAAAAATCTTTAAAAAAAGAAAAAGAAATATATCTGTGTGCTTTTCTCCTGTTAATGTCTTCTATCAGTTTAATTCTCAGGCCAGAGACCCTAAGAAGGTAGAAATAAGGTTTCGCTTCCCCTACACAGCTCACTCTGTGTTGAGAACTACGGCTCTTAAGTTTTTCTAAGAGTAATCCCCTGATGTGGGAGTGTCTGTATGAAGAGGACCCGGTCTGTCCTCTGTAATCCTCAAAGGTAGTCATTATACCAAACAACCAGCAAAAAAATGAGCACCCAGAGTTATTTTAGATCACTTTTTTAAAGTGTTCATCACCCAGGTGGACACCCAGGGTCTACTCTCAGTTTCCTTGCTAGTCTGTTATCCAAGCTCTCCATTTCTTGGCCCGCTCCAACGTCTGAGCTCTCAGTACTTCAGGCCAAAAGCTGTGTGGACAGAAAGATGGGCAGCAACCTTGAGAAGAACAACCCGAACAGGTTCATGCTGGTAACCAGATTGATAACCAAAAGAAATCTGGAACACTTAATACTCACCGAAAAAAATAGTGGAACATGGGAGCCATCTAATTCTATTAAGACCATGACTATACCTGTCTCCCAACTATTCACACTCATGGCACGAAGAAGAGACTCGCTATCTTTAGGAATCATGGAAGGCTCTAAAGAGAATCCAATGAGATAAGAAGCCGATTCAAACTCCCACTGTGTTTTCTCACAATCGCTGAATTCCTGTAGACATTTTTCTCTTAATCTGCCTTCCATTGCAACACCTCACATTTTTAACATATTCCAAATCTACAATAGGGTTTTTCCACATCTATTATTACACTCAATCTTGGCATTAGTTCTACAGGATCAGCATTATTACCATTCTATAGGTGGAGAAACTGAGGCTCAGAGAGACTTGTCCAGTTAAGGTCTTCTATCTTAAACATTTTTTATTGGAGTGTGTCTTTTACATATGTGCATGTATTAACCGTAGAAAAGGCAGGTCAACAACAACCCCAAAAACAACAAAAATCACTCCATGTCTTACCTCCCAGAGACGAGGTTTTGAGGGAATGTCCTTCCAGTCTTTTTTCCATACCGAGAGGCAAGGTGTGGTGGGAAGAGCACAGACCCCAGAGCCTGCCCTGGGTCTCAGCTCTGCAGCTCACTAGCATATGATATCGGCAGGCTTTTCAACCTTTCAGCATGTTAATTTTTTCATCTGTCAAATGGGGATAATACCAGCGCCTAACAGCGTAAGGATTAAACAAATCAACATCTTTGAAGTCCTTAGAGCAAGTACTAAGAAAGCCCTCAATTACTAAGTTTTGAGGGTTTTATTTTCATAAAAGTGGTAATGATAATAAACAATACATATTCTTTTGTTCCCTGGCTCTTATTTTTCATGTTAAACTCAATATACTGTGAACCTGTTTCTGTGTATATATACCTACATACCTAGATCACTAATGGTATTTTTTTAAAAGATTTTATTTATTTATTTGGCAGAGAGAGGGGAAAGCAGGCTCCCCGCCAAGCAGAGAGCCTGATGCAGGGCTTGATCCCAGGACCCTGAGACCATGACCTGAGGCGAAGGCAGAGACTTAACCCACTAAGCCACCCAGGTGCCCCCACTAATGGTATTTTATGTTATGGCTTATCTGTCATTAATTTCACCATCCCCAACTGTTGTTTCCAGTTCTTTGCTATTACACGCTGAGCTGAATATCCTTATAGATAAATATAACTTTTCTTAAATAAATTTCCCTTAAACAAATTCCTAGAGGTAAAACTACCACGGTAACTTTATAGGTTAGGACTTTCGATTTAAACCCCCACCATTAGGGCATCAAAGTCAAGTCTCAGGCTTCTGGATCTACAGATAACTATTCTCCCTCCTGGTTATATATAGCTGCTTCTCTGACGCTGGATCTGTCAGAGGAGAGGGTGAATTAACATAGGAATGAATTACTCAAAAGAATTTTTAAAGTTTTGTTTTATGGACCACAAGTTATGTACTGCCCCCAGTTTTAAGAAATATACCTGTGGGCCAGCTCCTTTTCAGGGAAGCTTGATGCTAGTAAGATCTACTTACTGGGGGTGCCTGGGGGGCTCAGTGGGTTAAGCCTCTGCCTTTGGCTCAGGTCATGATCCCAGGGTCCTGGGATCGAGCCCCATATCGGGCTCTCTGCTCAGCAGCGAGCCTGCTTCCTTCTCTCTCTGCCTGCCTCTCTGCCTACTTGTGATCTCTGTCTGTCAAATAAATAAATAAATAATCTTTAAAAAAAAAAAAAAGTTCTACTTACTCATCACAGCTGACAACCTCCATAGCTATCCACTTGACAAACGTCTGGACTTTTCCACTGACTCATGCAGGCCAGTGTTTGTCCTCTGGCTGACTGCTTGGGTTTGGGAAGAAACCATGAGTTAAGCTTCTGTGGCACAAGAGATTGGGTTTTGCCACAACAGAAAAAAATGCACAGATTGGCATAGTTTTCATAGATGATTAAAGTGCTTGGCCTACTGGACTCCATGGAGCGACTCCCCCTCGTGCGAAAAGCAGGCACCAAGGCTGTCTCCATGAAAACCATAGCTTCTAGGGCATGGAGAGAAGCAACCTGCCCAAGGACAGCCTGATCTCTTGACTCCGGTTCCCCAGGGCTGAATTTTTATATCATCTCCTTGCCTCTAACTGATATCTCTTTATTTTATTTTGTCATAGCCATTACCTTGTAGGATCCAAAGGTGTGATCTTTTGCATATTCTAAATGCGCCCCTCATGAGATAATAGTATTAAGTATCAAGCACTTTGTTAAGAGCAAGACACTATGCTACACAATTTATATGCATTATCTTTTTTTAAAAGATTTTTATTTGTTTGAGAGAGAGTGATCGAGAGAGAGAGAAAGAGAGAGAGCATGAGCAGGGGGAGGGGCAGAGGGAGAAGCAGGCTCCCCGATGAGCCGGGAGCCCGAGGCGGGGCTCTATCCCAGGACCCTGGGATCATGGGATCATGACCTGAGCCAAAGGTAGACGCTTAACCAACTGAGCCACCCAGATGCCCTATATGCATTAATCTTATTAAATTCTCACCATAACCTACTGGGGTCAGTAGTATTTCTATCCGCATTTAACAGATGATAAAACCAAGGCTCAGAGAAATAGGTTAAGTGATTTGCCCAAAGTCACACACAGAGAACTCCAACCTGGGTCAGTGTGATACCAGAACCTCTGCTCGTGGCCCCTCTACTGGACTCTCCAGGGCCCATATTCCTAGGAAGGGCTCAGAATATGGCTTGCTGTGGGATGGGAGGTAGCCATGTTTCCAGGCTATAGCAACCAGGCTATTAGCAGCCCAATAAACTTGCACATATGTTCTTAATGCCTTTTAGGGGAAAAAAAAAAAAAAAGGCAAAGAAAACCCAGAGCATTTATATTCCTCCCTATATGGGCTTTTTTTTTAAAGGCATCCTACCCACGAAGGTGCTTGCCTACAAGTGGGGATCCTGCCATAAAAGGATACCAGGAAGAGGTAGAAACTGAAGGAGGTCCTGCAGCAGTGACCCTAAAGGGGGAACACTGACCCCTGTGAAGAAATTGCAACCAGGTAAACTCATGAGAAGGAGTTACTGAAGAACCCCCCAAAGTGCCCATGGTAGAAAGGCAGCTAGGAAAACACAAAGCCATCTGACAAGATTTGGGGTCCAGAAGGAACTTTTTTGCTCTCCTTCACCCTTCTTCCCTGACTACAATCCCAGAGATGTCAAAAACGAGCCAGCTGTGAAAGGGAGAATAAGGAAGAGCAGAGCATTCAACTGTCAGTCAACTTTAGAGTCGTGATTACTACCTGGGCTGACCCAGTTTAATCACCGAATCAAAACTGAGTTTAAGATTTAAAATGACGTTGGGGCGCCTGGGTGGCTCAGTGGGTTAAAGCCTCTGCCTTCAGCTCAGGTCATGATCCCAGGGTCCTGGGCTCTCTGCTCAGCAGGGCTCTCTGCTCAGCAGGGAGCCTGCTTCCTCCTCTCTCTCTCTCTCTCTCTCTCTCTCTCTCTGCCTGCCTCTCTGCCTACTTGTGATCTCTGTCAAATAAATAAATAAAATCTTTAAAAAATAAATAACAATAAAAAAAATTTTAAAAAGATTTAAAATGACGTGGGGCACCTGGGTCCTGAGATTGAGCCCCACATCAGGCTTCCTGCTCAGTGAGGAGTCTGTTTCTCCCTCTCTCTGTGGCCCTCCCCCTCCATTCATGCTCTGTCTCTCACTTTCTCTTTCCCAAATACATAAAATCTTTTTAAAAAATAAAATAAAATAAAAATAAAAATAAAATTTAAAGTGACGTATCCAAAATCTATAAAGAACTTATCAAACTCAACACCCAAAAAACAAATAATCCAGTCAAGAAATGGGCAGAAGACATGAACAGGCATTTCTCCGAAGAAGACATACAAATGGCCAACAGACACATGAAAAAATGCTCAATACCACTCGGCATCAGAGAAATACAAATCAAAACCACAATGAGATACCACCTCACACCAGTCAGAATGGCTGAAATTAACAAGTCAGGAAACAACAAAAGTCATCAAGGACTCAATGAAAGGGGACCCTTTTTACACTTTCAGTGGGAATGCAAATGGGTCCTGTCACTCTGGAAAACAGTATGGAGTTTCCTCAAAAAGTTAAAAATACAACTACCCTACAACCCAGCAATTGCTCTACTAGGTATTTATCCAAAGGACACAAACATAGTGGTATGAAGGGGCACATGCACACCAATGTTTATAGCAACAATGTCCACAACTGCCAAAATATACAAAGAGCCCAGGTCTCCATCAATGGATAAATGGATAAAAAAAGATATGGTACACACACACACACACACACACACACACACACACACACCGGACAATATATTACTCAGCCTTCAAAAAGAATGAAATCTTGCCATTTGCAACAAAGTGGATGGAACTAGAGGGTATAATGCTAAGCGAAATAAGTCAGAGAAAGACGAATACCACATGACTTCACTCATATCTGGAATTTAAGAAACAAAACAGATGAACATAGGGGACGGGAAGAAAAATAAGATAAAAAACAGAGAAGGAGACAAACCATAAAAAGCTCGTAACTCTAGGGAACAAACTGAGGGTTGCTGGAGGTGGGGTGGGGGGATGGGGTAGTTGGGTGATGGGAATTAAAGAGGGCACTTGATGTAATGAGCTCTGGGTGTTACATACAACTGATGAATCACTAAATTCTACCCCCGAAACTAATACTACACTGTTAATTAACTGAAATTTAATTTTTTTTAATTTAAAGTGACCACAGGATTTTATCACCCCAGAAAAGGGTGATAATGAAAATATCAACTAGTTTATTGTACACAACATCCAATCAGACATTTGATTAATCAACATTAGACAGCCAGTAGGGCCATCAGAAACATACTGGTTAAATGTCACCCTTCCCTAGGAATAAGCAAAAACGTCACCTCACCGTGAAAATGAATGTTTTGTCCATTGGCTGGAGAAGAATTATCAACCTTGAGTGTATGTAAGAGAAGGATAGGGGCATCTGGGAGGCTCAGTGGGTTAAAAATCTGATTCTTGGTTTCAGCTCAAGTCGTGATCTCATGGGTCATGAGATTGAGCCCCCCCTCAGTGTGGAGTCTGCTTGAGATTCTCTCCCTATGACCCTCCCCCTACTCTCTCTCTCTCTCTCTCAAATAAATAAATAAATCTTTAAAAAGAAGAAGTTTGTAGCACTGGCTGGCTCAGTCAGTAAAACATGTAATTCTAGACGTCTGGATTGTGAGTTCAAGACCCTCGGTGGGTATAGAGATGACTTAAAAAATAAAATCTTGACAAGAAGGAAATGGAAGAAGAGGAAGAGGAGGGGAAGTTGTTTATGAAACTAATAACAGATCATTAAATGTGTGAACCAAAAATTGAGAGAACTGAGGGGAAAAAGACATTTCAACAATAATCATTTGAGACTTAATACCACACTCTCGATAATGGATAGAACAGCCAGATAGAAGATGAATAAAGAAATAGAGGATTTGAACAATATAGTAAATGAACCAGATCTAACAAATATGTAGAGGATACTCTACCCAACTACAGCATATATTTTCTTCCCAAATGCACATGGGACATTCTCCAGGATAGACCATCTTTTAGGTCACAAGTTAAATTTCAATATTTCAATAGACTTAATAATACAGGCATCATTCAAAGTATCTTCTCTGACCACAGCAGGATGAGGTTAGAAGTCCATAACAGAAGGAAAACTGGAAAACGATCCAAACTATAGAAATTAAACAACACACTTTTTTAGCAAATGCAAAATTTATTTCAACTGTACATAACAGATTTTTTAAGATTTTATTTATTTATTTGACAGACAGAGATCACAAGTAGGCAGAGAGGCAGGCAGAGAGAGAGGAGGAAGCAGGCTCCCTGCTGAGCAGAGAGCCTGATGTGGGGCTTGATCCCAGGACCCTGAGATCATGACCCGAGCCGAAGGCAGAGACTTTAACCCACTGAGCCACCCAGGCGGCCCCATAACAGATTTTTTAAAAATAAACTCTTCATTGCCATAAACAACTACTAGCAATAATACACATGCAGTACAATATGATGCAAGATTTAGCTATACATCCAACTGAGTGGTCAAATGGCAGTCATCCACTAAAAATGGCTTTCCCATTCACAGAGGAAAAGCACAATATATAGATTTTTTTTTTCAAGGTCCTATACCATCATATACCATCACTGTGTTTTGGCAATTTTATGCAAAACACATAATTAATATAGTTTATATACTATGGCAAGTTTAAATTCAGTGTTAAGACCATGTAGGCTTCTTGCAAAAGGTCTGGAGATGGTTTATACCTTCTGGTTCAGGGTCTTCACTCTCCCACTACAACACTAACTGTACATGTGGCCATGACAGATGAACAACACACTCTTAAACAACAACTGGGTCAAAGAATATATCATATGGGAAATTAAAAAATACTTAAAGTTGAATGACTATGGAAGTACAACTTACCAAAACTTTTGGGACCCACTGAAAGTGGTGCTAAGGGGGAAAGGTTTATATACAAACACATTAAAAAACAAAACAGATCTCAAAACAACCATGTAACTTTACAACTTAAGAAAATAAAGAACAAACTAAGCCCACACCTAGCTGAAGAAAGGAAATAATAGAGATTAGAGCAGAGATAAGTGAAATAGAGAATTAAAAAAAAAAAAGAGGGAGAGAGAGAAAACCAATGAAACCAAAAGTTATTTCTTTGAAAAGAAAATCAATGAAATTGACAAACTTCTAACAGATTGACTAAAAAAAAAAAATACTCAAGTAACTAAAATCAGGAATGAAAGTGAGGACCTCACTAACCAATTTTACAAAAATAAAAAGATTATGAGGGAACTATGAACACTTGTACTCCAAGAAATTTTATTACCTAGATGAAATGGAAACATCCCTTGAAGTATAAAATCTACCAAGACTAAATCATGAAGAAATAGAAAATCTGATTAGACTTATAACTAGTAAGGAGATTTAATCAGGAGACTGAATCTCTTGAGAAAGGAAAGCCCTCCACCTAATGGCTTCACTGGTAAATTCTACCAATATTCAAAAACTAACACCAATCATTCTCAAACTTTTCCAAAAAAAAAAAAAGGAAGAAAGAAAGAAAAAGAAAAGGAGGGAACAAGTCCTAACTCATCCTTTACTATTCTGATTTCAAATCCAGAAAACAACACTGCAGGAAAGGAAAATGGCAGACCAATTTTCCTTATGAACATTTCTACAAAAGCCTTCAACAAAATACTATCAAATTGAATCCAGTAGCATAGTGAACCAATTATATACCATGACCAAGTGGCATTTATTCCGGGAATGCAAGGATGGTTCAACATACAAAAATCAATCAATGTAATACACCATATTAACAGAATGAAAGAAAAACACATGATCATTTCAACTGATGCAGAAAAAACTGACAGAATTCAACAATTTTTCATGATAAAAATACTCAACAAACTAGGAATAGAAGTAAACTATTTTTAACATAATGACAGTCATATCTGAAAAACCCACAGCAAACATCATATTCAATGTGAAAGACTGAAAACTTTTCCCCTAAAAGCAAGAACAAGGCAAGGATGTTCACTTTCACCATTTCTATTAAACATAGTCCTACAAGTCCTAGGCAGAGTAATTAGGCAAAATAAATAAATAACATCTAAATTGAAAAGGAAGAAGTAAAATGGCCTCTGCTCACAGATTATATGATCTTATATATAGAAAATCCTAGGGTTGCCTGGGTGGCTCAGTTGGTTGAGCAGCTGCCTTTGGCTCGGGTCATGATCCCAGGGTCCTGGAATCGAGTCCCGCATTGGGCTCCCTGCTCAGTGGGGAGTCTGCTTCTCCCTCTCCCTCTCCCTCTTCCTCTGCCTGCCTCTCTGCCTACTTGTACTCTGTATCTCTGTCAAATAAATAAATAAATAAATAAATAAATAAATAATATTTAAGAAAACCCTAAGGTTTCCATCAAACATCTACTGGAACTAATAAATAAATTTGGAAAAGTAGCAGAATCTTATGGCAACCCTCAAAAATCAATTGCACTTCTCTACAGTTACAATGAAAATATGAAAAGGAAATTAAGAAAACAACTCCATTTATAATAGCACTAAAATACTTAGTAATTAAGTTAACCAAGGAGGTGAAAAACTTATATAATGAAAACTACAAAACATTGTTAGAGGAAATTAAAGAAGACATAAATGAATGGAAAGATATCATGTTCATAGATTGAAAGATTTAATATTGTTAAAATGTTAATACTGCCCAAAGTGATCTACAGATTCAATGCAATTGTTATCAAACTCCCAATGTCTTTTTTTTTTTCAGAAATAGAAAGATCCCTCCTAAAACTTATGAGGAATTTCAAAAAACCCTGAACAGCTAAAACAATCTTTCAATAAAAGCAGAAGAACAAAGTTGGAGTCTCATACTTTCTGATTTCAACACTTACTACAAATCTACAGGATTCAAAACAATATGATACCAACATAGAGATAGATCTACACATCAACAGAATAGAATAGAGAGCCCAGAAATAAATCTTCAGGGGCACCTGGGTGGCTCAGTGGGTTAAAAGCCTCTGCCTTCAGCTCGGGTCATGGTCCCAGGGTCCTGGGATCGATCCCCACATCAGGCTCTCTGCTCGGCGAGGAGACTGCTTCCCCCTCCCTTTCTGCCAGCTCTCTGCCTACTTGTGATCTCTGTCTGTCAAATAAACAAATAAAAAATCTTTAAAAAATAAGAAAGAAAGAAATCCTCATGTGTAAGGTCAACTGATTTTCAACAAGGGTGCTAAGACAACTCAGCAGGGAAAGGACAATCTTTTCTGCACATGGTTCTGGGAAAACTGGAGATCCACATACAAGAGAATGAGTTGGACTCTCATCCTATACCATAGACAAAAAAAATAACCCCATAGATAGATAGAGTTAAACAAAAGAGCTAAAACTCTTAGGAAAACTGGGAATAAAAGCTCACCACATTAGATTTGGCAATGATTTGTTGAGTTCTGACATCAAAGGCTCAGTGAGTTGAGCTTCTGACTCTTGATGTCAGCTCAGGTCATGATATCTGAGTCATGGGCTTGAGCCCCATGTGGGGCTCCATGCTCAGCATGGAATCTGCTTGAGATTCTCTCTCTCCCTCTGCCCCTTCCCCACTCACTCTCTCTAAATAAATAAAATCTTTAGAAAAAAGGCACAGATGACAAAAGAAAAAATAGGCAAACTGGACTTCATGAAACCTAAAAGCTTCTGTGCATCAAAGGACAGTGTCAGTAGAGTGAAAAGGCAACCTATGGAACAGGAGGAAATATTTGCAAATCATATATCAGATAAGGGCTTCATATCCAGAATATATAAAGAACTCTGAAAAATCAACAACAGAACAACCTAGTTCAGAAGTGGACAGAGGACATAAATAGATATTTCTCCAAAGGATACAGATGGCCGATGAACACTTGAAAAGATGTTCATCATAACTGATCATTAGGGAAATACATCAAAACCACAATGAGATATCACTTGACAACCATTAGGATGACTATTATAAAAACAAAAACAAAAAGCAGAAAATAACAAGTTTTGGCAAGGATGTGGTAACATTGGAAACTTTGTGCATTGTTGGTGGGAAAGTAAGTTGATATGGCCACTGTGGGAAATAACACAGTGGTTCTGGAAAAAATTAAAAATAGAATTACCATATGAACCATCAATGTCACTGCTAGGTAGACACCTAGCAAGCAAATTGAAAGTGGGGGGTCTTGTACAGATATTCGTTCTCAGCAACATTATTCACAACAGCTTATTTGTGGAAACAACCAAGTATACATTGACGAATGGATAAACAAAATGTGGTGTATATAAATATATAATGTAATATTATTCAGCCTTAAAAAGGCAGGAAGTCTTGATATATGTTACAACATGGAGAAAACTTGAGGACATGATGCTAAATGAAGTACACCAATCACCAAAAGATAAATACTGTTTGATTCCACTTACATGAAGTTCCATGAGTCATCAACATCAGAGAGAGAAAATAGAATGGTTCTACATTCCTACCTTGGCAAATGGACATTCATAACAACAAAAATCAACCTCTCTGGTCTGAAATAAGAGATGATGTATCTGCTTATTTATCCCTAAAATCTAGTAGAAATGCAATCAGGATCTACTGGGATATCCCACAGTCCTGTGGCCGCTATGTCCATCAGAAGGACCCTGGAGCAGGCAGCGAGCACCTAAGGGCCTTGCATTGCCTTTCATCCTATTGATAGTGTCATTTGATATACGGAATTTTTTAGTTTTTATGAATTCCAATTCGTCTATTTTTTCTTCCATTGTTTGTGCCTTTGGTGTCAGAATCCAACAAATCATTGCCAAATCTAATGTGGTAAAGCTCTTATTCCAAGTTTTCCTAAGAGTTTTAGCTCTTATGATGAGGTCTCTATCCATTTGTGTTTTTTTTCCATCTGTGGTATAGGACAAGAGTCCAACTTCATCCTCCTGTGTGTGGATCTCCCATTTTCCCAGCACCATGTGCGGAAAAGATTGCCCCTCCCCTGCTGAGTGGTCTTGGCACTCTTGTTGAAAATCAGTTGACCTTACACGTGAAGATTGATTTCTGGGCTCTCTATTCGATTCCGTTGATGTGCAGATCTATCTTTATGCTGGTGTCACATCGTTTTGAATCCCATAGATTGGTAGCAAGTGTGGAAATCAGGAAGTGTGAGACCTCCAACTCTGCTCTTTTGTTTTCAAGTTTGTTTTGGCTCTTCTGAGTGCCTAACACCTCATCGCTTTCACTATATAATGTTTGTTAGAAGCTAGTCACTGAGTCTGGCCCACAGTCAAGAGGAGGAGGTCACACAAAGGTTGGGAGTACCAGGAGGCAAAGATTACTGGGAGCCCTTTTAGGGGCTGCCTACTACAATAGCTAACATTTATTGAGGACTTCATACTTAAGTGATATGTATACATACTCATTTCATCCTGACAATAACCCTGGGAATCTGGAACTCTTATTATACCTAATTTTTACTAGAAAGGATTGAAGTTGAGAGAGATTAAATCATTTTACCTGCAGGTCTAAGGCTATAAATGGTGGTGTTGGGATTCGGACCCAACCTGTCCAAATCCAATGCTATGCTCATAAGTGTTGTCCTTACTACCCACGCACACTCGGCCACTTCAATATTTCAGATGAATATAAAATGTTATTAGTTATAATTAGAGCTCACATTTACGACTGGTTAAATCTCAGATGACTGCTCATGAGTAGAATGAACTCTTTTAGCTGTATTTAGCACTAGTCAAATGAGTTTGAGAAATCCTTCTATTTTGGTTCAGTGTTAGCATGTTATGGAAATTGCTACCCACTGTGGAAAAGTGGGTAAAAAACTCGTTAACACAGACATGCTGAAGAATTTCCCGTCTTGCTACCCTGGAAAACTATTTAGATTCTCTAGGTTTCTAGAAGTAGGACCTCAGCTTGAGGGAAGCCTCTGGAACTGATTTCATGGGCAGCTGCTTCAAAACATCAAATTTCGCCTGAACTTCCCCAGAATTTCTGGGTCAGGCCACACACAAGAGAACTCTGTGAAAACAAGTTTCCACAGAACTTCTTGGCCTGAGAGAATTCTGCTGTCAAATAACCCCACCTCCCCCTCCTCCGCAGTCAGATTCTGCCTCTTGTGATGGAAGGCCTCCTTCCCAGTCTGGGAAATGTGTCAGGGGGTGTCTTATGGAGTCACAAAGACTCTTTGCTTCTCATTCTCCCCTTCTTTTGTGACCACATTTGCAAACTCTCAGAAGGAAAACATTGGGTTGTGTTTTAAAGCCCAGGATAGAAAGCTTGGGTTAAAAGTGTTTCAGAAATGTCGAGAATGTTTTTAAACTTGGTCTTAAAAGATGTTCTTGTTTTCGTTATGTTTTTAGAAGTAGGTGTAATTGCCTTTGTGCTTCAGCGTAAAAAGGGAACCCACGCTGTCCCCATTTTTATCCCGGAGGCCCAGTTCAGTGCCTGGAGCCTGGCTGGATGCAGTGCAGGGGCAGAGACAAATAAAGACATTGGGTCTTGCCTTTAAGGAACTTTGACAGTAGTATCCAGACTTTGAGTGACTAGTCCTGTCTACTGCCAACATGTCAAGGGGCCTCAGACCTGGCGTACACCTTCTCAACCTCAAGTCACACCTCTTTTCACACAGGAGGATTCCCAGACGTGAGCAGGGGAAGGATTTTAGTCTATTTGGGTCACTGGTGTATCCCAGCACCTAAAACAGGGCCAAACAGGAATTAGGACCTCAGTAAACAGTCTCGGAATGAATGAGGCAGTTACGGGATAGAGGTTAAGTCCGCTGAGTCCAAGGTCATCTCGGTTCCAGGTCTGAATCTCAGTGTGGCCCCTTGCTGGGTGGATTACACTGGGTTACTTATTTAACCTCCCTCTGACTCAGCTACTTCATTTGTTCATTTCTTCATTCAGCAAATGTTAGCTGAACACCTATTACGTACCAAACACTGTTCTCGGCGCCAGGGGTGTAGTAGTGACCAAAACACACACAGATCCCTGCCCTGGGCCGGGGGCGGGGTGGGGGGGTGGTTATTTCAAGAAGGAGAAACAGACAAATGCGCCAATAAGTGAAATATATAGTGGGTTTCAGATGATAAGTGCTTTGGAAAGACCGGGAGACGGGGAATTCTGGGGTGAGGTGGGAGAAGCTTTGCCTCCTGGCCTATGGAATCATCCAAAGGCAAAAGTCCAGGGCACAAAGGGCTTGCCCAAAGTACCCAGAGCTCAAGATAAAGAATAGAATACTATGCTATGTTTCCATGTATAACATCACACACATAAAAAAGATCCTGACTGCTAAGTGTTGTGAAGATGAGATGAGAAAACATCTGTGATGAGTCTAGCTCTGTGCCTGGTACACAGCTCACCATGTGGTGATTATTATAATTTTCCTCTCCTACACTCCATGCGCATTTAAGTACCGACAGAAAGTCAGACCTGAATACTCCATTCCATTCTCTAATTTTACGGGAAGAGGGAGCTAAGGTCTAGACTTGTCCAAGATCACATGGCCATGACAAGGCCAAGCCGGAACTAGAACTTGGTCCCTCATGCCATGCACTGTTCCTTCCTCTTCCAGCCAAGGATTCCCCACATCCACTGCTTGTCGACTGACTTGCAAGCTATTGTTAAAGAGAATTATTCACAACACTTATTGAAGGTGATAAGGGGCAGCAGGGTGGGGGCCCATGGATAAAAAATAACAAAGAAACAGCAGGAGTGAGGAGGGATTGTGGTTATCCTGATCTAAGGAGATTCTTGCTACAGAATCCCAAAGTGAGGGCCTGAGACCTTCAGGGGAGCCTGAAGAGAGCTTGGTCAAGGGGAGAGTATTTGCCACCGTTCAGTTGACAATTTAATACCATGAAATAACTTTGTTTTCCTGGAAGGCTCAAGATAAACCGATCCGCACTTCTCGAGCCAACTCTGGGGCAGGAGTATTCAGCCAACTGGATGATTTGGCCTCCATCCAGAGTGGAAACAGCAGCTGCTGACCATCCCCCCACCCCCCCATCCCCCCCCCCCACCCTGCCACCCGCCCCCGGCCCCACCCTGGGTTGCTTAATCACCAGCCACACAGCCAGCCAGGCTGCAGGCGGCAGGAAGCCCCTCCCTCTGACCCATTTCCCTCGACCCCTGCACTGGGACCTTGGATGCAGGCCCCTCTTTGTTCAGGGGTCAGTTCTTCCTGCTCCTCCCCCAACCTAGTGGCTCATTTTGTCCCCAACCCTCTGTCTCTTGTTCTCCACTCCCCTGAATTCTTTCAGGCAGGAGTGCAGTTGGGGAGTGAAAAGAGGGTAACAACCCCCCCCCCAGGGGGTTGTCACCCCCCTCATTAGCTGTCTTCCCACCATCTCTATTCCATGCATCTTGCACTCTCCAGCTCAACACCTGGACCCTGAATGTGTCTTTGGCCTTTTTGACTCTTCCCCTGTCCCAAGCACAGGTGGAAACACCTGAGTACGAAATTGGTAGATAGGACCCTTTACGAAAAATGAACCAGACCCGAGGAGTGGGGCTGGTGCTGTGGCAGAGAAGACTCTCTGTGGGAGGAAGGACTTGGGTTAGGCCTGGAGGAGTCAAGATCAAACAGGAGGGATGGGCCTGAGGGCTGGCCGAACAGCAGAACCCAGACATGGAAGCAGGAATACATGGGCAGCCTCAAGTTTAGACGAAGACGGGCGGCCCTCTAACGAGTGGTTTGCAAATTTCAGATCGTGACCCTTCGGTGGGTGATCAAAATTATTTCTTTGGCTACAAAGAGCATTTTTAAAAAATGAAGTAGAATAGAGTAGAAGTAAAATAGAAATGAAACTGTCAGAGGGTATCCCACATCGTAAGGATTATTACCATTTCCTGAAATTGACATTGCAATTTTATGTACAGTATGTAAGTGACAGAAGTGGACTGGGTCATGATGTAAAATGAATTTGTCATAGATTACACTTAAAAAGAGTTAAAAACTGGCTCAGTGGGTTAAAGCCTCTGCCTTCAGCTCAGGTCATGAACCCAGGGTCCTGGGATAGAGCCCCACATCGGGCTCTCTGCTCAGCAGGGAGCCTGCTTCCTCCTCTCTCTCTGCCTGCCTCTCTGCCTACTTGTGATCTCTGTCTCTCAAATAAATAAATAAAATCTTAAAAAAAAAAAGAGTTAAAAGCAAAAACAAAAACAAAACCTCTTACCCACCCCTGTTCATTTTATAGCTGAGGACACTGGGGCTCAGAGAGCCAGCTTGGGCATAGCTGGGGCCCAGACATGGACCTCCTACCCACGGGCTCCTTCTCTACACACCATCCCACCTTCCCAGGCTGAAGGAACAGACAGAACTCGACTCTTTGACACTCTGGCCTCTATTAGTTTTACCCTCCCAAGGACATTCCACTTTTTTTTTTTTTTTAGATTTTTATTTAAATTCCGGTTAGTTATCATACAGCATAATATTATTTCAGGTGTACAACACAGAGATTGCTACATCACTTCCCTACATCAGCCTGTGCTCACCACAAGTGCCCCCCTTAATCCTCATCTCCTGTTTCCCTGTCCCCCCCACCCAACTCCCCTCTGGTACCCATCAGTCTGTTCCCTAGAGTTAAGAGTCTATTTGCCTCTCCCTCTCTCTCTGTCTCTGCCCCTTCTCTCTTTTTTACCTCTTCTTATTTGTTTTGTTTCTTAAATTCCATATATGAGTGAAATGACACTTGTCTTTCTCTGATTTATTTCACTTAGCATAATACTCTAGCTCCATCCACATCACCACACATGGCAAGACTTTATTCTTTTTCATGGCTGAGAAGATGTGGTATATATAGACAATATATATACCACATCTTCTTTATCCATTCATCAGACATTTGAGCTGTTCCCATAGTTTGGCTACTATAGATAATGCTGCTATAAGTATCGGGGTGCATGTATCCCTTTGAATTAGTATTTTTGTATTCTTTGGGTAAACATCTCCTAGCGCAATTGATGAATCACATGGCAATTCTATTTTTAACTTTTTGAGGAACCTCCATACTATTCTCCAGAGTGGCTGTACCAGGACTCTCATGCTTGTGTTTTTTCTCTCTCTCTCTCTCTCAAGCATAAATAAAATATTTTTTGAAAAATGAAAAATAAACAATATGGAAGACTTTTTTAAAAAATGTATTTGTCAGAGAGAGCACACAAAGCAGGGAGAGCAGCAGGAGGAGAGGGAGAAGCAGACTTCCCACTGAGCAGGGAGCCCACTATGGGACTCGATCCCAGGACCCAGGGATCATGACCTGAGCTGAAGGCAGAGCTTAACTGACTGAGCCACACGGGCATCCCAGTAGGGAAGACTTTACTGAAGAATACTGCAATAGGGGAGAGACATGGGGCTCTACTCCCAGCATAGCACAGACAGCTGGGGATTCACAGCCAAGGATCGAGGTAAAGGGTCAGTGGACAGAAAGTCACTCACAGAAGACCTCCACCATAGGGGCACTCTAAGCCAACCTAACGGGGTTCTTGTTGAAGGCAGGCCAAGAACTTGGACATCGAAGGTGAGAGATGAGGAACTTAATGTGTTTCAGAGGTGGGTATGATTTAGCAGGATTCTTTGCTAAGACCTGGCTGGGCAGACCTCAGACAGGATAGGGACCAAGGTCAAGGCTGACTTGGAAAAAGGGGCTCAGAGGAGCCCAGCTAAAGTTCTATCAGAGTGTTTGTCAGCAACAACATCTCGCTCTGTGTTTCCACTTGTCCCTGATATTTATATGATGCTTTCCAATTTTTGCGTATAAATGCTAGGTAGTATTAGTAGTTAGGAAAACCAAGACTTAAGGAAACCAAGTCCCTTGTCCAAGGTCACACAGCTGTTCTCAGGCAGAACTGGGAATAGAGGCCCAGGTCCATCTGTGTTTAGACCCCAGATGCCTATTATCCTGCTTCTCAAAAATCCAAACCCAGCATTCTGTTACTGAAGATGCCCCAGCAGAGTGCTATCTTGGAGCTGGGGTGCTACCCCGCCTATGCTTGAACAGCTGTTTGAGCCCAGTCATGAGCGCCCAGGCTATTAATGAATGCTTCAAGTCTCAGATCTGAGCTCACCCCAGCCCACAGTGTTATTTACAGCATATGGGCTATTTACTGCTGGGGCTGAGCAGGCCACAAGGAGAAAGAACAGACTGAAATACTCCCTTGTGGCGCTTGGGCACCCAAACCCAAAGTTTGGCTCCAAAGTCCAGTTCTGTTGATCACCCCATAAGGTATCTCTTCAACTGTCCTCTCTCCTCTGTCTCCAGGGCCCCGATGGGCATGCTGAGTCCCTCAACACCTCTGGCCTGGATGCGAGGCAGCCTAGAGGGAAACACCGCGAAAGGTAAGTGATGGCCACCTCCTCCCTGCAGCAGGTTCTGGGGACAATTTTTGTATTTTCCTGAATTTCAAAAATGTCTTTCTTGAAAATTATTGCTTGTTCTGGGGGACCCTTGGGTGAGTTTAGTCTTTTTTTTTTTTTTAAGATTTTATTTATTTATTTGACAGACAGAGATCACAAGTAGGCAGAGAGGCAGGCAGAGAGAGAGGAAGGCAAGCAGGCTCCTCTGCTGAGCAGAGAGCCCCATGTGGGGCTCGATCCCAGGACCCTGAGATCATGACCTGAGCCACCCACGTGCCCCTGAGTTTAGTCTTAAGCAGACCCCTTCGGTCTGTAGCTCAGCATCATTGCACACTGGGCAAGGCCCCTCTCCTGCATCAATTTACTAATGTACTGAGTTTCTTTTCTCCCCTTTCCTCCCTCCCCCACCACAGGTAGCCCCTCTGCGTTACCTCTTGGATCCCTAAGTCTCCTTGACTTTAATGTATCCTTGCAAACTACGCTGCACTGCTTTCTAGGAGTGGGTGATCTTAATCTACAAAAATAGTAGATTAGATAGTAGAATAGATCCTCGCTCCCTGTTTCACTCGGGGTCTTCTCTTTTGTAATTGACATCTCCCTCTGTGGACATCCTCCATTACTGCTATTTACTTTCATAGTCAGAGAAAAACCCTCATAGCTAACCAAGGCTGAGTCTGAGGGACTTCAAGGGTAGCTGGGGAGGGACGTGAAGTCACACGTTTCCATCTTCTGAAACACAAAGGCTATGCCTTGGAAAAGAGGAGGTACCCCTGCGGAGGGGATGTGTGGGTATTCATCTAGAAGTTTCTAGCTATCCTCACTGGGAGGGGCGGGAGGGGGAAGCAAATGGGTCCCAAGGAAAACGCCAGAGCCTCACCGTATTCGATTACAAAATCAAGGAATTCCACTCCTTTTGAGAAGTCCTATAGTTTGGCCACTTGAGCCCATTCCCACAAGGAGCAGTGAGCAGAGCTGAGAGAGGCCAGGGCTCGACCGCCAGCCTTGGCTCTGAAGTTATAACCAGCTCTCCACCTGCCCCTGCACAAAGCTGTGTTTGCAATACTGGCCTTAAATTTTAGCAGATCCTTCAGCCTCTTCAAGGGTTTAAACACTGACACCACCACCCCAACACCTTAAGAATTACATGCCAAGGATGCCAAAACCTGGCCTGCAGACTACTGAGACCTGTCTTAGCCACTGCAGACCACCTTAATTGATCAGAGACATTTTCCTACTGAGCTCATACTCAGCTTCAGAATTCTTTTCAACCCTATGGTCGGGTCAACACACCAGACTCGGCACTAAAGCTAAAATCTAACTGCCACTACTAGACACCCAATCATCTCATCTTTTAGAGGAGACTAAGACCCAGTGAGGGGAAAGGACTTGCCCAAGGTCTGTAGAGCTTGAGGATAGCATTGCCTAAGGATTAACATGATGATGCTGACCAATTCTTCTCCTGATTCCAATTTGCTTCCAAATAAAACTTGAGTGACTTCACCTAAGTCGACTTGGTCACAAAATTTTATTGAGCATGTTACTAGGTACCAGGCATGACAGCCAGGTGCAGAGGATACAGCAGTGACTATGATAGGGAGACCTGTGCTGTGATGGGGTGGACAGTCATCTGAAAGGGAAGGACAAGAACTATAATATAAGACATGTTTACGACTGTGGGGCTTGACCTTGCCTGGGTAGTCAGGGAGGGCCTCCCAGGGGAGGCAATGGCACTGCAGTTGACATCTGAACAATGAATTAGGAAGGAAGCGATTTCTAGTTGAAGGAACAGCGAAAGACTCTGAGGGTGGAGAAAGTAGGGCATCTTTGAGGAACTGAAATAAGGCCCCAGACCCCAGTGGCTCAAATATAGAGGGGAGAGGGAAAGAGGCCTAACCCCCTACCCCAAATCCCTACCTCCCACCCCTGCTCCTGTTGAGCACCTCTTCATTTATTTAACATGTGGATATCGTCTCATAATATCCAAGCCTTTTGCTCTTTTCTCTTAATATTATATTGTGAGCATTTTCCAAAGTGATTGTGATTTTTTTTGAAAACTTCCTTTCTAATAGCTACATTACATTTCAGCACATCAATTACCATAATTTATTAAATAACACCTCTATTATTGGGTGCTTAGAATACTTCCTGGTTCTCACTATCATAAATAATACCAAGGTAGCCATCTTTGAGCACCTTTGATCATATGATTAATTTCTTAAAATAGATTTCTGCAAGTTAATTACTGTTTCAAATGCTATGAGCATGTTTAAGATTCATGAGAGCAACGAAAGCTTTGTGCAGTGCTGTCTCACCTAATACCTGCAATCACCCTTTGAAGATTCTCAGGTGAGGAAGCTAAGGCTTGCAGAGGCGCATTTGACCCAGTTATCACACAGGTGACAAGGGAGCTGGTTAAGAAACATGGACTGTGGGACACCTGGGTGGCTCAGTGGGTTAAAACCTCTGCCTTCAGCTCAGGTCATGGTCTCAGGGTCCTGGGATTGAGCCCCACATCGGGCTCTTTTCTTGGTGAGGAGCCTGCTTCCTCCTCTCTCCCTACCTGCCTCTCTGACTACTTGTAATCTCTATCAAATAAATAAATAAAATCTTAAAAAAAAAAAAGAAAAAAGAAACATAGACTGTGAGGCCCACCTGGTCTTGTCAAATCAGCATCTCTGGACTGAGAGCTCTTCCAGCCATCCTGCTGATTCCGATGAAGTTAAAGTTTCAGAATCATCGGGCGCCTGGGTGGCTCATTTGGTTAAGCGTCTGACTTTGGCTCATGTCATGATCCCAGGGTCCTGGGATCGAGCTTCTTCCTGGGGCTCCGCATTCAGCAGGAAGTCTGCTTCTCCCTCTAACCCTCCCCCCACTTATGCTTTTTCTCTCTCAAATAGATAAATAAAAATCTTTTTTAAAAAAATTAACAGTAAGAAAAAAATAAAGCTTGAGAAATATCCACCGTATTCAAGATCCTCATTTCCGGTTGAAAAAATTAAGACCAGAAAAAGAAAGTGCTTTGTCCCATGTAACATAGCTTCTGCCCAGGGCCAACAATGAAGCCTTGGTCTAGACCACTTCCAGAACCTGTACTCAAACCTCCATCCTACACTGGAAAACCCGGTGTCGGCTTCCTTTCTTTCAGGTCAAACCCCCACTAAATGTATGTACGTGTCTGTCTCAGCACATGCTTGCTGATGTGCTATTGGTCTGGGTTTTTTTCTTAGTTTGATAAGTGAGTCACCACAATTTAAACGTGCCTTATGCAACCCCCCAGAAGAGTACTTGTAGTAAAACTTTGTAAAGATAACACAATCTTTTTTCATATAAACATCACCACCAACATTTGTGTTTAGTAAATTAAAGTAACTGGACGTCAGGCCTTTAAAAGCTGAAATGAATAACAGTTTGGTGAAAACTTATCCCACAGGCTTGCAAGTGAACGCTGTTTTCACGTTCCTAGGTTAATTCAGGCACCAGCGTCTGTATGGGAAACAGAGTCACCTGAAGGAGTCAGATGGCCCAGATGTTAACGATTGCTTCCCCTGGGCCTGCTGGGAGAGATGCCATCTGAATACTTCTCCCTCGGTTGGGCACTAGATACAGCCCTGCCTGAGGCCCAGCATGGGATTGATGCCTCCAGTAGATGGCGGAGTCTCACAGGACACGGGCTGGTAAGGCTGGCTGTCCCCACTGGAAAAACCAGCTGGAGAAAATCAGCTCCTGGGCCCTCCCCCTCCAGACGCACCCTCCCTCTCTGGGGAAAGAGAAAAGAGACTTCCTGTGTGGGTCCCATCAGCCCTGCCCAGGGTACCTGGGGAATCCAGAAATCCTGGACCAAGCCTACAAGAAGGGCCTTTACCCACCGTCTCATCCAGGCCACCCAGGGTGTGTCCAAGGACCAACAACATCCCCTGGGAACTTGTTAGGAAGGCAGATTCTCAGACACCCGCCCCCCGCCAAGCCAACTTCAGCCGGGAACCTAGGGTGGGAGGAGCAGCAGTCTGTGTGTTAACAAGCCCTCTGGGTGACTCCAATGCATAAGGAAGTTATAGAAACACCAATTAACTCCAACTTCCTCATTTTAGGAATGGGGAAATACGGGCTAGACAAAGGAAGTGACGACCCACAGCCGGGCAGTGGCTGAGACCCCACTATTACCCAGATTCCTGATGTTTGCTCCCCCTTCGTCTTTGTTGTCTAGCATCCTCTACCTCCACTCCCTGGAGGTCAGTAGAACCATCCCAGCTGTGCCATCTTCAGACATGAAGATGTGCCCTCTGTGTAAGATGTGCCCTCTGTGTAAGGTTGCTGGAGAAAATACAGAATGCTCAGTTAAATGTCAATTTCAGAGAAACAACAAATAACGTTTCAGCCTGTGTATGTCAGATACTGTCATCCCATATTTTTACTTGCTGAATCTGGCAGCTCTCTGCCTCAGGGGCAGAATCTTCCTTCCTGAGAACCACTGGCCCAGGTCCATTCCTTGGGGTCTGGGATGTGGGGGTCATAAGTAAAAATATCGGATGAAATAATCAATTGCCATTCACTGGGGAGGGCAGGAACTTTATCAGACTCATCTCTGTACCCCTAGGAAGAAGTAGATTCTCATCTTACCTATCTGATAAACCATGAAACAGACTCTTAACTACAGAGGACACACTGTGGGTTGCTGGAGGGGACGTGGGCGGGGATATGGGTTATGGGATATGGGTGATAGGTAGTCAGAAGGGATCTCCTAATGATGAGCACTGACTGTTCACCTGAAACTAATATGACACTGTAGGTTAACTAACTAGAATTTAAGTAAAAACTTGAATCAATCAATCAATCAATCAATATTCTCCCTGATAATAGGATTGAAAACACTTTTCTCAGTACCAGGTACCTGAATACTTACTAAGCCGGGGACTGGGCATTAGGTACACAATCCCTGCCTTCAGGCAGCCTGTGGCCTGGCAAATAGAAATGAAAAATGGGGTTGGTTTTGATCCACAGCATTTTTTAAAAGATTTGACTTTGTGGTCAACATTCGAAAATTGGAAGCCATTACATAAAAGTCAGGATTTCTATTCTCTCTTGGAAAATGGGGCACATGTTCCAAATGCTTGGGACAACTGGCCCTTGAGTATGCATTCCCATGCAGCAAGGCCAGGCCATAGGTGAGAGAGGCCAGCTGCCTTTGACTGGGTCATGTGTCCCCCTCCCCCCACGGCCCCCCACCACTCTCTGTCGCCCCATACCAGCACCCTTCACCCATTTCTGTCATCTGGAGGGCGCCTATAGGCACTGGATTTCAAAGCTCTGATCTGATAGGCGAGAGGGATTGGAATGGAATGTCCTTCCAGGTGATCTGTGTAAGGCTAAGGCCATACCTCCATTTTGCAGAGGAAGAAACTAAGGTTTAGGAGGATTGAGTGAATTGCTCAAGGTCCTAACAGCTACGTTGGATTAGAACCCAAGTCCCTTGACTCCAGGGCCTATACCTATGCCCACCCTGACCAGGGTTCCTTGTGAGAAATAGCTCAATTACAGGGACAAAAAAGCTGTGGCACTGGGGACCCAGAGGGGAAGTGGTGACGGGGACGGAAGGCCAGACCTCCTCATGTTCACTCATCTGTGAGAAAGAGTAAAAGCGAGAGAAAGCCGACTTGGGTGGCTGAGAACAGGAGCTCTGACTGGGACCCAGGGCAGCTCCCAGACATACAACCACCAGGACTCCTCAGCGCCCGGCAGGGTCCGGGAGCTCAGCCACAGACCACGGTGAGTAACTTTCTGTTGTTGTTTTATTTGGGGCCTCTTCCTCATTTCAGAGAACTTATATGTTTTGTGAAACCTGTGTTCCTCCTTTACCCCTTCCCCCCAGGGATGTCAGAAGCTGGGGGGTCTGTCCAGGGGCGGGAAACTGATCCCCTATGGGGAGGACTCCTAAGGTGTGTGAGGACCACTCACAGGCAGGCTCAGGGCTGTGCGGTCCTCACCCTTGGACAGGACCACGAATCAGCACTCACAGAAGGAGGTAGTCACCTATACGCCAACAGCCTGACCGGGGCGGCTCAGGAGTGTCTTAGCGCCACACTAGACCCAGGGGAGGCCAGGGGTCTGTAGCAAGCCAGCACCCAGGTTACTCTCAGCGCTGGTAACTCCATGGCCTCAGGAAAATCCATCCCCCTCCTTCCCGCTCAGCTCGCTCTTCTCAGAACTTTGGGCCCAAGACCAGCACTCATGGGCCTGTGGGGAGGGCTGGCTGTGGCGACACTGGCTGAGAACCCAGGCTCAGCAAATGGCTTTAAGGTGGCAATTCTGATCATCACACCATCTGCCGCTCCTGGGGAGGAGGGGGCTGCAGGCTGTTTTTCCCTCGAATGGGTGGCAGGTAGACACCTTGAGGACACAAAGGCCAGGACTGAGGCAGAGAAGGGGCACAAAAGGAACTGGGGCAGGCCCTGGGAGGCAGGACCCCAACGACACTGGCCCCAGCATCAATTTCTACCAAAGAACCACTTCCTTCACCTTTTGGTCAGTTGAGAGCAGGTGGCTAAGGTGGGCAAAATGGTAGCATGGCTCATCTGAGCAGAGCCCTCCAGTGTGTCTCCTGTCTTCCCTCCCCATCTTTGTTGCACCTGTTACTCTTACCCTGAGCTCTCAGATATACACGGAATGTTCTTTGGGTCTTTCTCATTAAAGCACATTCAGTAGGACTCAGAGCTCTCACTCTACTGGACTGGTCAGAAAAGGAGTCTCAGTGTGTAGTTAGCTTCTCTCCCTTGCCAGCATTGCCCAGCGAATCCTAGGGGCTCATACAGAGCACAGAATAAGGGGGGCACCTGGCTTTCATGCTGCCCTGGCTTCTCCTATGATGGATGCCTGTTGTCCAAAGGGGTTGGATCCCTGAAGTCCAGCCCTGTCCACTTCCCTCATGTGCCTGGAGTCCAGATTCTTTGCCACGATTTGAAACCACTGTGCCTTGAGTTTAACCTCAGGATTGGGTTACCACCCGGTAACTTCACCCAGAGGCCCCACGATCTCCCCAAGACAGCAGAGCCCAGGATGTGAAAACTCAAGGGACCCGAGACCCTGGGACCTGTGTCCTTGGCTTTGGATCACAGATAGAGGCTCTTCTCCCCACCCACCTGGGACCTCAGCTTCACCTTCTCACTGAACTCGGGCTTTCACAAAGAACAGAAAAAAGGACTCTCTTCAGACAGTTTCTGCTTTCTACCTCAACCCCTGTAAGACGTCCCTTGGCGGGGAGACACCGAGGCTGCTTTTTGAAGGGAGACCAGCAGCTGTACCCAAGTCCTCCTCACTGATAGGTCAGGTGGCCTGGGATGAGCCGCATCACCCCCCCCCCGTTTTTTTTTTTTTAAGATTTTATTTATTTGAGAGAGAGAGAGAGAGAGAGAGAGCACAAATGAGGTGAGAGGCAGAGGGAGAAGCACACTCCTCTGCTGAGCAGGGAGCCAGATGCAGGACTCGATCGCAGAACCCCGGGATCATGACCTGAGCCAAAGACGGACACTTAACTGCCTGAGCCACCCAGGTGCCCCTCACGTCACGTTTCTAACCCATAGTTTCTCCAGCTCCAAAAATGAAGCCCAACATTACCATCCTGCCTCAAAGGGAAGCTCATTTATTTTCTTGAAGTTCACGTTTACGGAGTGTTCACTACGTGCCATAGCTCTGTTAGGTCTGCTGCCTTCTCTTGCCCGGTGCTCACAACAGCCTTGAGAGAGGTGCACCGTCAGCACCCACATCTGAGAGGTGAGAAACTGAAGCTCACGCAGGATTAAGACCTTGCCCAAGGTCATATAGCTGGTGGTAAATGGCAAAGCCAAGAGTCAAACTCCGGGCTGTCTGAACACAAAACCAGCTCTATTGCCATAAGAACCAGCTAGGGACCCTGCTATGGAGGGCTCCTTGAAAGCGCTATGGCCCATCACAGCCTCAAGGAACCATAAACCCCCTTCCAGCTAAGCTCAGAAAAGAATTTAAGACCCATTATTCCCTGTTCCCTCCATTTCCTCTGGAGAGAGAGGGTCCACAGAGCATGGGGTGTATCCTGCCCCACCCCCATGCAGTGAAGACCCCAAAGGTCAAGGGAAGAAAAGGACAGATCAGTGGGGTAGGCCAGAAGGGCAGGATCCCCCCCGGGTCATTAAAGCCAAATATGAGAAAGAAGGTTGCTGGGATCCCATCCAAACTGGAAGCATGTTGTTGAGACCTCTGGGCAGAAATGGGTTGGGTCAGATGTCCTGTGGGCTTTGCTGCCTCTCTTCTCCTCCCCTACCTGCTCCTACCCCTACAGGGGAGCCCCTCAGTCTTCTGCTCACATAGTGAATCAGAGGCAGCCCCTCCCACCACAACTCCCCTCTCCCCTCTGCCCTTCTCTCCCTGGGGGGTTGGGGCCACCCCAAAGTTCCTCTGAGAACCACAGCTGCGTTCACGGTGTTGCCTCTGCTAGACAGCAGATCCACACTCTGTGGGTCTCCGTGGATCCGTCTGGGTCCCGGGGGTATCTGATGGAGCTAAAAGCAGAGGACGGGAGCCTGCTGAGAACCAGAAGGGCATGCAAGGTATTTCACAGACTTTCTCCAAGACTTCACATGAGTCCTATCTTAATGGTACCCACTTGGCAGATGAGATCACCAAGGCTCAGTCACAGCAGGTAAATGGCAGAGACAAGCCGCAAACCCAGGTCTGTGTTTTCATTATTTTCCACCAGCTTTGCCTAACAGGAAGGGAGGTGTTCCAGAAGGTTCACACCATTAGAAGGTCATGGAGCTTGGTTCCATTTTTTAAAAAAAATCAGTGAGTAATTATTTTGCTACTTAAAAGGTATTTTTCTCAGTGTGAGAACTTCTTAAGATAAACAGAAGAATCAAAAGCAGAAGTTAGCGGTGATCAAACAAATGATGATCTAATTTCTTCCAACCAGGATGTTTATCATTTGGCCATTGATTTACGGTTTTAGGTTGATCTTTTTCTTCATCATTTATTATTTAATTTATACCCTTAATGAACCAGATTAAAGACAAGATGCAAAAGGAACTCTGATGTCAGAAACACGAGGAAATAAGGAAAAGAAAGTTGATCTCTTCCCTGCAAATTTACCTCAAACTTCATAAATCGTGTTTATCTGATCACATTTCTTATATAGCTTACCAGGAAAATTACTGCACATCCCGAAATTTCAGAGAGTGTTAAAAAGAGAAGGGCACCTGGGTGGCTCAGTGGGTTAAGCTTCTACCTTTGGCTCAGGTCATGATCTCAGGGTCCTGGGATCAAGTCCCGCATCAGGCTCTCTGCTCAGCAGGGAGCCTGCTTCCCCATCTCTCTCTCTCTGCCTGCCTCTCTGCCTACTTGTGATCTCTGTCAAATAAATAAACAAAATCTTTTAAAAAAAGAGAGAGAGAAAATAACATGTGCTCTGTCTTCGCCTGTGTCGGGCATAAAGGCGATCTCCACTTGCAGGAGACATGCAGGGAGACACTTGCCAACAGGGACCTGAGATCTATTTTCTCTTGCTTAAGATTCTTCTAAAAAGGTCCAAATCAGCTGTCTAAGCGTCAAATGCCAGAATTCAAACCCTCCAGTCCCGAAAGTGATTTCCCTTCTCTTGTTATATCTCAGTCTATTTTATTTTATTTTTTTTTAAAGATTTTATTTATTTGTCAGAGAGAGAGGAGAGCGAGCAAGCACAGGCAGACAGAATGGCAGGCAGAGGCAGAGGGAGAAGCAGGTTCCCCGCCAAGCAAGGAGCCCGATGTGGGACTCGATCCCAGGACGCTGGGATCATGACCTGAGCCGAAGGCAGCTGCTCAACCAACTGAGCCACCCAGGCGTCCCAATCTCAGTCTATTTTAATGTCCATTTGGTCCCCCAATAAAACACCACTTCAAAATGTGTTCACCCACCAGGCCATCTCTTCTGTCCTGAATGTACAGAGATCAAGAACAGTTGCCCCTTGGAAAGTGAAGAGAAGTCAGAATTGCTCTTCACAGATCATGCATGTATTATAAATGGTTTAAAATAAATGCGAGGGAAAATTTTGAACCGATTCTCTTATTGAAAATAGTACATTTGACTTAAAATCGCTTCCTTCTTCACGGGCCATACAAAATCATGAAATGATGGGGCGCCTGGGTGGCTCAGTGGGTTAAGCTGCTGCCTTCGGCTCAGGTCATGATCTCGGGGTCCTGGGATCGAGTCCCGCATCGGGCTCTCTGCTCAGCAGGGAGCCTGCTTCCCTCCCTCTCTCTTTCTGCCTGCCTCTCTGTCTACTTGTGATCTCTCTCTGTCAAATAAACAAATAAAATCTTTAAAAAAAAAAAAAATCATGAAATGGCCCAACTAATTCCCATTGGGGTTTCTAACATGATATATTACTGTGAAACAGTTCCTGAGTCGCAAGAGACTGGACACATTCCAGTCTGACCCCCTCATTCTATTTTATTTTACTCTTTCCGTTTGGGGCACGATCCTCAGAGAGCCCAGCACATAGACAAGAAACATAATGGTTCACGTTTACTGAGGGTACACTGAGTGCCAGCGAGGCACTGTGCTACGCATCTGCGATGTGCCGCCTTCTCCATTTACTCCTCACAACGGCCCTGAGTGGAGAAACTTTCATTATCCCCTTTTTACAGATGACGATACTGAGGCTCAGGGAGGTGAGGCCATTTGCCCAAGAGACCACAGATCTAATAAGAGAGGCAGCAGCAGAACTCACAGCTATGACTTGGGGCTGCCTTTTAAACCTCTGTCTATACATTCCTCCTCTTTTTTTTTTTTTAGATTTTATTTATTTATTTGACACAGAAAGAGAGAATCAGCAAGAGAGAGGCTGGGGGAGAGGGAGAAGCAAACTCCACACTGAGCACAGAGCCGGACACCGGGTTTGATCCCAGGACCCTCAGATCATGACCTGAGCCGAAGTCAGACACTGAACTGACTGAGCCACCCAGGTGCCCCTGTAAGTTTCCTTCTTACCCTCCATTGATCCTTATCTGTTTATCACCTCCCTTTACGGAAGCAGGAGATGGAAACCCAGGCCTCCTTGCACATTATGTACCAAGGGAATCAGTACACTGGGTCTGATCCCAAATTCCAGGCCAGAAATGAGAACATGCCTTCCTCTTCACCACCCCAGGCTCCAAAGCAAGCAGATACACACGTGCACATTATTCGCTCTATCACAAAGGGGTAGGCAGAGTGTGTGTGAACATCACGTCCCCCAATGTCTGGCCCGTCTCCGGCTTCTCCCCATCTCTCCATGGCGGGACGGCCCACTCCAGATTTAATTCACTGATCAGTCTGCATTCAGCTTCTCTGTGACCTCTAGCCACTCTGTCACCACCCAGACGTCAGTGGCCTCAAGCCTGTGTGCATCAGCCTCCTTGCAGGTCCCAGTTTCCTCAATTATAAAATGGGACTACTCCCAGTGCCCTGGTTGTCTTGTCATGCAGAATATATGAGTTAATATGTCAAGTTCACAGAACGGTGTCCAGCACATGGTATACAACAAGCGCTCATTCAGTGTTACTTCCTATAACTGTCATGCTCACTGCTGTTTCAAGAACTGGCCTGCTCTGTCATCCCACCACTCCCACCTGCTGGACGAACCAGTCTGAATCGCAAACCCCACTGCAGCAACTAGAAAGAACCAGAATCAAGGTTAGGGCAGGGACCCTGCCCTTTAGGATCCAGGGAGCCAGGAAGAAGTCGAGGAGGCTGGGGGAATGGCACATGATTCCCAGTGTCCGCCGCTCGTTTAAGCCTTGCCTACTCTGCTGTATAGAGAAGCCCCATAAAAAGTCCTCGTCATCATGGTTTTAAGGTCTTGTTTGCCCTACAGAGAGCACTTCATGGTCAGAAGGGGTGACCAGCCATCTCCAGGTATGATTTTAGCAATGCTCCCTAACTGCGGCGCCTGGGTGGCTCAGTCAGTTAAGTGTCTGCCTTTGGCTCAGGTGCTGAACTTAGGGTCCTGGGATCTAGCCCTGCACTGGGGTCTCTGCTCGGTGGGGAGACTGCTTCTCCCTCTCTCTCTGCCCCCCCCTCACCTCCCACTTACACTCTCTTTCTCTCTCTCTCTCAAATAAACAAATAATATCTTTAAACACACACACACACCACACACCCTTCCCAATGACGGATAACCAAGCTTTCACGCATAGCAGACCACCCTCAGGGTCACGGAGATCCATGCGCTGTGATCAGTCATTTAGACTTTACTGTGACTGAGCCTTCAAACTTTTCTGTAGCAGGTTTTCTTTGAAAGAGAGGTAGAGGCCTTTTAATTCCTATTATAAAGATGAAGGTGAAGGGCAGAGAATGGGAGCCCTGAATCACAAGGAAGCTCCCTGTTGGGACAGAACTAAGACACATGTCATCAGACAGCCCATCCTGAGACCCTGAACCCTGGGATCTGGTGAGGCGGGAAGCAGGGGACCTTATGCTACTCACAGAATTTCAAGGAGCCCCCCAGAAAGGATAGAGGTCCCCGGAGAAGGCTGCAGAAGCCGGCTGAGCAACCGGGAGCAGAAGGTCTGATGATTACAGGTCTGAGCCTGGGTTCAAATTGCGCTCTGCCCTTCTGTAGGACCTCAGGCAAGTCACTTCGTCTCTATGTGCGTTGGTCACCTTATCTGCAAAACAGAGGCAAGGATAACAGTACTGCCTTCCCTTGCTTCTTGTGAGGATTAGCCAAGATCACAGGCAAAGCCATGCTTGGCACACAGCAAGCGGCGTGTATTAAGGTGCAGTCGCCCACGATCCCACCCTCCCCCGTTTACAGCAGGGCAGGTGAGGCTCTGAAAGGCTTGTCCTAAGTCCTCTCACCATTGAGCCTTTGGGAATCACTTCTGAAATGCTAAGCCTGGGATGCCCTTCTTGCTGATACACACTCCATCAGCCTTCTTTCCCCCTGTAAAGAGATCCGTTGCGTCCCCTTTGGAAATATTGAAGACGGTCACCCTCCTTCAGGATTTTCACAAGGATCGGCAAGAAGTCCTTCAACCAATTCATTTGGCAAATATTTACCGAGCAGCTACCGTGTGCCAGGCTGGGTGCCAGGCACTTGAGACACAGTAGTGATCGAAACGGACGACGAGCACCTGCTCTCTTGGCGCTGAGATCCTGGCAGCTAACAGAGGCGCTGGAGGCCCTGGCTGGAGCAAACAGTCCAGGGAGGAAAGGAGGAAAAGGAGAGGGAAGAGATTGTTGCCCAAAGTATGGGAAAGATGCCGCCCCTCCCTCCAGGCCGGCCACCAGCATCATGGCCTAGGACTGAGTTCTGATTCTGCCAGCTGCAAGCTGTGCCACCTTGGGCAAATCCATCTAGCTAAGCCTCAGCTTCCTCATCTTAAAACAGGAAAAGCGATGCCTGGGTGGCTCAGTGGGTTCAGCGTCTGGCTCTTGATTTCGGCTCAGGTCATGATCGCAGGGTCACGAGATTGAGCCCTGTGTCAGGCTCTGTGCTGGAAATGGAGCCTGCTTGGGATTCTCTCCCTCCACCACACCCTGCCCCTCCCACCCACCTCTCCCTCTTAGAAAAAAGTCCGGGGGGAGGGGGTATTGGATGAGACAATCTATCCAAAAGTGCAATTTACAAGATAAAGGAGACTATGTAGGTAAAAAGCCTCTTAGAGTGCCCACCACAAAGGAAGTACGACAGGACAGTGACGAATTCATTTTCTTCACCTACTTTAACCACAGTGACATATGGCCACGGGCTGAATGCAGAAGCAGGGATGAAAATCCAGCTGCCAGACCATTAAGAGGTTCCCCCAAAGAAATTCTAATGAGAAATATGTTATCTCTATTAGTATGTAATAATGTAATAGGTGCCTTCAACACATTTTTTAAGTTTTCAATTTTATTTTCTAATATAGTACATAGTAAAAGATGGAATCTACCTCAATGAGAGCCCTTTAGGGTCTGGGTAACTTTTAGGAGGGTAAAGGGGTGCTGAGATGGCAGAGTTTGAGAACCGTTGCTCCAGGCTTTCCTGAGCTGGCTTTCTCATGCCAGCTCATCTGCAATCTAATGACACCCCCTTCCCACCGCGTCCCATGGGGTTAATTGCACAGCTTCCAAGCTGGAAGGACCCTTTGAGGTGTCATCAAAAACCCATTGGTGGTGCAGATGGGCATACAGAGAAGAGGACCGTTTGGTCTGAGGTTACCCAGCCTTCAGTTCCATCCCACACTGGAACCTGTCTCCTTGGCCCAGGGCTCTTGTCTGGACTGCAGGTTGAGAGGTGCCGACTTCCTTTTCCCAGCCTGGTTAATAATCTGTCAGACTCCCCGGCACTCTCCCTTTCACTCCCATTCACTCAACACCAAACATCCTGAATGGAAATGTGATCTTCTCCCTCTGTTCTCCTAACACTGTCCCAACCCCCTTCCTGACTCTCAGCCTTTCTCCTTGACCCTCTTCACCAGCCCAAGGGCATGACAGAGAAGCTGTTGTCATTCTCATTCAGTGCCAGTTAGCAAAGAACTTGGGGAAGTCAGAAGAAAGCTGTGATATGTATGTGTATTTTATATATATTGTCTGGCTACTGTATATTTTATATATATATATATAGTCTGCCATCAATGGAGGGCTCACTGTGTGCCAGGCACTGTATTAAGCATGATGCTATCTCAATTAATTCTTGTGCCTCACCATCACCGATGAAGAGTGCACTGTTTGTTTACTCCCATTTTACAGATGAGGAAACTGAGGAAAACAAGTGAATACAGTAGTGACTTCATCTGAGGGCATAGAACTAACGTTTGGTGGTGCCAGGACTGGAAGTCAGGTCTAACTCCAAAGCCCAAGAGCCTGACTGGCAAATCCTTGGGGGTGAGGAGATGAGGACTCCACGAGGTTGGTGGGGATAAGACTAAAATTTAGACCCACTAATGTAGCCAAGGAGGCATTACTGAATGAAATTGGTCAATAGAGGAAAAAGCCAGAAAGAGAAATGATGCGATTTGCCTCTGGGGCTAAAGACCAAAGATGGCCTGTGTCTGTTGTTAGAACCATCACCCTCAGCAGTGTCCTGCATTAGATCCTGTCCCATTACCAACCTGACTTTGTCAAAGCACAAGGGCTGAAGTCCTAGTTCTGCCCATCACTTGCTGTGAATTTTGGGTGACATGCCTTCTCTGAACTTGTTTGCTCAAGAAATGCTACCTGCCTCAGATAACAGTGGGGAAAATTATGCAAACTGTCAAATACAATATGGGCATTAGTAGTTCATTCCTTAAAAGGGAAGTTGCTGGAGTATAAGGTAGCTGAAAAAAAGGAAGAAGATATTTGAAAAGACTCAACAAAACTGTCCTGTGGGGAGATTTCAGATCAGCTAGTTAATTACCAAGAATTAAAGAATGTAAAACAACAGGATGGACCCTGGGGCTTCAGAGGAATGAACAAGACTGCAGGTTCCTGGGGCCCCCAGCAAGTTTCTTAAATCTCTGGGCCCCAATTTCCTCATCTGTAAAATATGGAAAATAATTATACCAGCTTTGCAAGGCTGTTTGGAGGTTTAAATAAGATAATGTGTGGAGCTAGTCCAGTGCCAAGCCTCATCATCGTTATCCCCCGATCCTCTTTTCAGACGGCAGTACAGGGGAGAGGGAGAGAAAGTGACTACGCCCTAGAACCAACTGGTGTCAGAGCCAGACTCCAACCCTGAGCATCTGATTCCTAACCTGGGACCCTTTTCTTTCCACCATGTCACACACAAACACACTACAGCTCACTCAGACACCCACAAGATTGCTTAATTGTTTTAAATCATTATGTAATCTGCACATCAACAATGCAGGTAGTAATCATGTCCCCAGCCACAGATGAAGAAACTGAGGCTCAGAGAGTTTGAGGAACTGGCCCCCAGGTCACACAGCCCACACACAGGGCTGGGATGTGAAGCCAGCAATGTTTCATTCCAAAACCTTGGCCCTTAACCTTTGCTGCAGTGGAAAGAGGCCTCAGGCACCATTTAGCTTAATTCCTCCCAGGAGAGAGGCTGGAGCTGATACATATAGATGAGGAAGGAAGGTCCAGGGAGAATGAGTGTCAAGACAGCAGGTAGTGGCCCCACAGACTCCTGGATGGGAGTGGCGAATGATGGGTGGACAGCCGACTTGGGATGGAATCGTAGAGCTCCACACATGGGGCATGAGTTTCTTTGCCAACCACTAGACATTTAAGAACAGACTTAATGATGATCCTTTGTGCCAATTTTTATAAATTACAAATTCTTTCCTTAAAGGACTGGAGGTGGCCTATATTATGAATTAGGGCAGTGGAAATAAAAGCAAAACACTAGAAACCACTTTAAAAAGAAGAAGAAATGAATCAGGAACCAACCTTGAATGACTCAGGACTGCAGGTTTACATCGGATTTAGTTCTAAGCTTCCTGGCAGCTGAGGGAAAAGAAAGCACAGAGTCTCTCTGAAGAAGACTGCTTTTTTCCTCAGTTTACATTTGTTCATTCATTCGTTCATTCATTTATTCATTTATTCAGTAAGTTTATTTTAAAATATCTAAGTGCTTGCTTTATGCCAGGCCCTGTGCTCCAGTGCTGGAAATCCAAAGAGAAAGTACTGAAGAAATCAGCCTTGGGGGTGCCTGTGTGGCTCAGTTGTTAAGTATCTCCCTTCAGCTCAGGTCATGATCTCAGGGTCCTGGGTTCGAGCCCCGCATCAGGCTCCCTGCTCAGTGAAGAGTGTGCCTCTCCATTCCCTCTGCTGCTCCCCCTGCTTGTGCTCGCTTGCTCTCTCTCTCTCTGTCAAATATATGCAAATCTTAGAAATCAATCGATCAATCAATCAATCGGTCTGGGCAGCCCTTTGCTTCTCTCCCCTAGGACAATTTCTATATTTTGCCTTGCATCAATAAACTTCTCCTGGACTTATACCGCAGAAGAGATTTTAGTTTCTTTCATCCACATGCTGTTCCCCCTCCCCTCGGATGACTACTGTAGTTGTCTGTTTACAAGGTCAAAAGTACAAGGTCAAGAGCAAGGACAGTTGCCAATCTTTCAGTTCACTCTCTGCTTTTGACCTGCTCTTTGTGGTTCCCAGTCTTTCCAGAAGTCTGGTTCCCTGGGCAAGCAGTGCTCTGGTGAGGAGCTCATGGTGAGGCTCAGAATGAGGGACTGGGACCAATGGGCAATGTCTGTCATGGTTTGGGAACAGGAAGTAGAGGCTCAAGGGCCATCTAATTGTCTCCCTTCTCAGGGCTGACTTCTACCTCCATAAAGGCTGCTTAGCTTAGCTTGGAACCTGTCATTAAAAGAATTTTGTTTCAGTGTGAGGGGAACTAGAATACAAAGATGTCATCACTCCCTCGCCCAGATTCTACTCTCAAAACTAGAAGCTCACAGTCCAGGAAGCAAGATGAGATATATATTATTGTTACAAAGAATAGAAGGTAGACAGTGATCCATGCAGCAGAACTCAATGAGTTTCATCCACCTGGAGGAGATGGGAGAAATCAGAGAAGGCTTCCTGGAGAAGGTGGCCTTGATTTAGGACCTGAAAAAAATAGATAAGATTTGGGCAAAGACAATAGCCTACAGCCCGAAACTCCATAGAACTTCCTTAAAACTTGCAGCCAAGTGCTGTCAAACAACAAGGGGAACTGGGAGAAGGAATGTGGAAGGAAGCCCCCATGATTCCCTTCCTACAGCTGGACACAGCACCAAGAGCCCAGCCTGCTGGGAAGCAGGTCCAGAAGGTCATGCAGGTCAAACAGATTTTTATTTTTATTTATTTTTTAAAAAGTTGTACTTATTTAAGTAATTTCTACACCTGATGTGGGGTTCAAACTCACTAGCCCAAGATCAAGAGTAACACGCTGTTCCATCTGAGCCAGCCAGGCCCCTCCAAATAAGTTTTTAAAAAACATGATGGCTTGGCCTTCATGGTAGCAAAGTGTCAGCTGAGAATAAACAGAGAGATTTCTATCTGCCTCAGCTCTCAGGTGTGGGTCAGATAAGACTCAAGCACAGAATCCTGTAAAATCCTATAAACTAACTCAATGAAGTCACTTCCTGCCTTTCACTGGACATGTGCTGGGAGCCAGGCACAGTGCCACAAGTTTAGTAAACTTCTGTTACTTAATCTGCACAACAGTGTGATAAGGGTGGTATTTCTCTCATTTACAGATGAACGAGACAGAGGCCCAAAAAGGTGAAGTAACTTGCCCAATGTCACACAACCCATAAAGTAGAGAGCTGGATTCCAATCCAGAGAGGTCTGGTTGCAAAACCTGCGACACTGGGATTCGACGTGGTGAATATCCAGAAGGAGACCTAAAAAATCACCCAGTCTACCCACCTGCTTTCAAGATGAGAGAAGAGGGGCGCCTGGGTGGTTCAGTCAGTTAAGCAACTTTCAGCTCAGGTCATGATCCCAGGGTCCTAGGATAGAGCCCCACGTCGAGCTCCCTGTTCAGCAGGGAACCTGCCTCTCCCTCTCCCTCTGCCTGTCTCTCCCCTTGCTTGTGATCTCTCTCTCTGCGCCAAATAAATAAATAAAGTCTTTTTTTAAAAAGAATGAAAGAAAGAAAGAAAGAAGGAAGGAAGGAAGGAAGAAAGAAAGAAAGAAAGAAGGAAAGAAAGAAAGAAAAGTAGATAGATGAAAAAAGAAAGACCCAAAAAGGAGAAGGGAGCTATCCAAAGACGCTCAGTAGCAGAACAGGAACTGGACCCCAGGACCTCACCCACCCCCACCACCCACTCCCAGTCAGAGAGAAAAATGCTGGCTCTTGACCTCTAATCTCAGCTTTTCACTGTAGGTGTAGTGACCACAGTCAGAGAGTCACGTTCTTTTCACCTCACAGGTTGTCCCTGGCTTTAAACACTAGGAACGCGGGGGCAGTTGTTACTATGGCATTCATTTTCACTTCGTACTTTCAGTTCAGGTGGAAAACCCCCCCAGGGGCAACTCCCTGCACCTTCCCACCACCACCCCCTCACCTGAAGGTTCCCTTCCCACCCACTCAGCCTAAGTCAGGCTGCAGGCTGTAGGCTGCGGCTTAGCCGCCGAGCACCAACATGCTGTCTGACCAAAGCGTGTCAGGTATCTCTGGGGCTTTGGCTTGTTCTAAGGCGGGGTGGCACTTGGCTGGTGGGGCGGTTCTCTTTCAATTGTCCTTTTGTACAGAGTCAGTCACGAAATGGTTTTGTCTGCCTCTGTCCTTCTTACTATTTGGAACTCCCCGGACATGGGGTAAAAAACATGAACACTTTCCCCTGACAAATGCACAGGTGTAAAGTCTTACACACACCTGGAAAGAATGGAGACCCCATCACAGTGGACCCAGTGAAAAAGCCTCAGTAGAGGCCATCCGTCAATAGCTTTTTCCAAAGAGACTGGGACAGATATTGTCCTTGTCGTTTCATATGTGAGAAAAGGGGCTCAGAAAGTTGAAGGGACTTGCCCAGGGTCACATGACCAGCCATGGCAGAGGGTGGAACTAGTGGCCCTGCAGAGTCTCCCTCCATGCTGGGCACTCAGATGCCCGTCCTTGCCCAGGGAAGGAGGCCCGTCTAGGAGTCAGACATTCTGATTCCAGAAGGTATTTCTATCTGCCCACAGGGGAACCAGGCAGGGAGATGGGTTTCCTGTTGCTCTCTGCATCCTGTTGCAATCGGATATTATCTCGTTAGGCCCTCCATCCAAAGGCCTGCGTTTCCGGTCCTTATCTAACTTGGATGATACCACAGGTCAGTGGCCAGACCAGACCTGGGTGAAGCTCTGCATGCCGACAGCCACCACACCAGCCTCGCTCTTCTAGGCTGGACTCTGCTTGGGGGTAAGCCATTCTCTGATGAGAGGGGACTGTTTCCTAAGGGACATACGGGGACAGGGGGAGTTTGGCTGGGGCAGCAGGGTGCGGGGAGGAAGCTTCCCGAAGTGGCAGGGTGGGGACATGGGAACTGAGAAAGCCTTGCACTGTCACTCATTCGTGACCAGTGCTGAGAACGAAGTTGGCACCATTTCCTGTCTCAGCTCTGGTGTGGCTCTGGCAACACTGAGCACCTGCTCTCTGTCCCAGGCAAATGCCCCTTCCCAGCTTCTGTGTGCAGGGTCATCTCTGCACCTCCAGACCAAGGGTCTCGTCTTGTGATTTGGGATATGAAATCTAGTTCCAGCTCCGCTGCCCTTTGGTTGGGTGACCTCAGGACGTTACATCCCTACCCCTGGACTGTTTTCTCAATGCTGAAATGATGGAGCTGAATTAGATGAGAGGTTTTTGATATCCTCTTCAGAATGCCTTGAAGAGAGGGCAAAGGTGATATGATCACAGATTTTACCTGACTTAGGAACAGGGGTTCCATCAATTGTAAAAATTGTTCTGCTCTCTTAAAATTTTTAAAAACAGGGGCACCTGGGTGGCTCAATTATTTAAGTGTTTGCCTTCTGCTCGGGTTATGATCCCAGGGACCTGGGATTGAGCCCAACATTGGGCTCCCTGCTCAGTGGGAAGCCTGCTTCTCCTCCTCCCTCTGCTGTTCCCCCTGCTTGTGTGCTCATTCTCTCGATCTCTCTATCAAATAAATAAATACAATCTTTTTTTAAGATTGTATTAATTTATTTGACAGACAGAGATCACAAGTAGGCAGAGAAGCAGGCAGAGAGAGAGGAGGAAGCAGGCTCCATCCGATGCAGGGCTCCATCCCATGACCTTGGGATCATGACCCAAGCCAAAGGCAGAGGCTTTAACCCACTGAGCCACCCAGGCGCCCCTACAATCTTTTTTTTTTTTTAATTTTAAAATACTGGATTATAATAGGGGCTGCCATTTACCGAGCTCTTCAGATGTGTCAGGCATATTATTCTTAACAACCACACACAGTAGGTGAATTATCCTCATTTGAAGATGCTCGGAATAATAATAATAAGCACAGGTATCATATTAATTTACTTAAACCCTCACAAAACTCATCTTACAGATGAGAAATGGGAAACCTGAGGCATTTGTTATCTTGAACAAGGCCCTATGACAGGGGGTTGGACCCATCAGGCAGCCAGTGTGGCTAAAGCTGGTTGACCAAGGAAAGCATGACATGAGGGAGATCAGAGAGGTAATGGGGCCAGAACACATAAAGCCTTCTAGGCCACTGTAAGCACCTTGTTTGGCTTTTACACTGAATGGAATGGTCCCTGCGCAAGGTTTCGGACAGAGAAATAGCATGATCTGAAGTATTTTAAAGGGATCACTCCTGCTGCTGTGTCGAAATTAGATTAAAGATGGGTCTGGTTAAAAGCATGGAGCTCAGTTAGTAAACTATCAAAGTCAACCAGCAGGTAAGAGATGATGCTTGATTTTTTTTTTTTTTTTTTTGGTGGAAAATGGTGGTTTATTAAAGCACAGGGAAAGGACCCATTGGCAGAAAGAGCTGCTGTACTGGGGTTGTGAAGAGTGGCTGATTTTATACTCTTGAGTTCAATGCTTGATTTTTAAAAGCCTAAATAGTCTAAATAAAGCTTCAATTCCATGTCTTTCTTGGCTTATATTACTGTGATTCACAATTTTACTTCCATTTTGTTTTTATACCCTCCAAATCAATAATTAGCATTATTATTATTGCTTTTCTTAAAATTTTATTTATTTATTTGACAGAGATCACAAGTAGGCAGGGCGGGGGCGGGAGAAAGCAGGCTCCCTGCTGAGCAGAGACCCTCCAATGCAGGGCTCAATCCCAGGACCCTGAAATCATGACCTGAGCTGAAGGCAGAGGCTTTAACCCACTGAGCCACCCAGGCGCCCCTATTATTATTGCTTTGTACAGACATTTGTTTTTATTTGCTCATACATTTAGAAACATATCTGTTCACAATTCCTTCTTGCCTCTCTGTTCTTCCCTCTGTGAAGAATTTCTTTCTGCTGATGGCATACCTTTTAGATGTTCCTTCAGGAAAGGTCTGTTCATGGACAACTTGACTTGTCTTTCTTTAGTTTGAGTTAGAGTTTAGCGCCCCCCCTCCTTTCTTCTGGCTTTTGTTGTTATTGGAAAATCTGCATTTAAGTTTCATTATGATTCATTTGCTAGTATTGTGTCCTTTCTCTCTGATTGCTTTTAATTTTTTCTCTTCGTCTTTCGTGTTCTGAAGTTTTATTATGATATATGTGAATATGGAATTAATTTGTTTTTAAAATCCTGCTTGTAGGGGTGCCTAGGTGGCTCAGTTGGTTAGCATCTGCCTTTTACTCAGGTCATGATCTGAGTAAAATCTTGATCCCATCTTGTCATGGGATCAAGCCCTGGGACAAGCTCCCTGCTTAGCAGGGAGCCTACTTCTTTCTCTCTCTCTCTCTGCGCCCTTCTCCCCAGCTTATGTTATCTCTCTCTCAAGTAAATAAAAACTTTAAAAAAAAATAAATAATAGGAGCACCTGGGTGGCTCAGCCAGTTAAGTGGCTGCCTTCAGCTCAGGTCGTGGTCCCTGGGTCCTGGGATCGAGCCCCACATCAGGCTCCCTGTTGCATACGCAGCCTGCTTCTCCCTCTCCCTGCTTGTACTCTCTCATGCTTTCTCTCTCGCTCTCTCTCAAATAAATAAATGAAAGTAATAAATAAATAAATAAATAAATAAATAAATAAATAAAATTCTGCTTGTAGTGCACTGTGATTTCTGAATCTGAGGAGGATAAGGAGAATTCTGGACAATTTTCCACTCTCCGCAGCCCCTTCTATGACCTCCCCAATGCCCACCCCCACTTCTATTCTTCCCTTCTGAAACTCCAGTTAGATATATTCTAGGACTTTTCATTCAGTCCTTAGCCTCTCTTTCATCTGCCCCATCTCTTTGTCTCTTTGTGCTGCGTTTTCAGAAATGTCCAGATCTACCTTTGGGATCAATGCTTTCCAACTAATCTGTTCTGTTCTTTCACCTACCTTTAAGGGTTCTTATTTCAAAGAATTTGTTTTTCACTTCCAGAATTCCAGATATTCTACTTCTTTTTCAAATCTGCCTAGGCAGTCTTCCATTATGTACTCATGGTTTTGATTCCTTATGGTTTAATTATATTAAACGTATTCCCAAGAATGACATGAAGTCCTTGAAAGTCTCATTCTACTGACATTTCTGCGAACTCTTATGCACATGTCCTTACATATTTTGTTATTTTACGTTGGGAGTTCAAATCCCATGGGTCCCTTCATGTGGGAAACTCATGTGCCCTGGCTAGAAGGTATATTCCTCTGGAGAAATTTCAAGTTTGCTTTCTAATAGTATCTAATGATGTCCCATATGATATTTGGGTGCTCTGGTTTCGTGTTTCTCAATATTTAAAACATACTTATACAAAAAAAAAAAGATTAATTATCTGGCATTCAGGTTTATCTGGATTTCTTATATTTTATCTGGCAACGCTGCTGATATGAAGACAAAGTTTTGTCTTTGTTGTTAAAACCTCAGCATCTTACTTACCAAAACAGGCAGACAAACAAACAAACAAACAAACACAGAACAGAAAACCAATGGAAAAATCCCCTCCATCTTAGTATTCTGGATTCCATTTTTTCTTGGTTTTGATTTCCTAGTTATTGGCCCTTGAAGATTTCTCTTTTAAAGGGAAGTCTCAGGATTGGTCTTTTTGGAAACAAAAGACTGAAAACCTCACAGGCCACTTCTGCATCTTGAATTCCCACATACCTCTCCTAAGGCAACCGGTACAGATCTAGTGACCCAGTAGAATGGAAAGAGGGCAAAATATAAAGGAACAAAATATAAATTGCTATTTCAACATGTGATTCCTCAACACAGGTAAAGGGTTGGTCTAGAGCTATATTGACTGTGTGAAGTCATTATTGCCTGATTGAAAAAGATTCCTTTCTTCTTCTCATTGTACTACAGCAAAGGCTTCTTGACAAGCCCAGCAGGAGCCAAGGGACCTACCTCATGGAGAGACGCTGGGTGATGGAGGCAGCCAATGGCTGTAAGGATGGCTTGGATTTCGACCCCATGAAAGAGTACATGGTCCTGAATGGTTCCCAAAGGATAGCTGTTGCCGTGCTGTGCACCTCTCTTGCCCTGCTAAGTGCCCTGGAGAACCTGGCTGTGCTCTGCCTGATCCTGTCCTCCCACCGGCTCCGCAGGAAGCCCTCATACCTGTTCATTAGCAGCTTGGCTGTGGCTGACTTCCTTGCCAGTGTGATCTTTGCTTGCAACTTTGTGGAATTCCATGTCTTCCATGGCATGGATTCCGAGGCTGTCTTCCTACTGAAGATTGGCAGCGTGACTATGAACTTCACAGCCTCTGTAGGCAGTCTACTATTGACTGCCATTGACCGCTACCTCTGTCTGTGCCATCCACCTACATACAAAGTCCTACTCACCCGTGGGAGGGCACTGGCAACCCTGGGCATCATGTGGGTCCTCTCAGCATTGGTCTCCTACCTGCCTCTTATGGGATGGACTTGCTGTCCCAGTCCCTGCTCTGAGCTATTCCCCCTGATCCCCAATGACTATCTGCTGGGCTGGCTCCTGTTCATTGCTTCCCTCTTCTCTGGCATCATCTACACATATGGGCATGTCCTCTGGAAGGCCCATCAGCATGTAGCCAGCTTGGCTGAACACCAGGACAGGCAGATGCCAGGAATGGTGCGAATGAGGCTTGATGTGAGGTTGGCCAAGACCCTGGGGGTGGTGCTGGCCGTGCTTTTCATATGCTGGCTCCCAGTACTGGCCCTCATGGTCTACAGCCTGACCACCACCCTAAGCAACCAGGTCAAGAAGGTCTTTGCCTTCTTCTCCTTGCTCTGCCTTGTCAACTCCATGATCAACCCCATCATCTATGCCCTGCGGAGTGGGGAGATCCGCTCCTCTGCCCACCACTGGCTGGCCCACTGGAGGAAACATCTGAGGAGACTCGGACTTGAAGGAAACAAAGAAGTCCCAAGGTCCTCAGTCACTGAGACAGAGGCTGATGTGAAAATCACCCCATGGTCAGAGTCCAGAGGACTAAACTGCTCTGAATGCTGATGAGTTTTCACAGTTTTAAACAAGCTGAGTCAGAGTCATTTCACTCCCTGGAGGAGCAGCCTTGACCCTATTGTCTTACTTGAGCCAGGCCCCAGAGGCTTGGATACTTACCCCCTTTCACTGATGACTGATGGCACTGACCCTGGCAGGTAGCCTGGCCATGCCTGTTTGCATGCAGACTGTTGGATAAGCCCTGTGAGGAGTGGCAAAGTGGGCAAGAGGCTTGAGGAGGCTCGGTGCACGTTCAGGTTAGGAGAACCTCCCCTAACAAGAGGGCTTAGTGCTTGCATCCTCCAGAGAGCGTGGGAGCCAGGTGGAGCCTTCAGGCTCAGCAATGAGGGACTCAGAGGACATCTGAGAAGATGAATAGAATATTTTCCCGGGATCTCAAGATGTCAGATGGGATGGCTGGTCAACCCTGTTCTTGCTTGATGGTTGGGACCTCCTTGGTTCTAAGGCTATAAAAGAACCCACTCTCTGGTCACCCTTTCCTACTGAGGACCAAAACATTTGATACAATGAGGACCAAGGGTGATGATCCTACCTCTTTCATAGGTAATTGACAAGCCTCTAGATCAAGGAATCTTGTTATTAGGGCAATGGCCCCACTTGACTCCCTGATAATCTCCACTCACAGTCACTGTGACCTCCTAGGTCCTTGGGGAATACAAGGGAGGCTGGGACTGGCTGACACAGAATTTTCAGAGAATTTTGTGGCCCCTTTGAAGTCCTTCCACTGGAAGCAGGCAATGGCTCAGTCTAACTCCAAGAAAAAGGAAGACATTCACTAAGATTTTATAAACCCCCAAATGGTTCCCGGTTGCCCCTCAGTTCAGTTCCATTGTCTGTTTGCAAGACAAGGTGCCCACTGTCCATTCACTCATGCACCCATCTCACAAATACATTCCAGCCTTTGTGCTAAGTCCTGGTTGTGCGCCATAAATTAGACAGGTTCTGCCCCTGTCTAATGAGGTTTACATTCTACGTTTTGGTGAGAAGACAGCCACTAAAGAAGATAATTACTGGTAGTACAATGAAGGAAATCATCAAGGTCATGTGATAGGGATTAATTGAGGCAACTTTAGGTAGGGTAGACCTACTATGTGCTCTGGTCATAAATGCCAGCTGGTTTTTATTGAATCTTTACTATGTGCCACACACTGGGATAAGTACTTTCAAATGAAGTATTTTACTTAGTCTTCAGAATAACCTGACCAAGAGGGTCTTGGTACCTTCATATTTTTTTGATAAGGAAACATTCAAGATGCAAAAATCACTCGCCTGAGATCACACTGCTGATATGTACCCAAAGCTGGGGTTTCCAAAACCTGCCCCTCTTTACCACTAACCTCTTGGCCTAGTTCAGTCAAATTCTGCTTGATTAGGAATAATACTCGATTTCTATAACATCAGATTGCTGCAACCTTAACTCAACGTTATTTCTCAGTATACTTCATTTTATGTCCTGTATTAATTTCTTGGGGTTCCTGGCTGCCTCAGTTGGTGGAATGTGCTATTTTTTTTTATCTCATGGTTGTGAGTTCAAGCCCCACGTGGGGTGGAGAGAGTACTTAAAAATAAAAATCTTAAAAAAAAAAATTTTTTCCACCAAGTGGCTTTAAACAACAGAAACTTACTCTTTCATGGAAGCTTCTGGAAGCTAGAAGTCTAAAATCAAGGCATCACCAGGGCCATGTTCCCTGCAAAGGTTTAAGGGAATATCTTTCCTTGCTTCTTCCAACCTTTGGCAGCTCCTGAAGTTCTTCGGCTTGTAGCAACATAACTCCAATCTCTGCCTCCATCTTCATATGACCCTCCTCTCCTCACCTTATCTCTTGGTGTCTTCTTTCAAGGATGTCAATCTTTGGATTAAGGCACATTCTAATCCTGTATGACCTCATCCTAATTGAACAAATTACATCTACAAAGACTATTTCCAAATAAGGAAACATTCACTGGTTCTGAGTGTACCTGAAATCTGGGGGGACATTATTCAACTCGATACAGCCCCTCAAGGACAAAGTCAACCCCTCAATTACAGCCCATATCATGGACTGTATTAAGTGGCAGTCACTGGCTAGTCTTCCCCCATGAGATGACCTCCATGCTCGAGTCTTGGTCCCCAGTTCTCTGGACAATCCAGCATAGAGCTTTTTTTTCCCCTAAATTTTTATTTAAATTCTAGTTAATTCTAGTGATCAACGTGACGAGTGCCCTCCTTAATACCCATCACCCATTTAGCCCTTCCCCCACCCCCTTCCCTCCATCAACCCTGTTTGTTCTCTCGTTAAGAATCTCTTATGGTGGGATGCCTGGGTGGCTCAGTTGGTTGGGCAGCTGCCTTCGGCTCAGGTCATGATCCCAGCGTCCTGGGATCGAGTCCCGCATCGGGCTCCTTGCTCGTCAGGGAACCTGCTTCTCCCTCTGCCTCTGCCTGCCATTCTGTCTGCCTGTGCTCACTCTCTCTCCCTCGCTCTCTGATAAATAAATAAATAAAATCTTAAAAAAAAAAAAAAGAATCTCTTATGGTTTGGGACGCCTGGGTGGCTCAGTTGGTTAAGCAACTGCCTTTGGCTCAGGTCATGATCCCGGCGCCCTAGGATCGAGTCCCGCATCGGGCTCCTTGCTCAGCGGGGAGCCTGCTTCTCCCTCAGCCTCTGCCTGCCATTCTGTCTGCCTGTGCTCATTCTCTCTCTCTCTGACAAATAAATAAAATCTTTAAAAAAAAAAAAAAAAGAATCTCTTATGGTTTGCTTCCACCCCACTTTTTTTCCCTTCCCATATGTTCTTCTGGTTTGTTCCCTAATCATACCATATATGTATACACACACACACACACACACACACACACACACACACACACACACATATATATATATATATATATATATATTCCCCCCCACACACATCTTTATCCATTCATCACTTGGGCTCTTTCCATAATTTGGCTATTCTTGATAACAGCATAAAGTCTTTTTTTTAATATTTTTTTTCTTTGAGAGCAAGAGAGAGAGAGAGAGCCTGCGCACAAGTGGGTGGGGGAGTGGGGAGGGGCAGAGGGAGAAGCAGACTCCCCACTGAGCAGGGAGCCCCTTACAGGACTGGATCCCAGGACTCCATCCCAGGACCCAGGGATCATTACCTGAGCCCAGTGCAGACACTTAACCAACCAAGCCACCCAGGTGCCCAAAAGCACAGAGTCTTAAGAGCGCTGGTCAACATCTGAGGAACAAAACTGCTCCTGAAAAGCATTTTGGAACATCAAATTTCATTTTAATCCAGATACCTATCTTTTTGTAAGGCAAAGACATGGCATGAGTTTTTAAGGTAAATTTGTGACTCCTTAAAGTTTGGACATACCTTTCTTTATTCGTTGGTGGGGTCTTTTCTCCCTTTAGCAAAGAAAATGCTTAAGTTCCTAGAATAAACCAGTAAATATTTAATGTTTAAGGAATAAAACTAGAGTTTAAAAATCATTGAATTAGGGGCGCCTGGGTGGCTCAGTGGGTTAAGCCTCTGCCTTCAGCTCAGGTCATGATCTCAGGGTCCTGGGATCAAGCCCCGCGTCGGGCTCTCTGCTCTGCAGGGAGCCTGCATCCTCCTCTCTCTCTGCTTGCCTCTCTGCCTACTTGTGATTTCTCTCTATCAAAAAAAATAAATAAATAAAAATCTTTAAAAAAATAATAAAAAAATAAAATAAATAAAAATCATTGAATTAAATGCACTTCATCACTTTCTACCTCTCTCTTTTCACATTCACGCTTCATTTCTGCCCTAAGTAAAGAACTAGTTTATGGAGGAGGAGAGCAAACAGAGAATGAGGGCCCTGGATGCGAGAGAGAGCTGCCCTCATTGTTTGGATGATGGAACAGGCCCATTCAGTGGACAAGACTTGCCCAAGAAGACCCAACAAGATGATATCCAGTGCTAGAAATGCAGGTTTCCCAACTTCCAGCTTTGTCCACTCTGTCGTCATGTCTCTTGCCTGTCCCTGCAGATTTACATGTTGGTTATGAGGATAAGGAGCTGCGAAGGCCATAGTGTCCCATTTTATCTTCCCCATGATGAGTTCTCTAACACCAAAGACCATTACTCACTCTGATCACAAGACGATGTGTGCAAACAAAATGTGTTTTGTTTTGGTTTGATTTTTTGAGGTGTCAGTGCTTACTGTTCTGGGCACTATTTCAACAGAATCTTGCAGAGAAAACACTAGAGATAAAACAGCTGTTCAATCAGCGAAAGCTACTGTGTTTCCTTGCCGCCCCTGGAATGAGGAAGTGCTTGGTTCTGTCAACACAGGTTCCAGTCCTTCCCAGGGTGTGAGAGAGGAGCGGCTTGTTCAGAGGTACAGATTCCCCACCAGGAGACCTGGATTCTCATCCCATCCCTGCTCAAATGAGTAGTGTGATCTTGGGCGACTCCAGTCCCCTCTCTGGGCCTCAGTTTCCTCCTCTGTAAAATGGGAAGAGTAGGGAAAAGGATAGCATCCACGATCTCCAAAGTCCCTTCAAACTCTGATATGCTACAGTTCTCTCACTGATAGGTGGGGACTGACTGTGTGCCACGTGGGGTCATTAGACCTTCCCCACCTGATGACCTCACCTCCTGTTTGAGCACACAGCATACAAATTGTAGAGCAACCGGTGACCTCCCTACCAGAGAAGGTTGACACGGGAACTTCTTTGGCCCGCGGCTCTCAATTTCTCACCCTGCTTACTCTAAAAACGTTCCTTTGGGGCAGCCAAAGGGTCTTATTTTCCCAATTAGACATTAAGCTCTCTGTATTGCCTCAAAATCCCCAAGGCAAGCTCAATAAATATAAGACAGACAAAATGATCACAGAGTCTCTTCCTCATTCAGTGCCCACCTTTCTCCTTCCTCTTCCCTGGTAATACTTCCTCTCCCTATACCTCTACCCCATATTTCCGCTAGGGCTACCACGATGCCTTCCCATCTGGTATTCCTGCCTCCCGGCTTGCTCTTCTTTACTACAGTTCAAGAAGTCCCCTATGGCTCCCAATGCCAAAATGGACTACTCTCAGCTCTCGGCACGCACTGGGGATCCCATACTCTCACGATTGAACCCTGCTGTGATGTCCCTTCCGCAGCATTCATTCGTCCGTCCCGCGGAGCGCGGTCAACGACACTTTACGTCTTTCTTCGTTTGAGCGCCAGGGGGCGCTGCAGGAACGGCCGATCCGGAGGGGAGGACAGTCGCCAAGCAACCTGGGTTGACACGCCCCTTTTCCCTTCCGAGCCAATCATTAGTGAGAGTGGGCGGAACCGCGCGCCGTGTACCTGCGCGTTAAGAGGCGGCCGCGTAGGTTTGGAGGCAGCGACCCGGCTTCCGGCATGAAGTCGAGGCGGGTGGGTCCCGGGCCGCTGCTGGTGCTGCTGGTGCTGCTGCTCCGAGCGGCGTCCGTGCGCGGAATCCAGGGTCCGCGCCGCTACACCCCGGACTGGCAGAGTCTGGACTCCCGGCCGCTGCCGGACTGGTTCGACAAGGCCAAGTTCGGGGTGTTCGTGCACTGGGGCGTGTTCTCGGTGCCGGCCTGGGGCAGCGAGTGGTTCTGGTGGCACTGGAAGGGCGAGGGGCTGCCGCAGTACGAGCAGTTCATGAGCGACAACTACCCGCCCGGCTTCAGCTACGCGGACTTCGGGCCGCAGTTTACGGCGCGCTTCTTCCATCCGGAAACCTGGACCGACCTCTTCCAGGCGTCCGGGGCCAAGTGAGTGTAGCCGCGGAGCCCGGCGGAGCCCCCTTCTCGGCTCGGGCTGACGTTAGGCAGGTGGGAACCGAGCGGGGGCGGGAGGGGGGGGACGGGGGAGGGCGCGCCGGCTCGCTCGGGGTCGCTCAGCTGCCGGTCTGACTTCCTGATCCCCCGGGTCCAGTGATTTGCCTCCTGAAGGATGCAGAACTGAATGTGGCACGCCGGGTCACGCGGAGGAGGCGTGTCTGCTTAAGGGTTAGAAGAAAATAAAGGTTTTCTGAAAGGCCGTGGGCTGGACAGCCCTCGGTGTCTACACCTGTATATCGAGACGATCGAGCTGGGTGATACCTAATGTCCCTTCCAGGTCATCAAGACAATCAGGATTCCAGAATTTTCATCCAGTGGTCTGGCATGTTGTCACCTCCCTGCAGCCTCCTTCCATGATGATAGAAAGGGATTATGTTAGTTCCTTTCAGCTTTAACATCTCCCAGAGGAAAAGGGAGGGAAAGAGAGTTCTGGTGCGCAGTGTATTTGGACAACGGGACCGATTCCCACTCACGTGCCTTCTCTGTGCCTTGCATACAGGGAGCGCTCAAGAGATGTTTGAGCTATTTTGAGAGCTGTCAGAGCTTTGAGTGTGGAGGGTTCTGAGAAGTGAAAGTGTGGTGTGCTGAAATGGGGAAGGGAGAGGCTGTTGAAGGCTGGGCCCAAAACGGAAGGACTAATCCTGGAGGGCAGTATGTTGCCAGGTGTGAAGTCAAAGAATGGTTGCCCTCAGCTTCTAGAAGAAATAGCTTGGCCGCCCGGAAGGACGGGGGTTGGAGGAGGGTAAGAATGGAGGCAAGGAGGTTTTCCAGCTCCTGGCTTAGAGCAGTCTTCCATCCTTACCTTGTCTCCTTGGTCACCTCCTGGGTTTTCGTTTCCCTTGGACCTTGTACTGAAGAAAATTTACAGCTGACGTTTAGTGTTTGCCGATAAATATATGGAAATATAAGGCTCAAATAAACACATGTGGTGGTCACTGTCTAATAGGAGCCTTAGAGATCCCTAGTTTACAAATAAAAATTGAAATCTTGGAGAACTTTGTCCAGACCCCTTATTTTGTGGCCCAGATGACAAGCCCAGATGGAGGAAGGGAACTAATGTCCTACACCCAAATCTCATGACTTCAAGCCAAAGGTTCCTTTCACCATACCAGGGGTCTGCAAACCATGGCCAGAGAGAGAGAGGTCCTCTGCCCGTTCCTGTAAATTCCATGAGATGAGAACGATTTTTACATTTTAAAAAGGTTAAAAAAGAAAAAGAATATGCCACAAGAGAGGAATGGAGCCCTCGAAGGCTGAAATACTATCTGGCCCTTGAAGTCTTGGAGCTCCCCACACCAGCCAGTGATTAAATGATCACATGCAGGTGTCATCAGTTTTTCTGCTGTACAAGCAAATGAAATGAAATGTTCAGTGTTATTTCAACACCGCACTTTTCTCCCCAGCTCTTTTGGTCTCTGGTCACCTCTGTAAATGAGAGGCAGTTCATGTGACCTTTTCTTTTACTTTTCTGTCATCTCCTATTTCTAGAACAAGAGAGCTAAGGGGCACTTCTTTTTCTTACCTACTCCTTCCTTCTGGGCCTCCTCCTTGGCTGGGGACTAAGGATTCTGGCTTCCTTAAGTTTGCTTCCATCCCTAGAGCAGATGCTGCGGGCACATCTCCCCGTGGATAACCAGCACAGTCACTCATGCAAGTACATTTCCTGTGGTCAAGTTCTCCCAGCCTTTTTTTAAAAGCCTGGGGCATGCTGGGTAAGTTCATGCTTGTGGCCCACCACCTGCTTTCTTTGCTGTCCACAGGTATGTAGTCCTGACGACAAAACACCACGAAGGCTTCACAAACTGGCCAAGCCCTGTGTCTTGGAACTGGAACTCTAAGGATGTGGGTCCCCATCGTGATTTGGTTGGTGAGTTGGGAAAAGCCCTCCGGAAGAGGTGAGTATCTATAGACGGTTAGTCTGTCATCTCTTTTCACCTGTCATTCCTCTTTGCTCTTGTGTGTTTTCTAAGTTTGCGTGTAGTGAGTAAACCTAAAAGGCTCTGGCCTTTGAATTAGCAGTGTTTGATGCTCAGCACGTTACAGGTGACCAAAGGTGACATCATCAGAGAAATTCATGGTCCTGTTTAGGTGAGGGATACCCAACGTAGCCCACAGTGCTTCGTTTGCATTCTGTGAAGGATTCTTTCTGGAAGGCCTTCCAATTCGAGGCCTTTTCCAGGGTCTGATGAAGGACTGGTTCTGTCATCTTTGTGTCCCCTTAGCTGTCAACCTGCAGCTAGAAAGTTTGGATGAATGGTAGGTCAAGAGGGAGCTGACAAGGGCAGCAGGTAAAGGAGCCAGAAAGTGAGGTAAGGAGCTGCTTAGATGATTCTAAGTAATGTTCCCTAATATATGCCACTTAATAAGAAGTAACTTCCCAAGATCAAATAGCTTGGAAGTGGCAGAGACGGGATCTGAACCCAGTTATTCTGGTTTTGGCCCCTACAGTTCTGGGTATGATTGTCTATAGAGAGGAAAGGTATTTGTACCTTACCCCATCTCAGCTCTGTTGTGATTTGGTAAACTTGATGCGCTGTTTAAGGAGTAGGCCAGGTACTTGTTTGTATAGGTAACATTTGATTGGAACACAGTTATGCCCACTCATTTATGTGTTGTGACTATGGGTGCTTTCAAGTTACAGTTTCAGAGTTGGACTAGAGACCGCAAGGCCTGCAAATCCTAAAATGCTACGTGGCCCATAAAGAAAGAGTTTGCTGTCTTTGGAGACCTGCTCAGTATTCAGTTTCCCAATACGGTGCGCAAAGTCCTGCAAAGAAAACAGTCCTGCTATAAAAGTCAGATGTCGATCAGACTGGACTTTACCATCCTTGATTTTTACCTTCTTTGTATCTATTTAGTCCCCGAGTCATATGATGAAATAGCTAACTCTGATTCTTTCTGTCTTATCTGTGCTGTTGCAATGTGATCCTTACTTCCCACTGCAGTAAGGCCTTTCCGTGACACTCACCATTCATAACTCAAAACAAGTTTCGTTGTGTACGAAAATAGGTCACTTGGACTCTTTTTCATTTTGGTTGAGAAATCTTGACTTTTTTTTTTTTTTTTAAGATTTTATTTATTTATTTGACAGAGAGAAATCACAAGTAAGCAGAGAGGCAGGCAGAGAGAGAGGAGGAAGCAGGCTCCCTGCTGAGCAGAAAGCCCGATGCGGGGCTCGAACCCAGGACCTGGGATCATAACCTGAGCCGAAGGCAGCGGCTTAACCCACTGAGCCACCCAGGCGCCCCAGAGAAATCTTGACATTTTAATGTTAAGAACTGTTAGCAAATCTTAAATAAATGAGACAATAAACCCACGTTCATTAATTTCAGCTACATAGAAAATGTGATTTTCTAAAATGTTGTGATTAAGATTTGGGATGTTTTAGTCTTTATACTTTTTTCAGTTTCCTAGTATCTCTACAATATGTATTCTTACAACTGACAGAGAAAACAGTTTTTTAAAAGGACCGTGTGTCATTACTGAGATAACTGACATAGATAAAAAATGGTTTAAATGACATTTGAGGGGCACCTGGGTGGCTCACTCTGTTAAGTGTCTGCCTTTGGCTCAGGTCATGATTTCAGGGTCCTGGGATGGAGCCCCGAATGAGGCTCTCTGCTCAGTGGGGAGTCTGCTCCCCCATTTTTCCTCCCCAACTGCTTGTGCTCTCTCCCGCTCTCTCTCTCTCAAATAAATAAAATTTTTCCAAAAAATGACATTCGGTGCTAAGGTACTTAAATATAAAAAGTAGTCCTGCGTGTGATCAAAACCCCAGTAACTTTGTTTAAGTTAATGATAAGAGGTAATTTAAGGAAATGGTTTGCGGTCCTGCTTGCCCCTGCCTGCCCTTACTGGTAAGTTTCACTGAAATGTAAAAATGCTGCCACTGAATTTTCTTAAACAACATTATTTTTTTCTTTGTTTGATGGACATTTGCTGTTCTGTTTTTCTATTTAAGGAATATACGTTATGGACTCTACCACTCACTTTTAGAATGGTTCCACCCACTCTACCTACTTGATAAGAAAAATGGCTTCAAAACACAGTATTTTGTCCGTGCAAAAACAATGCCAGAACTATATGACCTTGTTAACAGGTAAAAAAAAAAAAAAAAAAAAAAAAGTTTTTGTCCTTATGACTTTTATTAATGAACTCAGAACTTCCTATAGGATACCGTTAAGTTAGGGGAGAAGGGGAAAAGGAAGGAATGTGGAAAAAAAATCTATAAGACGTCAAAATGAAAATAGGGTTTGCATTAAGACAGAAAATATTTTTTCTTCCTACTATTCAAAACTCCCATAATGTGGTCATACTGCTTTTATAGATTGAAACAGACCGAGGATGGGGGTTTTTAAGTTTTAAAGTCAAGACTTCAGTCCCTCCTTGCATCCTGGTTTCTTTGTCAGGACCTTGGAGAGAGGCAACATGACCCCCAAGGACCTTGCACTGGATTTGGGATCTGGCAGATTTGCATGTGAACCCTGGCTTTTATTACTCACTGGCCTTAAAGGAAAGCCTTCAATACAGAGCTCAGAATGACATGTGAAAAATACTTGTCATCTTGCCTGGTACAGAATAAGGGTCTTGTTATCATTATTTTTCTTAAAATGATCACTTTCACATTGGGACTCATCACTAGTCTTCGCCATGCTTTATTTCTCGTTTGCCCTTCTTGCGTCTGGGGGCTGGCTCACCCAGGACGGTGGATCTTTAAAGCTCTAGGGGCCGCCACCTCTGCCTGGACTCTCATTTTAGACCAAAACCAAACAAAGTTCCTTACATCCAGATGACTTCCCTAAGGAAACAGTAGGTCCTAAGAGACCAGCAGAGGCTTGGAGTCAGACAGAACTGGATCCGAAATCCACTTCTTTTTCTTTCTGGCTGTGTGGCCTTGAATGCCCTCCCCAATCTTTCGAGATCACAGTTTCTTTATCTGTGAAATGGGGATAACATACACCGCAGTGGTGCTGTGAAAACTAGGGAGGTGCTGAGTATACAGGGCCTCGCACAGTTTCTCGTTCACAGTAAAACACAGACCGTCTGCATTATACTTGCCTCTTAGACAGGCAGTCTTTTCCTTAGAATCTGCGTGCCGTCCTGATTACAGAGGACAGCCTAGGACCAGGCATCGACAGATGTGCATTTGAATTCCAGCTCCTGTTACTTGGAAGTTTTGTCACCTAAAACAGATTGCCCTGTTGAGCATCCAGTTCTCGCTCTCTAAATGGGAATAATCATGCTTACCTTATAGCTGTGTCTGAATGCACGTGCGTGCACACGCACACACTCACACACGCCACTTAGAGGTCAGAGTGGAATATGTGGAAAGTGCGGCTGTGTGGCTCAGGGGGACTCTAGAGATCCTTTGTAGTGGAAGCTTTGGGCAGTTGTCCAAAACAGTGCATTTCCTGGAATAGTTCAAGCTCTTAAAACTTTTTTTTTTTTTATGAAAGACAGATTTTTTTTTTAATTTAAATTGAACTTAGTAAGTAATGTATTATTAGGTTCACGGTAGTTTAGTGATTCATCAGTTGCATAGAACACCCAGTGCTCATCACATCACGTGCCCTCCTTCGTGCCCCTCACCCAGTGACCCCGTCCCCCCACCCATCTCCCCTCTAGCCCCCCTCAGTTTGTTCCCTAGAGTTGAGTCTCTTACAGTTTGCCCCTCTCTCTGTTTTGATCTCATTTTATTTTTGCTTCCCTTCCCCTATGTTCTTAGTGTTTTGTTTCTTAAATTCCGCATATGAGTGAAATCATCTGGTATTTGTCTCTGATTTATTTCACTTAGCATAATACACTCTAGTTCCATCCGCATCTTTGCAAATGGAAATAGTTCATTCTTTTTGAGAGCTGAGTAATAGTCCTGTGTGTGTGTGCGCCTGTGCACACATGTGTGTGCCACATCTTTATTTTCCATATCTTGGCTATTGTGGACATTGCTGCTATAAACATTTGGGTACACATGCCCCTTAGGATCCCTACATTTGTATCTTTAGGCTAAAGACCCAGTAGTGCGATTGCTGGGTCATAGGGTCGCTCTATTTTTAACTCTTTGAGGAACCTCCATACTGTTTTCCAGAGTGGTTGCACCAGCTTGCATTCCCACCAACAGTGTAGGAGGGTTCCCCCTTCTCTGCATCCTCGCCAACCTCTGTCATTTCCTGACTTGTTAATGCATCTTAAATGCAGAAATCTTAAGTCTGTAGTTCTGGAGCACAGAAAAGAGTTCTGGACTCTTTTCATTGGAATTAGTTGCTGCAAGGGAACCAAATTACTTATGTGCTGATTACAACCCTGTTTTTTTTTCAGAAGACACTGTAAAAAGATTAGGAGGAAATGTTCCAAAATACTGTGTACCAAACAGCGGATCTGTGAGCGACATTAACAGAGCTATGGTTGTTGTTTTGTCTCTTTATTTTTCCACATTGTCTGGACCATGGTAATTATATGGTACTTTCAGAATGAGAGACAATCTTAAAGTATTTGTTACAAAATAGATCCATGACACTTTACTGTGAATAGATTCAGATAATAGACCTTGTCCTAATCACGTGTCTTTCAGATATCAACCTGACTTGATTTGGTCTGATGGAGAGTGGGAATGTCCTGACACTTACTGGAACTCTACAGAGTTTCTTTCTTGGCTCTACAATGATAGCCCCGTCAAGGCACGTGATTGTACGACTTCTCTCTTATGAACCTGTTATGAGAAAAGAAGGAGTAAGAAGCCAAGATCCAGAGTAATAACAGTGATAACAGCGACAATAATAAATACTAGTAGCAACATGGAGGTGGTAGGGACCAGGGGATTTCATGGACGTTAAAGGTTTCTCCTTTAATTCTTTTCCCCACCTTCCTTAGTATAAGCTTTCTTTCTCTCCTTTAATTCTTGATTTCGACAACAGAGGTTTAAAGCTTGTTAAATTTAAGTAATAGAATAGAAGCAGTACGTAAAAGTCCAAGAGAATTAGAGAAAGTAAAATAAATATTAAGCATGCAAACATTATAAATGAGAAAAACATCCCAAAAAATTAATATACAAAACCTATACAGTTAAATGATGGGAATAAGATGCAACTATTTATGCCCTTATCTATCTGTGCTGGTTATGCAGCTTAACTCTTAAGAGGGAATGTCATTTCTCTTACATCCACGGTAGATTCGGTGAGGTCACACCGGGATCAGTGTTCCCCATTTAAGTTAGATAAATAACTCTGATGTGATGTCGTATTGTCCACATACCTGTCTACACAGCCAGTCTCTGCTGGATCTCTAAGGGCAAGAGCGGTTTTATTCCCCTTGGATACCCCAGTACAAGAATCATAGTAGTGTTAATCATTAACCTTAAGATATTATGGGGGACACCTTGGTGGCTCAGTTGGCTACGTGTCTGCCTTAGGCTTGAGTCACAATCCCAGGATCCTGGGATCAAGCGGGGAGTCTGCTGCTCCCTCTGCCTACTGTTCCCCCTGCTTGTGTTCTGTCTCAAGTTTTTAAAAATCTTCAAAAAAAAAAAAAAAAAGATATTCTGCATTATGATTTCTCATAGTTCAGCCAAGATTTGAAGGAAAGAAAATATTTGCTGACTTTTCTTTACCTGGGAGAAAGTCAGGGCCATGCAGTGGAAAGCAGTCAGGTTCACATACCTGATTCACAGTCCCAGCTTCCTGAAACACTGCCTGGGGGTGTGACCTTGGGCATGTCTTCTCCTCCCCATTTCTCCTTTAATAGAAGAAATAGTTTACCAGATGATCTTTCAAAGAGGCTCTTCCAGCTCTGACATTACATGTGGCTTGACCAGGGTTTCTCAGCCTCAGCACAATGGACATTTGGGGCTGGATATTTTGCTGTGAGGGGGCGGTCTTGTTTGTCCTAAGACATTTAACAGCATGCCTGGCCTCTACCACTAGATGGCAGTAGCACCCCCACCTTGGCAACCAAAGTGTCTCTAGACTTTGCCAAAAATCTCTTGAGCACAATAGCCCTCAATTGAGAACGATTCTAGACCAAGTCCATTCCTTATGTTCCCAAACACAACTTACCAACCTGCATTACATAAGGAAATGAAGTGGTTTTACCCCAGATGACCCAGTACTCTCTTCTTTTAGGAACAGGTAGTGGTAAATGACCGGTGGGGTCAGAACTCTTCCTGTCACCATGGAGGATACTACAACTGTCAAGATAAATTCAAGCCAGAGAGCTTGCCAGATCACAAGTGGGAAATGTGTACCTCCATAGACAAGCTCTCCTGGGGCTTTCGTCGGAACATGGTGATGGGGGACATTGCAAGTGAATGTGAAATCATTTCGGTAAGAGCACCTGAGTTACTTGTTAACCACTGTCTCAAATTACCCTTCTAACTAAGAGTGGTTGGAGCACTCTGGATGGAAGTGCAGGTCGATAGAACCCCCTGGGGTCATTGAACATAACCATAGACACCTGTCCTGGGGCATTTGGGCGGCTTAGTTGGTTAAACATCCAACTCTTGGTTTCGGCTCAGATCGTGATCTTGGAGTTGTGAGATTGAACCCCACATCAGGATCCGTGCTCAGTGTGGAATCTACTTGGGATTCTCTTTCTCTCTCTCTCCCTCTCCCCCACTACCCATCCCCCTCAAATAAATAAATCTTAAATTAAAAAAAAAAAAAAAAAAAAAAACCTGTCCTAAGGAAATAATTATAATTACAGAAGAAAGTCTTACATATAAAGATGTTCTTCCCAGAATGTTTTGCAGTTGGATATGTGGGTTGTTTTAATTTCTTGCAGCCATAAAGGGATATTTAAGTAGATCTGGGGATTTTCCTTAACCATTAAAATTTTTATGAATGCAATATAGGTCAATGCATAGGGTTTGAGTGAAAAAGTAAGTTACAAATTATCACAACTGTATAAAATATATTTCCATCACACAGGGAAAAGACCAGAGGAAATATCAAAAGTCGATGGTGTGGTGTCTTTGGGGTACTCCAATACATTCTTTTTTAAATTTTCTGAATGTAATTTTTCTGGGTCCATTTGAAGCATACCTATTTGAGGTCACAGTAAACACACGCACGCACACACACACACATGCACGTACACATCAGGCACACCACACCACTCCAGAAGCCTTGAAGAATATATCCCTTTACAGCATGTTTTCCCAAAGGGACAGCATATACATTTATGTCGCCCATTTTATACAGAGTGTTCCAAATTCTGCATTCTCTTCCGTGTTCCCCAAGTCTCCCTGGCACCCACTCACAGTCTCTCTCCTCTGATCCCCATACTCTTCTCCTACTTCTCAGCTTCCCTGATCACACTCTGTGCAGCCGCCGCCTGGCCCATCCCACTGCGTGCCACACTGGGGGAAGTGTAGGCCGGTGATCAGTCTGTGGAATTCGAATTAATATATTTCTCCACTTTGTAGCAGGATTTTCAGTTTTCTCATATAAGCCCGTCCTGCTTTCATGATGACAAAAAATAGACTTTTCAGAAGGGTAAAGGCTATTCACCAAAGGAGAGAATGTGCCCTAGATTCTTTTTCTTCTCTTTATACCTGTGGGCTCTAAGTGTCCTGCTGGACTTGCCACCGGATGCTAGGATTCCATTGTTCTGCTCTCTCCAGGAACTGGTGCAGACCGTGAGCCTGGGAGGCAACTACCTTCTTAACATTGGAGCAACTAAAGATGGACTGATTGTTCCCATCTTCCAAGAAAGGCTTTTTGCTGTGGGGAAGTGGCTTAGCGTCAATGGGGAGGCGATCTATTCCTCTAAACCATGGAGGATACAACTGGAAAAGAACACGACGTCTGTGTGGTAAGCTCGCCCCCTGTCGCGTACGGGACCAGGACGACAGCCCCTCCCTGGCTGGTGCCTCCACAGGTCCACAGTGTTACAAACCAGGGTAGAAGCTGTCAGGAGGAAACCCCAAAGCTGTGCTTTTGCTAGTAAATTTGTACCCCAATTTATGTCTTAAGCCACCAGGGTATCCTTGACTAGTGAGAGGTCTGGTGACTTGCTGAAAGGAGGAGCTACCAAGTATCTATGAATATACTTGACCTTGTTACCCTGCCTCCCCAAAATAGTACTAGCTGATGCTTGCACAGCACCTCCAATGTTTAAGGCTCCAATCCAGATTCTTTCCACTCACTGAATCCCCTCAACAGTCCCACAGATGGATACTGTTAATTATCCCCATGTTCCAAGTGAGAAGGAGGACCCAGTGCAGCGCTCTACCTCGCCTGGGATCCAGACCCAACTCACGGAAAAGTCGTGATTCAAACTTGGCTTTGTGGATCTAGTTATTTGACCTTGGGCCTGTGTGGTACAGTCTGAAATGGCGTGATGATACTTAGCTTCCTGTGGTGGTTATGAAGTGTGGTAATTTACGTGAAGCACCGAGCAGAGCACCAGGCATGTGCAAAGTGCTCGGTGAAAGGCCTCTGCATCTGTGATACCAGCGGACGAAGCTCTTTGCATCCGGGGAAACACGTTCATCTTTCCGTTTGGGCTGAATTCCTGTTTGGGGATTTTCACCCTCTTGTCTGTGCACGGCGAACTCCCTGAACAAATCCCTCTTCACTACACATTTTATTGGAGCCTCTGCTGTTTTCCCATGGATTTGGAGTTGAAAAAAAGATTTGAATAAAAAGACAAATGGCTTCAGTGTGCGATAACTAGTGTAAGCGTTAAAGATATTTAAAGAAAACTTAAGCAGTCCCCAGAAAGAGTCTTACTGGGCTGCCTTCTTCCCCCAGAGCTCCATAGGTAGTGAGTTAGCGCACTTCCTAGGGCACTGACAGACTCAAGGCGTTGGGGTCAGTAGCTAATTGAAAGGGGGCTACATGAGGCTTTGTGTCAGGGTCTCAAGCCAGGTATTTCTGACATTGATGTTTCTTTTTTCCCAGGTATACCTCAAGAGAAACAGCGGTTTATGCCATTTTCCTGCACTGGCCAGAAAACGGAGTCTTACACCTTGCATCCCCTATAACTACCTCGACTACACAGGTGAGGAGCCTCAGCCAGTCTGTTCCGAGAGGCACCTTTCCTAAAGGAACTGGAGGTCTTCTCTACTTCTTCCTTCCTGCCCCAGGTCTCCCCTGTATTGCACCCCCCCTTCTAGATTATCCGCCCTGCCCCAGTGTGACTGCCTCCCATCACGTTCAAACCATATTCCGTACTCAGTGCACTGATGTCTTCTCCGTTCCCTTTTGCTTTCTGCAGATAACGATGCTGGGGATCCAGAAAGATCTGAAGTGGTCCACAGATCCAGAAGAAGGTCTGCTCATTTACCTGCCGCAGCTGCCACTCTTCACTCTGCCAATTGAGTTTGGCTGGACTATAAAGCTGACAGGAGTGCATTGATCGTTGGAGTTCAGGCAGAACTGCCTCCTCTTTGCTGCTTTGGTTTTCCTCTTATAGCACCAGCGTTGTAATAAACTACTTCTCTACTCAGAGATGGCTTTTCCAACACATTTTAATCAAAGGAACTGAGTGCATTATACTGATGTCTCAGTGGATCAGAGAATCTGAGATCCATTGCTAGCATACCTCTCCCTGATCAGCAGGAGGCACTAACCCGTTAAGCTCTGAATTCATCCTTCTGTTCCTAACCTGGGAAATTATCTACCCCAGAAACTTCATTCCATTCTCTGTGTTTGAAACCTGTCTCCTTAATCAATGACTTCAGATTAAGGAATGAGCCAAGTCACCCTACTGCCTATGGAAGGAGGTAGAAAGGATTTGGCAAGCTCAGCCATGTGCTGTGTACTTAGCATCAGTTGTCCCCAGCACCCCTCAGAGGAGGAAAGCCTGGAAGGGAAGGAAAAGGCTTGCTAGAGCTGCTAGTGATCAGCCCTTTGGAAGTTTCCAAAGCAAAGTAGGGGCTCAGAAAATCAGTCTGTTTACAGTAGTATTTTGAAGAAAATGAATGTGATTCTTCCCTGCTTTTTAAAATATGATCCAATAAATAAATTTTTATGTCAAATCATTTCTACCAAAAAGCATGTTGTAGTTTTCTTCTCCCAGTTTCTTAAGGACTGCTTATGAAAAGCTTTGTTTCTGTTGAAGACAAAAAACAAAACCCAAAGGACTTGTCGAGTCTCCTTAATGCCGAACAAAGAACATAATTCCTTTGGTTTTTCTGCTTCTCACTTCTAGTACCATCCTTTTGAGTTGGCTACCAGTTCAGCCCCTTTGATTATTATAGATATAATCAGATTTTCTCTTTCTTTTTTATTTAATAGATATATTTATAAATCTTTACCCAACATTTAAGGAATATTTGTTTTTCTCAAGCATATGGAATATTTACAAATGTAAATACCGAAGGAGCACTATCATACAGACCGGTGTGTCTGCAACATAATTAAAGGACCATAAAAAAATAAAAACTTGAAGGAAAAAAAATCTATATATTTGGAAATTTTAAAACACACTTCAGGGGACGCCTGGGTGGCTCAGTGGGTTGGGCCGCTGCCTTCGGCTCAGGGCATGATCCCAGCATCCTGGGATCGAGTCCCACATCGGGCTCCTTGTTCTGTGGGGAGCCTGCTTCTCCCTCTGCCTGCCACTCTGTCTGCCTGTGCTCGCTCTCTCTCTCTCTGACAAATAAATAAATAAAATCTTTAAAAAAAAAAAAAACACACTTCAGAATAAGTCACTGATCAATGAAGGCACCATACAAGGAATTAGGAAATACTGAGACCACAATGTACTGAGCTTTGTGAGATGAAGTCTTTAGGGAGGATTCTGGGAAGATGGCAGTGAGTAGGCACCAGGAATCTGTCTCCTGACCTCGACAACAATTACACTGGCAGAATCTGGTGGAACTCTTGTACAAGTCCGGAGTCTACCAAGGCTCCAGTTCCAGAGGAAGATTCAGATGGTAAATTGTGGTTTGGGTCAATCCACCTACCTATCCCCCAGCCACAGCCATGTAGCTGGCAGTGATGAACATGTTCCTGGAGCAACTTGCACACAGCCTGTGGGAGTCAACATGGGCAAAAAGGACGCTGTTCTCCAAATATCTGGGATTTGAGTTTTGAGCTCTGATCTCTGATTGCTGCTTCTGATCACAGAGGTACAGGCAAAGGGGTGGGCAACCGTTGTTGGACCTCTCCCACAGCTGTAAGCCCTGCCTCTGGCTGAAGTGATTTCCAGTGGATTTAAGGGGCTGATGCCCCCCTCCCATTCAAATATTCCCCCTTTTGGGAGCCAGACATTAAAAATTAGGACATTCAAAAACAACTGCATGTATGAGGAAAATTAGAAAATGACCACACATGCCCACGGAAAGGCTCAGAAAAGAGCCTAAGTTTACACATCTGGCTCATCTGTAGCCAAGAGACCGCTGACAACAATCAAAATGCAAAAAAAAAAAAAAAAAAACCAGCAAGTCCTGGGAAGTGGGTAGAGGGAGGGGGTATCTGACTTCCAGAGATACCACATTATTAGAGTCCAATGTCCAGATGTCTGCAAAGAAATCACAAGGCACAGAGAAACAGGAAAACATGGCCCATTCGAAAGAAAAGAGTGAATCAACAGAAACTGAAATAAGCCCCTGAAAAAGACCTGGTGGCAGATAAACTAGACAGACCTTAAAACAGCTGCCTTAAAGATACTCAGAAAACTAAAGGAAGCTGTGGGGAAGTCAAGAAAATGATGTATGAATGAAATAGATATATGAAGAAATGGCTAGATAGATAATCTAAGAAGAAACCACACACAAAACACAATTTTGGAGCTGAAAAGTACAATTGAAATGAGAAATTCACCAGAGGGATTCAAAGGCAGATTTGAATAGGCAGAAGAAAGAATATTGTACCAGAAGATAGGACAATGTAAATTACTGAATCTGAGGAATTGAAAGAAGATTGAAGAAAAACCACGTTAGAGCAAAGATAAAATAGAGAAAAACAACAGAGAAGATAAGTTGGTTTTTTGAAAAGATCAGCAAAATGACAAACCCATAGCTAAGATAGACTGAGGAAAAAGAAAAGATCCAAATTACTAAAATAAAAATGAAAATGGGACACTACTACGAGTTCTACAGAAATAAAAAGGATTATGGGAGCACTATAGAGCAGTTGTACTCCAACAAATTGGGTAACTAGATGAAGTGAGAAATTTCCTAAAAACACGAAACCTACCAAGACTAAATCACAAAGAAATAGAAAACCTAAATATACCTATAACAAGTAAGGAGATCAAATCAATAATTTTAAGATCTCCTGACAAAGAAAAGCCCAGGAACTAATAGCTTCTTTGGTGAATTCTACCAAACATTTAAAGAACTAACATTTCCAGAAAAGTAAAGAGGAGAGAAAACTTCCTAACTTACTCTATGAGGCCAGCATTAGCCTGATGCCAAATCCAGACAAAGACACTACCAGAAGACTATAGACCAACATCCCTTATGATCATTGATGCAGAGCTCTTCCACAAAATACTAGCAAACCAAAATCAGCAACATATTCAAAGTATTACACGCCATCACCAAGTGGGATTTATTCATGGGATGCAAGGATGGTTCAAGATACAGAAACCAATCATTGTAATAAACCACATTAACTAAAAGGGGAAAAAAACCCATGATCGTCTCAACTGAAGCAGAAACACATTTGACAAAATTCAACACCTTTTTGTGATACATATGCTCAAGAAACTAGGAATAGAGTGGCACTTGGCTGGCTCAGTCAGAAGAGCATGCGACTCTTGATTTCAGGGTCATAAGTTCCAGTCCCACACTGGGTGCAGAGATACTTAAAAATCTCCTTTAGGGAGGACTGGGTGGCTCAGTCAGTTAAGCATCTGCCTTGGGCTTGGGTTATGATCCCAAGGTCCTGTCAGAGAGAGAGGGTGTGCTCCAGCAGCAAGGGGGAGGAACACAGGGAGAGGGAGAAGCAGACTCCCTGCTAGGCAGGGAGCCCAATGCAGGGCTCCATCCCAGGACCCCAAGATCATGACTTGAGCCAAAGGCAGACACTTAACTGACTGAGCCCCCCAGCTGCCCCTAATTCCTGTCTTCTTTAATTTCAGGAAGTGTTTGTAGTTTTCACTGTGCAATTCTTGAAAGTCAAAAATAATAGTCATGAACATCACACATAAATATTTTGAAATAAATGTCATGCTAGTAGTTTGGGGTCATGTTCAGTCCTCTAGCTGCAGGTTTGAGAATTCTGTGAGTACAGGTCTGTTACGACAGAGGGAATTTTGGGTGCTGCAGAAGCAAAACAGAACACTTATCAGGTCTTGTGCTCTCCGTAGCTAAAATCTGAGCCACCTGGAGGCAGGGACAGTATCCTTTTTGCTCCCCTAAGAATGCCAGTCAGTGTACTTAACATTTGGATATCCACCCACCCAGTAGCCACAGTGACTAATCACGAAATGCAAATTTGATCATCTCTTTGCTTAAAATCCATTAAATGAATTGCTATGTGTTCTCCAAAGTTGGTGGTATGGTCCCTGTCAATCTCTCCCATCTTAGTGGGAAGTCTGTCTCTACTCCCTCGCAGCTCTGCAGTCATTCCGGCCTTCTTTCCATCTTCCTAAAACAATTTTTCCCCCCAAACATTTCTAATTGCAGCCTACAGTAAGCCTACATTGCAATCTGGTTGACATATATAACAACATACAAGATTTGCAAAGCAATACTTAACTTTATTACTTACGCAGTACACTCCAATGCTTTTTTTTTTTTAAAGTTGGCATCCATTAATGTCATAACCAGTTAATGGGGTACAACATGGTTGAAAAAAACTGCTCTAAGCATTCAATTGCTTTGCCTTAGGGTCTTGGCATATGTTATGTTCTCTGGAAAGTTCTTCTTGTGTCTTCTTTACCTGGATAAATCTTACCCATTTTAAAAGGATGAAATCAAAGGATGTTTCTCGCTCACTAGAGCGCGCGCGCGCTCTTTCTCTCCCTCCCGTCGACTGCCTGCATTTGAATCCTGGAGATCGTGATGCAAGAGTTAACACGGCCGAAGAACTCAGAACCGCGCATGGCAAATAGTAATGCTCCGTCTTTTATTGCGAAAAGTAGTAATTATGCAACTAATTGTGTGATTATTAATATGTCTTCCCAGAGCTCCCGAACTCTAAACCCCTTGATTATTTTTTGTTCATTTTCATAGTCCTAGCCTCACTTTGCCATGGCAAATAGAAAGCACTCAGAAAAAACATAATGGATGAAAAAAAAAACTGCCCAAAAGGAATGAAAACCTAGAAGCTGGAAACAGCCCTCGTAGGGCGTCTTCACGTTACTCCAGAAGCACCGCCCCCAAACGCGGGGCACGCCCACCCGGCTGTCGGCGGTCACGTGGGACTCAGCTGGGGGCCGCGGGGGGAAGCTGGGCCAAGATGGCGACAATGAGGAACGCGCTGCCGCGGAGGCTGGTGGGCTTAGCGTCTCTCCGGGCTGTAAGTGCCCCGGCCCGCCGAGGGGTGGCCCTGCAGGCACCGTGACAGTCGGGGTCGGGGCCCTGGCCAGTGGTGGCAGCGCTCTGAGAGGCGAAGCCGGACAGTTGCCCAGGCCACTGTCGGGAGGGCCTTGGAGTCTCGGATCTTTGTCCCGCCCACATCTCTTGAGGGGCATGGGGAGAGTGAGGCCCAGAGATGGGGAAAGACTTGCTCGGGTCGTGGAGACCTGGGGCGCCATCCCAGGTGCCCTAATTCCGTCTAAGGCTCTTCCCGGCCACCCTGGCACCTTCTCCCTCTGAGCTCTCCAAGCTCCTCAGTAGTGACACGTATAATCTTCCAGTTCCGAGTAGAAAAAGCGAGTTCCTCCCCCTCCCTCTGCCTGCTTTTCCAGCTCTTGCTGCGTTTGGCTTAGGACCGTGTGCGACTGATTGCTTTGGAGTTGTACTTTGGGCATGTTGGATCCTGATGTTTCCCCCACCAATGCTCAGTGACTGGAGGGGAAGTGTAAGAGACCTAGTTGAACGAGGGGTTGAAGAAATGGTTTTGGCTAAAGCTGAAGCTGTGGTGTCCCAGTGGTTCTGCCACTTTCTAGGTCGCATGACCGTGGTTTGCTCTCTAAACCTCAGTTTGCTCATCTATAACATGGGTAAACATTACCTGAGTTCTTTGGAGGTTAAGGGAAGTGGAGGTAAAGCATTTGACATTGCTTTAGCTCATAGTAAGTGATAAATGAGGTGCATTAATTTTTCTTTAATTTAGAAGGAGTCTAAGTGTGTAGTGGGGAGATCACACCGTCTTCGCAAGTGGGCCCCTCAGAAAGCCACTTTAATTTAGTCTACTAGGCCACCCACCCCTACCAATCATTAATGTGTAAAATAAAGATGGTACTTCCAACTTGGAAGACTAAGAAAATTACATGAGATGGTGGACATTAATATGCTTTGAAAAAATTTCTGGTGTAATGAGGTCATAGGCTCTCCGTGGGGTTACTAGCAGAGGCTTGGTGTCAGAAACAGGTGGTTCAAGGCCAGACTTCGCTTGCTAGCTTTGTGATTTTGGAGAATCTTTCTGAGGCTGTTTCTTCCTGTATGAAGTTGAGATAATGATAGTCCCTGCCATGTAGGTACTAAATGAGGTACAGATCCTGAAGTTAGCGCTGGGCTTTAGTTGGTATTAGCTGTTGGTATAGATAGGCCATAGCTCAGGAGGCTTGACCCTGGACTTCTGTGGTTAGAGGAGATCATCTCTGAGCAGGGCTGTACAGAGGGAATGAACTGGGTGTTTAACCAAGATAAGAGAATACTGGTGGTGGCGGGGGAGGGTTCGGAGGGCAGAAAAGTGGCAAAGAGGCAACGTGGCCCAGGTGTTAAGAGCCAGCACTGTAGATCAACACTGCCAGGTTCAGATAATGACTTGTGACCAGCTAACCATGTGATCTTGGGAAAGTTACTTAATCTCTGGGCTTCATATTTTTCACAGTAAAATGGAGATTGTAATAGTTCCTACCGAATAAGGTTGAGAGGTTGATAAAGGTTAATGTGTAAAAAGGCTCTTACGAGTGCCTGGCAAATATTAAGTGCTTAATACATGTGATTGTTTTGTTGTTATGGGGAAGGACATGGAATTTTTTTTTAAGATTTTATTTATTTATTTGACAGAGATACAGTGAGAGAGGGAACAGAAACAGGGGGAGTGGGAGAGAGAGAAGCAGGCTTCCTGCCAAGTAGGGAGCTCGATACCAGGCTCAGTCCTAGGACCCTGGGATCGTGACATGAGCTGAAGGCAGACGCTTAATGACGGAGCCACCCAGGTGCCCCAAAGGACGTGGAATTGAGTTTGTTCTGTTTTTGTAAAAGGAGCTTGGAAGCAGGTCTTGCGTGCTTTCAACAACATCCAGCAGTTATCTCTCAAGCCCCTGTTATGTCCCAGGGCCTTAGAATTACAGCAATGGATAAAACAAAGTCCCTGCCTCACACAGCTTACATTCCAGTGGGATCGACTTAGGGCAACATATCAGCAAAGGCTGAACAACCCTGTTGTAGGGACATTCAACAGGCAGGGACCTTCCAACCTAGCCTGGTGACTTCATGCAATTCAATGGCTCGTCACTTTAGTCTCTAGGAAGTTTTGCTGGCTGAAGGCAAGGCCAGTTCAGGTGAGTTGTTCAAGTTCCAGCTGATCTGTAGCAGGGAGCGCTTCCTTCCTTGAGGGTTTCAGGAGTTTGGGATCCTTAGTAGATTACCGAGTGCACTTCTCCCCTTGCCCCACTGCAGTATGTTTATCCTGCCAGATTTACCAGATTAAATCTGGTAAAGCAAAGTTAATTTGAAGAGTTACAATATTAAGAACAGAGGAAAGAGGGAAAAGAAGCTTCATATTGCTTGGGGGTAAGGTGGAGAGGATTTGGGGCAGACTTTAAATGGAAAAGCCTTTTTTTTTTTTTTAACTGTCTTCAGCTGTTGGTGTCCTCTCTCCCCAGATGCACCCCTTGTCATCACCCAGCCTGTGACTGTAACAGAACAAGTCCTCCTCCTTCCCTCAAGCCCCACAAAGTCCAAGGCTAACTACTCCTCCCCATACCTAGGAATTGCCCTTCCGCCGGGGTGGCTATGCCCTTCATGCATTTATTTGCTATTCCTGGAGAGGGAATCTCAAGCAAGCTCCATACCCAGGGCGGAGCCTGATGCAGGGCTCAGTCTCACAACCCTGAGACCATGACCCGAGCTGAAATCACGAGTCGGACGCTCAACCGACTAAGCCAACCAGGCGCCCCGGGAATTAGAGTTTTGAAATAGAAAATGTTGAGGGTCAGGGGATTGGCAGCTTTACAAAGGGCAGTCAGAGGAGGCCCATCTGGCTGAACGATGAGAAGGAGCCAGATGTGGAAGAGCATTCTGGGCAGAGGGAGTAGTAAGCCTTGGGGCCCTGCTGTGGGAGGAAGGCCACTGGGGCTGCAGTATAGGGACCCTCTACTGGGAGGTGGGGTGGGGTGGGGAATATGAGGGAGTCAGGACAAGTAAGGAGTTCACCGGGAGATGTGGGACAGTAGAAATAAGTCATGAGTTCACTGAGATCAGCAGGAACCAAATGATAAGAAGCTTCTAGCCCACGGGGAGTGGGGTAAGGGGATGAGTCAGGTTTCTGGCTTAAGCAATAGAATACGTGTGGTGCTTTTTACTGAGAAAGCATGAAGCCAGACGGGGCTTTAGAATTTAAACAGTTCTGTTTGGGGAGGTGCAAATAGGTTTGTGGAGGAAACAACCTACATGCTCAGCTGGCAGACGGGCTGTTGGAAATGGGCCAGTACTAGGAGCAGGAATCTCGTGCCCATTCCTCAGTGAAACACTTCTGTTCTTTATGTTTTTCCTTCCAAAACCAACCAAATGTGAGAGATAGGTCATGTTTACAGTGAGAGGTACTGCGTCCCATCTCAGTGAAGATGGGTCCCTTCTTTTAGATTTGTCTCCTTGGAGAATTGTGACAATCTTCTCCCAACCCTTTTTGTTTCCTCTTTTAAACCAAAGGTCAGCACCTCTTCTCTGGGTACTTTCCCAAAGCGAGTGAAAATTGTGGAAGTTGGTGCCCGAGATGGACTACAGAATGAAAAGGTAAAGATGGAAATCAACCAAAAGAGGTTTTTCGAGCAGTAAGAGTTGCCTGTGGTGGGCACAGAGGGATGGACAGAGCTGTGCCAGATCGGATCGCCCCAGCTGACACCAAGCAAAGCCGAGAAGTCGAGGAGTCCAGGTGGGGTGGGGTGACAGTACAGCAATCTAAGACGGTGGCATATCAGGTGTGGTGTTGCCCGGTCCATCTCAGGCCCCGTGCAGCAGGGCAGATGGGAAAGGCCGCAGGAGAGTAGACGGAAGGTGAGGACATGCCTTCATCTGGCAATTCCAATTCTGCATGAGGGGACTTACCAAAGGGTGTCATGAAGGCCACATGCAAAGACTTAACCTTAGAGATGCTCCTCACAACCTCGTTGTAATAAAATAGTTGGAAACCACCTCAGTGCTCAGTGTGGAGAAAGTTAGCTCAAATATACTTTAATGACTTCATTAAATGGATTAGGAAGCTGTACTAATATAGGAGTATGTTAAGTGACTAAGCAGATTATAAAATCATAGGCATTTTCTTTAATCTTGCACTTTTATGTAAAACAAAAAGCTTATACATCTGTGGGAACATCCACCTAGAGAAGGATCTATAATAGTGCTGTCCAGTAGCACTTTCTGTGAGGATGGAAACGTTCTAGATGTGAGCTGTCTTGGACACGTGGGTTTTGAGCACTTGAAATGTGACTGCTATAGCTGGGGAACTGAAATTTTGTTTTTATGTAATTTAAATTCATGTAAATTTAAATAACCACTTACGACTAGTGTCTAATATATTGGTCTGCACAGATCTAGAAAGTCATATTATCATGAGGTAACTAGTGTTATCTCTGGGAGATTTAAAGATTTTATTTATTTATTTGACAGAGAGATCACAAGTAGACGGAGAGGCAGGCAGAGAGAGAGAGAGAGAGAGAGAGGGAAGCAGGCTCCCCGCTGAGCAGAGAGCCCGATGCGGGACTCGATCCCAGGACCCTGAGATCATGACCTGAGCCGAAGGCAGCGGCTTAACCCACTGAGCCACCCAGGCGCCCTCTGGGAGATTTTAAGGATGTTTTTTGTTTGTTTTGGGCATGTTTTCTGAAATAATTGTGCATTATTTTTTTTCTTTTTTTATTTTTATTTTTTTTAGATTTTATTTATTTATTTGACAGAGAGAGACCACAAGTAGGCAGAGAGGCAGGCAGAGAGAGAGAGAGAGAGGGAAGCAGGCTTCCTGCCAAGCAGAGAGCCTGAGGCGGGACTCGATCCCAGGACCCTGAGATCATGACCTGAGCCGAAGGCAGCAGCTTAACCCACTGAGCCACCCAAGCGCCCCATCGTGCATTATTTTTTCAATCGGAAAAGCTTTTTCTTTTTTTGGAAGGCGTAGCTTCAATAGGGAGAACTTATTGATAACAATAAAGTAAAAGTTCTGTGAGGGCAGAATCGTATCTGTTCTGCCCACTGCTGTATCCCTAGCACCTAGCACCATGCCTGGAACATGGAGGGCTCCCAGAAATTACTTATGGGATGGATTAAGGTAAAGTAATGGGAGAGAAATTGATGGGGTTGGTGTGAAAAGGCCTGGTGAGAAAGACTTTGAGTTCTTGGAATTTTTTTTTTTTTAAAGATTTTATTTATTTATTTGACAGAGAGAGATCACAAGCAGGCAGAGAAGCAGGCAGAGAGAGAGGAGGAAGCAGGCTCCCTGCTGAGCAGAGAGCCCGATGCGGGGCTCGATCCCAGGACCCTGAGATCATGACCTGAGCCGAAGGCAGCTGCTTAACCCACTGAGCCACCCAGGCGCCCCTTGGAATTTTTTTATCTAATCCTGTAAGCACTAGGGAGCCATGGAAGGCTTTTGGGCAGGAGACTGAAACAATGGAGACTGTTTTAGAAAGACTCCTGTGTGGGATGAATTGGTAGAGTGAGACCATGCCATAACATACAGGGAGGAATGGTAGTAGATTTGGAAAGAGAGAACCGTAGAATCTAATGAGCAACTAGGCATGGTGGGGGAGGGAGATAAAGAAGTGGGAGGCTGACCATGGGAGGATAAGGTCTGGTGCCAGTTCGGGGACGGAAAAGGGGACCCAGACAGAGGGTTAGTCATCACTGCCGTTTCAGGCCATGGCACATGGCTCTCAGTTTGTTTACGATGGGGTCATAAATCAAGAAACAGTTAAGAAAAAAGGCTTTATGATACAAAACTGTTGTTTCTGTGTACACATTTAGTCCTCTTCAGGCGAGAAGCCGCCTCCACTGCAAAGTACTATCTGTAGAACTTGAAGCTGTCCCCCACCTGTTGGCCTGAAGTACACGTGGATTCGTGCTTGTGTCTGAAAGTCGAGATAGCGAAGTGCACGCTGTAGCCAAGCTTTGGACTAACAGGCACTGTGGCTGAGGCCATTTGGTTCCCACTTTTGCTGACCTGTCTTTTCTGGTGTTTCTTTCTCCATCACAGAATATCGTATCTACTTCTACAAAAATCAAGCTGATAGACATGCTTTCTGAAGCAGGACTCCCCGTTATAGAAGCCACCAGCTTTGTGTCCCCCAAGTGGGTGCCCCAGGTGAGCCCCAGCCCTCAGTAATAAGTGTTTCTCAGATGAGACAGATGTGAAGTTTTGGAGTTGCCCTGGAAATACGTAGACGTTGGGAACGTAGGGCTCCAGATCTCTGGCTTGCTCTCGTGACTTCTGTAAGCATGGGGCAGCAGAAGACCTCTTCCCCTCTCCAAGCTTAGGGTGGTCTCTCAAGCCTCATCTGGCTCTGGAAGTCTAGAATCTCTAGCCCTGTCTAGAGATGTGGCGTCTGTGTTTGTAAAAGGGAAAGACAGGTGACTCCTGGTTCACAGAAACAATCAAGTGGGAAGAGAGATCTTTTTCAGCTGAGCGTTAAGTAATACAGAGTTTCTCGGTAAATGGCTGGTAGTGTTGTCGCTGCTTGTGAGAAGCTGTCAGTATTAGCCGTAGAGAGAAATTGGGGGACTTACTGCGCTAAGGAGCCCTGGGCCCATCAGCGGTGAAACAAAGAGTAAAAGCACTGGAGATACTCAGCTCTGCTAAAGGACTCCTTCTCCAGGGGTTCTAGACAACAGAGATTGTGTGATAGAAATGTTTTTTCTACCTGAGCTCTCTGCCTGCCTTGGCAGTGACCTGGTGATGTCTCCTTTGGCTCCCAGATGGCTGACAATGCTGAAGTTTTGAAGGGCATCCAGAAATTTCCTGGCATCAACTACCCAGTCCTGACCCCGAATATCAAAGGCTTCCAGGCAGCGGTAAGAGACTCGCTTGATGGCGGGGGGCCCCTGAAATGAGATTGATGATGTTGGTCCCTGTCTTGTCACTGGGCCTAGTCCCTGTCCTGGGCCATCTGTCTGAAGGGCTTGCCTCCAGTAATGATGAGCACTGTCAGACAGACCCAAGGCAGTCCTGGCCCTGCCACCCCCAGCTCTCTGACCTTGACCAGCTGTTTAACCTCTCTGAGCCTCAGATTATGCCTGTAAATTAGGGCTGATCATAGTACCTAATGCTGGAAGGATTTCAGAGGCTAGAATGCACCCATATTACTTACCAAGAGGCTTGGAGAAAGTAAGTGCTTACTAAATATTAGCTCTTGTTGTCATTATCCATTTCCTCTTTAGAGAAGATCGTGCTCCCCACAGTGGTTGCTGGTATCTGCCATCTTTCCTGGAGTGTTGGACAAGAACGTCACTGGGGATGCTGATTCTGAATTTAGGCAGAAAGCTATTCTATATATATATATATAATTTTTTAAAAGATTTTATTTATTTATTTGACAGAGACAGAGATGATCACAAGTAGCCAGAGGCAGGCAGAGAGAGACGGGGAAGCAGTATCCCCGCTGAGCAGAGAGCCCGATGCGGGGCTTGATCCCAGGACTCTGAGATCATGACCTGAGCTAAAGGAGAGGTTTAAGCCACTGAGCCACCCAGGCGCCCCAGAAAGCTGTTCTTAAGAGTGACATCCAGGACGGTGATGACAACAGCAGTGCTGGGCCCCGGGGGGAAGGCTAAGGGTGGTTGTGTTTCTTTGATGGGGCTAGAATTCACTGTGTTCATTCCTAGGGCTGCCATAAGAAAATACCAAAAGCTTAGGTGCCTTAGAACAACAGAAATGTATTCTCTCACAGCTCTGGAGGCTAAAAGTCTGAAACCCCGGGGGTACTGAGTTCCTCCACATACCACTGTTCCCTCCTGAGGGCTGGGAGGACGTGGCTGTCCTAGCTTCTGGTGAAGACTGGCAGCCCTCACTCACCTCACTCCCATCCCACCTGTGTCTTCACTGGCCTCTGTGTGTGTCTTCATACGGCCTCCATCTTAGAAGGACGCCATTCTATTGGAATCACGACCACTATGGCCTCATTTTAACCAATTATTTCTATACCTACCCTATTTCCAAATAAGGCCACATTCTGAGGTACTGGGGATTAGGACTTCTAGAGACCTTCTTTTGGTGGGGGTGGGGGGTGGCACAGTTCAACTCATGATTTTTGTGTGTTATAAAATTCACTGTATTCACTGGCAAGGGTTTTTGCCGCTTTGCCAACGCTGGTGTTCCTCAAAGAGAAAAAAGCTGAAAGGAATTCACCCGGCTATTGGCAGATTGCCGCTGGAGCCAAGGAGGTGACTGTCTTTGGAGCTGCCTCAGAGCTGTTCACCAAGAAGAACACCAATTGCTCCATTGAGGAGAGTTTACAGCGATCTGATGAGATCCTGAAGGCGGCTCGGGCCGCCGATATCCCCGTGCGTGGGTGAGTCACTCCATGTCAGTGCTGCCTGCCTTCTCCTCAGAACCATTCTGGAAAGGTGGCCGGGCTCTGACTCAAGCCACCTTCCCCCTACAAACTCCTTATCCTGAGCACAGGCTGCCTACACTCCACACCTTGACATCTCTCCTCAAGTAGATGTGGTCAGAAGAAATCCTGGCAAGTGCTTTCTCCAAACCTGGTTTTGGGGTCTGTTCCCCAGAGGAATCCAGCAGGACAGGACACTCGCCGGAGTCTGTGGAGGTCAGATGAATCCCAGCTCCAGCACCCCCATCCACACAGGTCTGAGGAACTCTCAGCTTCTAGGTCTCCAGCATCACATCTTTCACGCCAGGAGTGCTAGGCATCATCCCTGTGTTATCTGACTGTGACCCCATGGTCACCCAGCAAGCAGGGCTGTCCCTGCTTCCAGAGGACAGAACCGGCTCAGGAAGGCCGAAGAGTTGGCTGTGAGGTCGTACACTGTCCACACTGCAGCCAGCGTGCTCTTTCAGAAAGTGCACGTGTGATCACCTCACTCCCTGGTTAAAACCTGTCAGTGATGCTCCGACTCTGGACTTCCCGCCTGGCTTCCGAGACACTGACTTTGTCTGCAGCCTCGTTGTCCACTGCTGCTAACCGTCCAGCCCTGCCTCCGCAGCTCGCTGCATTCCAGCCTGACTGGAACTTCAGTCTTTACTTCCATGCTCCCACTCTCTTGCCTCTGGGCCTTTGCACATGCTTTCCATAGACTTAGTCCTCTCCTATCCTATATCCTACTTGTCCAGGCTAACTCTGCTCATCCTCCGGCTTCTCCAGGAAGCTTTTTCTGGCCCTCAGCTGGTGTTAGTACCACTCATCTCAGGGCCCCCAGATATCCTCTGACAGAGCACTTGGCTTCATGTTAGCTTCTCCCCTGCCTCCCACTCCCGGTGGACCCCGCGCCCTGTGAGGGCAGAGCCCACGTGCCACAGTTCATGGAGGGCTCCCTCCTGCAGTGCAGGGCCAGCACGCCAGCTGCTGGGGAAGCAAGGGTTGGGTGGCTGAGGGGTTGTGCGTGGGGAAGCAGGGGCCCATGGGGTCTGCCTGACTCTAAGCCTGTGCTCGTTATCAGCATCTCCCTTCTCCTTGCTCAGCAGTGACTGCTGGAGGAGGAGAAGGAAGTTGGGGAAACACTGAGATCTTTGGGCCCGAAATGATGTATCCAGCCAAGTTTTGTGATGCTTCTCACATGCTGAACAGTTTACCAAACTCTAAGAGGTCTCAGTGGGGCCTTAACTCCAACAGGGCAGGTGGGAACAGAAGCCCACCAAGATCCAAAGATCCAAACTCCTTCCCACAGCTGGCAGGGCGCCGTGATCGGCCTGCACCCACCTGTCCAGCCACGTGCTGTGTTCTCTGCCACTGGCTCTCTGTGCCCAGCTCTTCCGTCCTTCTGAGCTTGAGCACATCCTCTCTACCATCCCAGGCTCCACACTGCTTTGCTCTCTGCCTGGGATGCTCTCCCAATGGCTCCTGCCACCTGCTCCCCTCCTCTGCTCCCATGTCACGGCCTGGAGGTCTTCCTGGGCCACCCTGGCTACGGCCAGCCTCCTCTCCTTGCTCCCGCCACACCGCCGTTCTTCCCTTCATGGCACATCTCTCTGAGATCACCTCACCTGTTCCTTCGGTTGCCCTTTTCATCAGCTCGCTCTCTAACTGGAAATAACCTCCATGAGCGTAGGGACCTTGTCCGTCTTTTCACTGCATGACCCAGTGCCGGGCACGTAGTGGGCAGCTCTCTCAGTATCCGTCGAATAAATGAGTGTGAATCCTCGGGCGGCTCACTGGAGCAGCCGATCCTTGGCCCTCAGGCCAGCCCAGCCCTTTTGTTCTGCTTGGTTTCATTTGTCCTTGGTCCCTTCCCAGCTACCCTGCGGCACATGTTCTGCTTTATCTCAACGCCCTACGGCTCCGGTGCCTGCTCACTGCCCTCTCTCCTCAGGCCTTGTGCAACCCCAGCTTCCCATCCCTTCCCTGCCCTGGCTCTCTGCCGCCCCCTCCTGGCCCCATGCGCGCTCCCTGTGTTCTCCCCCCTTGCCCCCCACAAGGAATCTCCCTTTCCCCCACGCATTTCACCTTGCCTCACTTCAGGGATGACTGTCAGACAGCTACCCGGGTCAGCCCTGTGGGCCTGGGAGCTCAGGGGCCCTGACACCATCCCTCCCCTGTCCTCCCGCAGGTATGTCTCCTGTGTGCTTGGATGTCCCTATGAAGGGAAGATCTCCCCGGCCAAAGTAGCTGAGGTGTGTGTATATCGGGCCAGGGGTTTTCCAAGGGTTGTCTGCCTTGCCTGCTTGTGAGGTTCCCCTCATCACCCTTTCCTGGTGGGTCACTGATGTCATTCGTTCCCGCAGCTCCTTCATTGCGCCTCTCTGGGAGCACCACCCAGCACTTGCTCCTGGAGGCCCACCTCCTAGCGTGCTTGAAGCCCTACCCTCTGCCCCAGCCTGGAAGCCTCTGACAGTTTGCGGTCTGGTCAGTGGACAGGTGATAGTTGAGGTGATCCATGGAGGGGCTCCCTGCCCAGGCTCCCAAAAGTTCCTCACCCTCGCTGTCCTCCAAGCGGGAACCAAGTCAGCATTGAGGAGAGCACAGTGTGGGAACAGGGTCTGAGCAACCCAAGGGCATATGCCCCTTAGTTGTCAAAGTCACTGTGCAAATTTGGTGTTATTGTTAGTCCATTTCTCAAGCGAGGAAACACCCCCGCCCCCTGCCGCCCTTCCCGCATAGCAGGGATCATCAAGGAGAGAGCGGTACTCCCGGAGAGTGGCCGCTCTGCACCTGTCCCAGCCTCCCGTCCCGCCAGCCCTCCCTGCCACCCTGCAAAGCCTCGCCACTGCTTCTTGGAGAGATGGAAGCTCCAAAAGGATCAGCCCTTTGCGGGCACCCCCCACCCAGCCAGGGAGCAGCCGAACTGGGTTGGGGCCCCAGCGTGTGTCACTCCAGAGCCCGACTCTTCGCTGTGGCCTTTGCCTCCACCCACTGTCCTCAGTCTGCTGCCCGGGTGGTGGGGTGCTCGCCAGTCCCATGTGCCTAGCAGGCCCGTGCTGAGTGTCCTCTGCGTCCCTGCCCTGTCACACCATCCACTTGGGGCAGCGCCGTGTGGGGCAGCATCTCCTCGAGGGGGCACACGTTGCACTGGTTTCTCAGTGGTTTCAGGGATTTGCAGATGAGCTTCTACAAGCTTAAACAGGTACTTCTGTTGAAAATAGCTGCTCAGACCCACGAGGTCACAGATCTTACTGAAGACAGTTTTGTGAGAGGAATCCATTTTCCTGATTTCGGTTGTTGGCTCTGACGCAGGTTATGGAGGCGACACGTGAAGTCAGAGGCCACAGGGGCAGGAGAGGGTGGGAGGAAAGCTCGGCCTTGCAGGGCCAGCTCTGTTCCTTACATCTCTGCTTCCTAGTGAGTAGAGTGGGGGGTTTCGTCCCCACTCAGAGTTGTAAGGAGCCTACGATCGAACAGGAATTTAGCGTTTCGGACAGGGAGATGTCCTGCACAGGCCCAGGACCCCTGCTTCTGAGGTCTTGGACTCCTGGCTTGAGGAATCTGATGTCCTCCAAGTGCTTGCTTGCTCGCCCCCTCAGGTCACCAAGAAGATGTACTCAATGGGCTGCTACGAGATCTCCCTGGGGGACACCATCGGTGTGGGCACTCCTGGGGTCATGAAGGACATGCTGTCTGCGGTCATGCATGAGGTGCCTGTGGCTGCCCTAGCTGTCCACTGCCATGACACCTACGGCCAGGCCCTGGCCAACACCTTGATGGCCCTGCAGGTAAGGTGGGTCCGAGGAGAAAGGTGCGTGTCCGTCCTCCAGGAGGACACAGTGGCAGGCCAGCTGGGCTCCCGGGTTCTTTCAGTGAGCACTCACGGATGCCTGCGTGCCAGGCCCTGGCGGCCACAGAGGACACGGACACGTGACCCCGGCCTGTACGGGGGTGTGATGGGGACAGTCAAGAGAGTTTCGTGGTAGTCCTCATGCGTTAGGACAGGTCACTTGCAGGGAGGAAGCACGTGACTAAGGAAGGCCTCCATCCCAGCTGGGGTGGTCAGAGTGGATTTACCACAAGAGACCTGAGTGAGGCCTGGAGGATGTGAGGAAGGGAAGCAGTTGGAAAAGGGGCAACAGGAAGCTGACGAGGCAGCCCTGGGCTGAAAGGCTGAGGTGGGGTTTGGGGAGGACACACCCCCAGGACCACCGAGTGTTGTGACTGCACATGCGCTTAGGGAGCGGGCAGGGGAGGCAGAGAGGCAGCAGAGGTCACTCCAGGGGTGCTGCTCCCCAAAGATTGAACTGAGGCTTCAGATTGGGTTTCCCTCGAGTTGTGCTCCTTGTGGGCTAGGAAGGAGGATTCTGTGAACTGGCCACCCCTTAGAAGGAAAGTTCTGTGTCTGACCACAGGCTGTCTGTCTTGTATCTGACCTTCCTGTCACGTTGGTTGAAGTCTGGCCTGTTGCCTTTAGGTTTGCTAAAGCAATCCTGGGCCGTCTTTGTTCTTAGGGGTTTTTTTCTCCTTTTTTGGTTGGTTGGTTGGTTTTTTGTTTTTTTTTTTGTTTTATATTAAGTTATCTCCTAGAGGCTCAGGTCTCTAAGCCATATGATTCTGTAACTTGTTTTCTCCATTGTAGCTGTCCAGGTTAAGGTCTGTGAGAGGTTTGAGGGGAGAGAAGAAAGGGCAACATCATTAGGAAAGTGGGCTGCGCTGGCCAGGGAAATGGGATAGGCCGCCTGGGGTTAGAGGCCCAACTTGAAGTGAGAGCAGCCTTACTTAGGTGGGGGTGGTGGGGGTGGTGGGGGGTAAATGAATCACAGGAAACAACGGAGGCCTGAAATCTGAACCGTGGGTAGTGCTTCCTTTAGGTTTGTGATCAGGGAGGGCCTGGGGAGACTTTTCAGGGTGAGGAATTGAGCATGAAAGGAACCAGGGAAGATAACCCTGGCAGAGGAAACTGTCCACAAAGAAGACTCACACTGTTCCAGGAACTGAAAAGAACCACTGAGGGACACCTGGGTGACTCAGTCGTTAAGGATCTGCCTTTGGCTCAGGTCATGACCCCAGGGTCCTAGGACGGAGCCCCGTGTCAGACTCTCTGCTCAGTGGGAAGCCTGCTTCTCCCTCTTCCACTCCCCCTGCCTGTGTTCCTACTCTCGCTGTGTCTCTCTCTGTCCAAGAAATAAAATCTTTAAATTAATTAATTAAAAAATAAACAGACTCCTCAGCCAAAGGAAGGAGTAACTCTCAGTGGAGTTTCAGGTAGCAGTTGACTGGGAGGTTTGCAAGGACCTCCTGGCTTTGTAGATTCTTGTCCCCACAGTGACACCCATGTTTCACCATCCTTGTGTTTCCAGATGGGAGTGAGTGTCGTGGACTCTTCTGTGGCAGGACTTGGAGGCTGTCCCTATGCACAGGGGGCATCCGGAAACTTGGCCACAGAGGACCTCGTCTACATGCTGTCTGGCTTGGGCATTCACACGGTAAGCTCGCCTGCCCCCTGGTGGCGACAGCCCTGAAATGACTAGAACTCTCCTTGAAGTCCGAGGACAGAAGCGGATGGTTTTGTTGAGGGTTTTTTTGCTGATAGCGAGGAGAGTTAAGAGGTAGCAGAGGAGGCACCAAGGTGTAGGGAAAGGGCCACATCCGTGACCTGAATCCGTTCCCTCTGGACCTCTGTTTCATTCCATGTAAAATGAGGGCAGGAGAAGGAGACAGCCCTCCCCAGGGCTCTGTCAGAGTCCGTGAGGACCCTCAGTGGTAGGTTGGAAGCAGTATCACGTCTGAGCTTTGGGACCAGATGGATCTTGGTTTAAAACCTGGTCCTCCACTCACGAGCTGTGTGACCTACAAATGATTTCACCTCCCTGGACCTAAGAAACGTGAATGCTGGCAGCACCTCCCTCATGGGGCCGCAGTGACTAGGTAGAGTGCAGAGTGCCCAGCCCGGAGCTGAGCGCACGGTACACACCAGTACATGTGAGCTCCTGGCACGAACAGGTTTTCGGGATGGTCCTTTCGGTTGGTGCTTCCCTCCTGGCTCGCTCTGCCGGGCACTTTATCACTTCAGTCCGCACTTGCTGACTGCTGCGGGCCGGGCCCTGCGCTGGGCGCTGGAGACAGGGACGGAACAAGACTGGCGAGATCCCTGCCCTGGTGATAGTAGAAACCATTCCACAGACGGAGCCATCTTACATAGGGGGAGCCTGGAGGGGGTCACCCCAGACGGCAGAAGGCTGCAGCCTTGCAGGCAGGGGCTATCCCAGCACAAGAGGAACAAGAACCCATCTGTCTTCACCATTACTCTCTCAGTACTGGTTTTGGGTCCAGTCCAAGGTCTCCCTGGATACTGCAGGCATGGCATAACCTAGAGCATCCTCTTGTTTCTCGAAGGGTGTGAACCTCCAGAAGCTCCTGGAAGCTGGGACCTTTATCTGCCAAGCCCTGAACAGAAAAACCAGCTCCAAAGTGGCTCAGGCTACCTGTAAGCTGTAAGCCCCTTTGGGGGACTCTTTGGGAATAGGGGCACTCGTGAATGATTCAGGAAAGGGCATGTGGAAATGGAAATCACCCGGAGTGGGCACCTCCCTAGCATGTCCACACATAGGTCTCCTGCAAAAGGGAGGCAAGAGACAGGAGCTGCTTGGCCTCTGGCCCTTCCTGCCAAACTCTAGTCTGAGTGAGAAGCCTGGAGTGCTGTGGGTCTCCCTGCCCCATGAACCCACCGGCCCAGGAGTTGAATGCCCAGTTCCCTGGTGCTCAGGCCCCATCTCTGGGTGAGGTCCGTCAGCAAGCTACACAGCCTGACCCTGCTGTGGCTCTGGGGCCGCTGACTCCGTAGGGCAGAGGGGCCTGGAGGAGTTTTTCCCCAAGCTGGCAGAGGACATTTGCAGAAGGGGTGAAGGCTGAGCTGCTCTGGTGACCACCTGCTAATGCCAGCATCTTTGGAAAATGCCGGCTCTGAACATGAATTCTGAGCACAGCTTGTGTAATTAAAGGTCTAATGACATAAAAGCGTGTGCCACTCTGTGTTGTGCAGTTGTATGCGCAGGAATGGGGGAGACCGGTGGGGAACAAAACCTCTCCACAGCAGGGCATTCTGAGAGGAACGTGTACACCTGCAACTAGTCTGCACGTCTCTGGATCTTCTCCGTTTCCCCACCTGATTCCGCAATTCCTAATGACTGCAAACCCACGGCTTTGGGCCCGCTCCGGCCTGGCCAGAACACCCGGGAGAGGTGGTTGCGGAGGCTCCTGGGTCTGTGGGCAGGGAGGTGCGGGTGTGGGCGCTGCCGTCTGTCCCAGCAGGACTCCGGGCGGGCTCGGACCGCGGCTCATCAGGATGCCATCACTTGGCCCCACCTTTCCTTTAAACCGAAGCACCGCCTCATTTTCTAGCCGACTCTGGGAGGCGGGGTGCGGACACACTGACCATCCCCGGCGGTTCGTGTGGGGGCTGAGCGCAGTCGGCAGCGCGATCTCTCCCTTGGCCGCAAAGCCTCCCCGGCCCCGCGGGGAGGAGGCCGGGGGAAGGTGCAACCATACCTCCCAGAACCAGCTTCCTTCGGTCAGCACCGCCCCTGACGGCCTCTGGGGCTCGCGGTCGCTGATTTCCTGCGGAGCCGGGCTCGTCCGCCCCGCCTCTCGTCCCTGCGCCGAGCCGCGCCGCGCAGGCGCCTTGACGCCACAGCGCCTTTGGTCCTCCCGGCGCCCGGTAGCGCGCTCCCCGGTGACACGTTTCCTTGGGGGCGTGGAGGGGGCGGGGCCAGGTGGGCCGTCGGCTCTTAAAGGGACCCGGACGCGGGGCGCCGGAGGCGGCGCCGCTGGAGGCAGCGCGGGGCGCGCGCGGTTTGGAGCAGGTTCGCGAGGCGAATGGGTGGGAGGCCTGGCGGGCTCGCGAAGGACTGGGTGGTCTGCGGAGAGCGAGGGAGGGCTTCAGGGATCCGGGCCGAATCCTGGGTAGAGTCCCACTAGGGCAGGCTCCTGCAGCTTTCAGCTCCCGCTTCCTTGGCTGGGGCGGCCCGGGTTCATTCATTCCCGACCCGGGGACTCCGAGCTCGGCCCCCTCGGAGCCACGGCCCAAATCCCAGAGCGACGCTCACCGCCTCCTCCCCTCCATTTTGCAGACTGGGAAAGCCGAGGCGGCGATAGCCGACCGAGGTCACCCCGTTGGTCCGGGGCAAGGCTGGCCTCACCAGCCTTTCCGCCTCCTGGGACCCCATCCACGACCACTTCTAGGGCTTCCGCACGGTGGGGTGGGGGTGGGGGCGACCTCGGCGTCCGGAGCAAAGTCCAGCTGAAAGCAGTGGTGAGGGGGAAGGGTGAACCGCTTGGCGCGAGATTAGCGAGTTGTGAGCCTGGAGATCCGGATTCTAGCCGGGCTATCACAGCTGTGTGTCCTCCCTCAGGCAAATTACTTAACCTTTCTGACCTTAGTATCCTTCTTGGTGAAGTGCCAGCCGTCACACCGGGCTCATCAGGATGTTGAGGGAATCCAGGAAAATAATGCAGAAGTGCCCAGTACAGAGTCTGGCACGCAGCAACCGCTCAGTTAAGTGGGTGGGAGTGGATAAGCCCAGAGGGGGGATTGAGGCAGCCAGGAGGAAGGCGGCTGCGGGCCAGGCCACTCCGAATGAAAGACCTGAGTGTCTGAAACCTCCTCCCCCCAGCACCCTCCCACCCGCCCACCCGCCTGCAGAGTTTGTTCAGGGCGGAGGTGCACACCTGGCAGTGGATTCGGAACCAGGGCCACGTCTACACTGCCTGTCTCTGTGGGGCCCAAAGTTGGGTGGGATCCTTAGCTCCTAGAAGGCGGTGACCCAGCTGGCCCTGGCATGCATTGGTAGAGGCTGAGCTAGCCTGATTGACCTGGGGTGGGGCCCATTCCAGGACCTTGGTGCTGCAGCCACAGAGTTGGTCTTTGCCTGCCTGGCAAAGCACCCCACCCTGGGGCCATTTGGTATATTTCCTGCTTCCTCCCAGCTGACTGTTGGAGAGGGAGTCTGCGGCGCTGCCTAGAGCAGGAGATATTAATCACTGGTCACTTTGCACCTAGTGATGGCAGAAGGACTGCAAGGCCTGAATCGGAGCAGGCAGAACCTCCTACTGGGCTCTTGGGAGGCACAGTGCCACTGCCATGTTTACTTCTGGCCAGGACTGCCTAGTCCCCAGACACTTGGAGGGTTTGGGTTTCATCTTCTCAGTCCCAGGTAAATTGGGAGTAGAAATTGTGGTGCCGGCATATCAGTCTCCCCACCCGTGCAGTGTGCCAGGCCTTTCAAGGCACCTACCACATCACGTTCATACAATGACAAGCTCAGCTTCTAGAGCTAGAAAGTGAGGCCAGGAGAGAATAAGTGATCTCCAAGGCCTGCAGCCAGATGTGGAGCGGGGCCGATTCACCAGGACACACTACCACTGCCCTCCACTGTGAGCCGGAGGCCCTGAGCGGGCAGTCTCGGCCCCCTCTGACACTGTGTGTCCTGGGCCAGGTACGATGGCAGAGAAGGTGCTGGTGACGGGCGGGGCTGGCTACATCGGCAGTCACACCGTGCTGGAGCTGCTGGAGGCCGGCTATTTGCCCGTGGTCATCGACAACTTCCACAACGCCATCCGTGGTGAGCACAGGGGCGGGGGCTCGGGCTTCAGGCAGGGATGGAAGGAAAACTGTGGGTTCCACACCACTTCCTATGGGTGTGGGTCTCCCTCATCACTGGGGAGCCCAGGACCCACGTCCTCTTTTGATGGCCTCCCTTGTGCTCAACCAGGAACGGGCTCCCTGCCTGAGAGCCTGCAGCGGGTTCAAGAGCTTACAGGCCACTCTGTGGAGTTTGAGGAGATGGACATCTTGGACCAGGCAGCTCTACAGCGTCTCTTCAAGAAGGTAGGTGCTTGGAAGGCAGGGAGGGGGCACTGCCAAGGGCCAGGCCTATGCAGCGACCTCTGACCCTGGCCTCACCCCTGCAGCACCGCTTTACGGCAGTCATCCACTTTGCGGGCCTCAAGGCAGTGGGAGAGTCCGTGCAGAAGCCTCTGGATTATTACAAAGTTAACCTGACTGGAAGCATCCAGCTCTTGGAGGTGAGACAAGCAGCAAGGCCACGGACACCGGGAGGGCCAGGCTCCCGGCCGGGCCGGACACCGGATGAGGGCCTAGAGGGGACAGTCCGGCGGGGCCCAAGCTGTACCATTTTAGACACAGGTCTCTCCACCTCTCCATACCTTTCCGCCCCAGTCTCACCATCTGTAAACAGGAATGCCCAAACCTCAGCCCCTCTCCCCTGTGAAGGAGGAAGGGGGGTGGAAATAACGTGCCAGGCAAAGGCCACTGACACCTCCCCTCCGTGGCCAGATCATGAGGGCCCACGGGGTGAAGAACCTGGTGTTCAGCAGCTCGGCCACCGTGTACGGGAACCCACAATACCTGCCCCTGGATGAGGCCCACCCCACGGGTGGCTGTACCAACCCCTACGGCAAGTCTAAGTTCTTCATCGAGGAAATGATCCGGGACCTGTGCCGGGCAGACAAGGTGAGGGCCCTCCTTGACCCAGCCGTGGTTCCACTCACGGACTCACGGCTTCCCGTGAACCTGAGGGTGGGATCCTGAGCACCACCCACCCAGGAGGAAGGACGACTCTGGAAGCTGCAGTGACTCACCCCATGTCCTGGCCCTGGGCTGGTGGACCCAGCTACTTTCCAGGGATAGAGATCAGGCATGGCTGGGGAGCTGGGGGTGCAGGTAAAGAGCTCAGGATTGCGCCTGCGTGCGGCCTGCACCCTCACCCCGCCCCCACACGTCCCCTGACCTGCGTCCCGCAGACCTGGAACGCGGTGCTGCTGCGGTACTTCAACCCCATAGGCGCCCATGCCTCGGGCTGCATTGGCGAGGATCCCCAGGGCATCCCCAACAACCTCATGCCCTATGTCTCCCAGGTAAGGCGGAAGGGCAGGGGCGGGGCGGGGCTAGGACTGAAGGGTGCAGCTGGTGCCCAGGGTCTGGGAAGAGCTGACTTGATCTCCACTCCAGGTGGCGATCGGGCGCCGGGAGGTACTGAATGTCTTTGGCAGTGACTATGACACGGAGGATGGTACAGGTGAGCCGAGGACCAGGAGGACCCAGGAGTGGGAGCCGGGGGGAGAGTGAGGGCGGACAGACACGGTACTGGAATCCCCCACACCCAGCCACCTCTCTGCAGGTGTCCGGGATTATATCCATGTTGTGGATCTGGCCAAGGGCCACATCGCGGCCTTGAGGAAGCTGAAGGAGCAGTGTGGCTGTCGGGTAGGGAGAGAAGGGAGAAGCGAGTCTGGAGAGGGAGATGGGGTCCAGAGAGGGCAGTTGGCCCAACCCGCTCCACCACCCGTTCTCTCCTGGGCAGATCTACAACCTGGGCACAGGCACGGGCTATTCAGTGCTACAGATGGTCCAGGCCATGGAGAAGGCTTCTGGCCAGAAGGTAGGCCGGCTGTACTCCAGCCCCACGTCGGCTCCCCCTGCCCCGGCTTCCAGAGCGATGCGGGCCCTTCCCAGGGCCAGCTCAGCTAAGCTATAGCTGCTTTCTCTCTCCCAGATCCCATACAAGGTGGTGGCACGGCGAGAAGGCGATGTGGCTGCCTGTTATGCCAACCCCAGCCTGGCCCTCAAGGAGCTGGGCTGGACAGCAGTCTTAGGGCTGGACAGGATGTGTGAGTTTTTGCCTCGACCCCTGACTCTGGGTGCTGGCTTGACCCCTGGGAGGGAGTCAGGGGCAGGGCAGGGGCTGCCTGGGTCTGAGCAGGCCCACCCTGGGCTGCCCAAGATGGTGGGGTCCTGCATTCCAGTGTGGACCCTCACTCCACCTGCCCCCATCACAGGTGAAGATCTGTGGCGCTGGCAGAAGCAGAATCCTTCAGGCTTTGGTGCACAGGCCTGAGACCCTCCCCTACCATGTACCGGGAAAGGTCCAGCCTCTGGTGGGAACCCAGGGGTCGCAGCCTCCCCTACCTCAAACCCCAGCTGGGCCTTCTCAGCCTACCAGGCACGAAGCCAAGGGTTCCAATGATCAGGAGCTGGGGGGTCGGTAACTCTTCTCTACAGCAGGGTCCAGGAACCCATCAGGACCACCGGAAGTGAATGGGGGAACAGCGGGGCCCGAGACAGGCACTAATTTATACTGCTCTGAAAGAGCTTTCCGAAGTATTTAAAATAAACGTTTTCTAACGCTGAGATTCTTACACACAATCAGTCCCTACCCCTCGGACAGAATCATCCAGCCTGAGAGTTGAAGCAATTTAATTTTATCGGAATCCAGGACACAACAAGAAAAACACCCAAAACCACATGGAGACAGAAGACGAGACACAACTCCTCCCCCACCTCCCCCCTGGCGCTAGAGTGGGGACAACGTAGGGGTGGGACAGCTGGGGGAGACCTTGAGCCTCAGTCCAGCCCTGCAGGCTCCAGGCCTTCGGGGGAGCAGGGTAAGGGGGAGGCAGGGCCCAGCCCCCACATTGGGGAGGCTAAGGGAAGGCCCCCTTCAAAGGACTCTGCCCCCTCACCAATACCCCTGCCCAGGGGCAGGTAGCCCACAGCAGCACAGGGGCCCAGGGCCATGGACACATTCATGATTGAGAAGCAGCTGGAGAGGAGGAGAGACACACGATTATCTGGGCAGAATCACTTGGGGGTGGAGTGGTAGGTGGGGCCTGGGAGGGCCCCATGGGCCAAACCCTGAGGTCACAGGAGGGGGCCCAAAGCGGGGCTAGTGAGTGAGGTCCTGAGTGAGTGGGTCAGCGGCTGGGCCCCTTTCTCCCGCTGCCTACAGCCCTGCCCAATACTGCTGCCGGGGGGCCTGCCTCCAGGGACACAGGAGAGGAGGGCAGCCCACCCCCTGCTGCAGAGAGCCAGGAGGCTGAGGCCAGGAAGGAAGGCCTGGCCAGGCCTCAGCCCACCTGCCCCAGAGGCCTATGGAAAGAGGACAGGTCAGGGATGGTGGGGACGGGCTCGACCGGCTCAGATCCAAGATGGTGCCGCGCGTTCTGGGCCCCCCAGGAGCTGGGGGACTGCGCTGGGGGCCAGCGCCTCTGGTTAGACAGGAGGCAGCAGCTTCTCAAGAAACTCCTTCACAGCTGCCATCTCCTGGGGGTGAGGAGGGATTGTGAGAGGCTCCCAGCTGGAGGGAGGAAAGAGAGGGCTAGGAGCAGGATGGGGCCCCTCACCACTGACCTGAGGACAAGAGCTGTGCATGACACCTGGGTAAGTCTTGAACTGGACCCTGGCAGGTGTGACAACAGACCGGAGCTTCTCAGCCGTCAGGGCCCCAAACCGTACTGGAACCATGGGGTCCAGCTCCCCATGGCACTGAAGGATGGCCAGGTCCTTGGCACTGCCATTGGCTGCCTGTGGGCCAGACAGGACCTCCAGGGCAAAGCCAATGCTTCGGCACAACTCCCAAGCCACAGGAGCCTCAAAGGGCAGGAGTGGGGTCACGGAGACACTCACCTGGGGGAAGGCCCGGTGCAGAGGCAGCCAACAGCTCAATGCAACAATGCCAGCCAGAGGGTGGGGACAGGTAAGGGCCGTGTAGAGGGACAGGGCCCCACCCTGGAGGGAGGAGAGAATGAAAGGTCATGAGGGCACAGCTCACCTCCCACCTCCCACCCCCTCTGTCTCCCCTCACCTGTGAAAAGCCTCCCAGGACGATTCGATTGGCAGGGATCCCATTCTTCATCTCGTGCTCAATCAAGGCCTTGACTGGGGGAGGGGACATGACTGGGTAGGGGAAAAGCCGCCGGGGGGCCCAAGGAAGGGAGCCAGACACTGCCCAAAGCTTTCTTGGGGAGGGCGGTGTGGAGAGGAGGGCGGATGCTGAGGAGGGCTGGGGCCTTACTGTTCTCTGCTGCCTTCTTGATGCCAGCCTCGTCCTCGGGGGCATCTGGACTCAGCCCCATCAGGTCAAACCTGGGGGAGGACAGAGGTGTTGGCTCCTGGAAGGCCCTGGCCAGCCCCCTGCAGCTCCCTCCGCTCCCATCCTTTCGCCCCGCACAACACCCCCACCAACTCACCAGGAGGGCATCACCATCTTCATGTTGAGGGTCACAGGAATCCGGGGTCTGGGGAGGGGCAGCAAGAAGGGCCATCATGTGCAGAAGGGATGAGAAAGCCACAGCAGAGAGCCAGGAGGGGGCAGAGTAGCCCCTGGGGGCCCCTCCCAACAGGGAAGGCCTGTGTTTAAGGTGTTGCCAGGCAACCTGCCACGTGGGGCTGGAGGCTGTGGTTGGGGCACCATCAGAGCATCAGAGCCTGACACTCGGTGTGACGGGGTTCCAGCTCAGTGGGTGAGTACTTGGGGAAGGGGCCCAGGATCTCCTGGGTCTAGGAGATCCCTGCTCTAGGAGGGCTGGGGGCTGGGGCTCCAAGCTCCATGAGAGTGAAGGCTGAGAATGACACCTCTAACTGCCCTGGGCCCAGACCCCAGGATGCAGCTGGCAGGAGAGAACAGGCCTGAGACCACAGGACCACCCCCCCGGTTGATCCCCAGTCTCCGTTCCTTCCTTGCTGGGGTGACACTCACGCATGGGGACAGATGTACTTGACGTGAGGGAGCCGGATGGTGGAGAGGGCGTCAGCCCAGCTGTGCCTGTAGGAAGGGGAAAACAGCACCGATGTGGGGAGGGAGAGAGGGAGGGCGCAGACCCCCCCCAATCCTGCCCATTGGGCCCTTTTCCACCTTCCCAAGGAAGTACCTCCTCCCTCTCCAGGTCACTCACCCTGTGTCTCCAAGTCCATGTAAAAAAATAACCTGAAAAAGGGTCAGACATGGGGAGGTGGGAAGAGGGCAGTCACCACCCTACTCTCATTTCCCCGCAGTCCTCCAACTTCGGGCCACCCCCTGCGCCCCCAAGGACCTGGGGGGAACTGTGGCAGCAGCCAAACAGGCTATTAACCCGTCACCCCCCGCTTCAGTTTGCTCCCTTCTCAACTGTATCACCTCCATTTTCCCCACACCCCTTCCAGCCAGTTTCCCCGGCCGGGCTGGGGGCCGGGCTGGGGGCTGCTGAGGGCGGCTGTGGGTGGGGGGCCTTACCGCGGCCGTTTCCCGCTCAGCTCCAGACACGGTGGCAGCATCGGTGAGCAGGGGCACAGACATGGTGTTACCACACATACACTGCAGGCTCCACGGCTGGGGCCTGTGCAAATTCAGGGGAGCGGTCAAGAGCAGGACCAGGCGGTGGGGAGAGACTCCTGATACAGGAGAAGAGCCTCAAACCGAGGGCCCACTCAGACTGTCAGTGCCCCGTAACACCCTAGGTTCTGTTCCAAGGTGCACCAAGAAAAGACAGGCAAGGCAAGGCAAGCAAAAAGTCTCAGGCCAGAGCAGGTAGGAAGTTTGCCTCCCTTCCAGGGCTGAAAAGCAGAAGAAGCCACCCTAGTGCCCCCTGGTTCTGGCCCACCACATAGCCTGAGCTTGCTGGGGATTCAGAGGAGCAGAGGGAGGGCTGAGGGGCTGTGGGGGAGGGGAGCCAGGGCATCCCCTGCTGTCGTGGTCCCCCCCACTAACTCCCTCCTTCCTGCTCTCTGATCATCGTGCCTCTAATAGAGCCCCGGGTTCCCTCCTCCCCAACTCCCAGCCCTACTTGGAAACGAAGGGGAGAAAAATGCCAGAAAGTATGCTTTCAGACCCTACCCCCAACACCCCCCCCAACACACACATTTTCTCCAACCTCCCCCCGCCCCGACATCCAGCCCCCACCCCCCGGCCTTCACAAGCAGTTTCTGGCTCAGCCATTTCTAGAGCCCCCGGGGCTGCCCATGTCCCCAGAACGAGGCACAGACTCCCATCCACTACCCACCCCATAACTGGTGCCCCACGCCCCACTGAATGGTGCTACCTGCTACTGCTAGTGCCCACTGAATCCAACCAGGTCCCCCAGTTTGACCATGCTCTGGGACTCCCAAGCACACAAAAGAATGTGAGGCTGGTTGGCTTCTCCGCATCCTTAGCATCCTCCAAAGTCCCCAGAAACTACCTGCCCCTAGGCGCCTACCTTCCCAGTGGTGTCCACCCCCCCACACACCCTTCCCACAGCTTCAACCTTCCATCTCTGACCCCAAATGTGCCTCTCCATGTGGGATCCCTCACCTCTGACCCTGGGGTCCTTCTTCCCACACAGGGATGCACCTTTCGCCCTAAGCTGGGATTCCCTTCCTTCCTTGCTGGGAGACTTCCACCTCTCACCCCAGGGTCCCCCTTCTCAAAGTGATGTCTTCCCCCCCCCCGAAACAGGGAAGGGAGCTCCCCACAGTAACTACTTCCACCCTAAGCCAAGGGCTCCCACTCTCCACACTCGGAACGTCTGTTCTGACCAAGGGTCGCTCCCTCCCTACAGTGACATTTTCTACCCTGAGCCAGGACCCTCTCTTCTGCCCACAAAGGGGTGTTCTACTTTTGACCCCGGGGAGCCCCAGCCCCACAATGGGATCTTCCACTTCCGACCCTAAGTCCCTCCCATCCTAGCCGGACGCCTTCTAGCCCCTCTCTACCCGCAAAGTCCCCAAGACCGGCCAGCGCCTCTTCGCACTTCACTCCCCACCCCCATCCCTCACAAGCGCGGTCGCCTCCCCACTCGCCAGGACCCCCGCGGAGATTCGGTCTCCTCCCCCCACCCTCCCTCTGTCGGCTGGCCCCGGACAAGGGTACCTCCACTCCCTGGGGGTTTCGAGACCTCTCGGGCGATTCTCCTCTTTCTCCTGCACAGACACACACTCTTCCCCCTCGGCCGCCCCCGCCGGAACTTCCGTTCGAGTCCCGGGAACCCAGCCATCGCGCTGCCGGAAGTAGCCTGGCCAGCGGTACGGAACCCGGAAGTGGGCGTCGGCGATCCGCCAGATAGGAGCTGCCATGTTGGGTACGGTGGGGCCACTCCCGGTAATGAAGCCACCGAGTCACCGGCAGGTTCTAGGCAGCGCGTCGGTAATTCCCGCCTGCTACCACCGCCCATGCGCCTCCTGAAGGAGAGCTATGCGGAAGGAGAGCCAGCGCTTACACTAGCATAGTTTCGGATGGATCATACACTGGATGGAGTGCATCGTGCACTGAAGACATCCTTAGTGGCCAGCTCGGCCTCCACTCTTATTCTAAAGATGAGGAAAGCGACGCTCAGGGAGGGGAAGAAAACAGCAATTTCAGGATGACACTGTAATGCTGCCTCTCTGCACCTGCTTCCTGAACTGTAACACGGTGATAAACACCACCCTGCCTACTTCACAGCTTTACTGTTAGGCTCAAATGAGGCCGTGTGGAAATGCTTTATACACTGTAAAATTACAGCCTGAGGACTTAATGACTAAAAAGAACCCTGGGAAAACAACAGAGATCACATCAGGACAGCTGGACAGGAAGCATGTCTTAGCTCTGCCCTCAACAAGCAATGCCTTGTGGACAAGGCACAGAATACCGCCAATGAGCTCCCGTTGTTAAGAACAAAAGGGCTTCATTTTGTCCCTTGCTACGCTGATAAAGTGGAAATGGGCTCCGGGGCCACAGAATGGCTGGAAAGGGAAGCTAACTGGGTTGAAGGGCTATGTCCCTAAGAGAACATGTGGGCATCTACAAACAGGAAATGAGTGATGCTGCTACCTCAGCAGCTTAGGATTCTCCCAGTGTAACCTACAGTAGTTTTCTTGAACTGAAAGAAAACAGCAAACTTGGGAACTCCAAGTACTTTTCCAGACTGAGAGGCAGTTTGTCTGAATTGCTCAACAGGTCACAAAAACAGAGCCTAAAATACCAGGATTCTGAACAGGAAATCTTTTGAGTCCTGAGGACTGTAACAAGCCAAAGAACCGGACTGGATGTCCGAAAGGGATGAGTGTGCCCAGACCACGTAATTGCCAGCCACCCACCCCCTGCTCCAGGAGCTCTGCTAGGTCTGCTTATAGAAGAGCCAACAATCCCTCCTGCACCCCCAATTGCCTGGGACCCTGGGGCACTTCTTCAAGTTCTTGTACAAATTCTTCAGAGTGAAGTTTCAAATTCAGAAGCCCAGTCCCAGGGCCTGCCTGCAATTAGGCTTTAATTAGCGGAACTAATGAAGGGATAGTCTGCTCTAAGACTTTCTTCCTACTCCAAATTTTAAAACATAGCCTTTATTTTTTTTTATCTCCAAAATGATCCAACTGAAATAAAGAGGCTGTGGCTGAGGAGTGGGACCCTTAGAGCATCAAGAATTGCATTTGCGGGCGCCTGAGTGGCTCAGTGGGTTGAGCCGCTGCCTTCCGCTCAGGTCATGATCTCAGGGTCCTGGGATCGAGTCCCGCATCAGGCTCTCTGCTCAGCAGGGAGCCTGCTTCCCTCTCTCTATCTCTCTCTCTCTGCCTGCCTTTCTGTCTACTTGTGATCTCTCTCTCTCTCAAATAAATAAATAAAATAAAATCTTTTTAAAAAAAAAGAATTGCATTTGCACTCTGGTTGATTTCAGGTTACGTTTTAGAAATCTTGAGGCTTGACAAAGCTTGGTGGTGGCAGGCTTTCCCTTGAACAGGCTGGAGAAATAGTGTGGACCAACACTTCAGAGGAATTCTCTCAAGGGATGAGATTCAACACTAATTCCCATTATTCACTGTTTCTTTTTCTTCGAAGGAAGAGAATACTGACCATCTCAAATCCCCTCATTTTAGATACTTAAATTTTTTAAGTCAAGACAGCAACTGGAGACAGTTTAAGTCCAGTCTTGGGTCCGCATACGCTGCTCACTTACTTTCCTTGCTCTCATTTCTTCTGGTGAGCTCCGGAATCCGTTCTCCCTTGTTTTGTAAATGTCACTCCACAAGTTACTTCCTCTCATGAGAATTGGACCATGGTTTGTAACCTCACCTTCCTCTTTACAAAGTGTGGGGGAGTGGGGGGGGTGTAGGAGTATTTTTAGTCCACTGTACCTTTCCTGGAGAAAATGATCTAGTCTTAAATTGTGGCACTAAAACCTACTTAGTATAAAACAACAACAGAAAATGTCAAAGTTGCATACAGTTCCCAGTAAAGTAAAAGTTTCATCAGTACTACCAAGAAATCAAAAGAATATACAAACATTAAGTCTGGCAAAGATTTATTAGGAAGCTTATTAGTTACGTGAATAAAAACCCATGAACAGAAGAACTGAGATCTCCAATATCGGGCATTGCGCTTACGACACTAGTTAGAAGCTAATAAACATTAAGGATGTCCCAAGGGGAATCTTACATAAGTCCCAATCTTATCCAACCAGGGTAACTCACAAACACAGAAATGATGCCCATGCTCTCCCCAGACTGCTTACCTAGGCAGCAAGAAAAAAGACCTCCTCAAGCTATTAAGCATCATCAGGCGATTCCTGCTCTTCTAGCTCTAACCATGGGACACTAGTACATGACAGACAACTCCAAGCTGGGCAACTTGACAAGAATGCTGAATGCTGACAGGAAGAAGGAGCAAGCAGGGACAAGTATTTCTAGCTGGAGACCCTCCTGATGGCTAAGAGAAACACAGTGCTGAGGGCTTCAGAAAGTTTACTGGAGCCCAGGAAATAGTTTCCATTTTTTAAAAAAACAAGTCACAGAAAAATCCTGCCACAAAGCAACAAGACACTTGGGATCCCATGGCCACACTGACTGGAAAGGCAGATGTTACCCAACGACTGCCAGATGCTGACCAGCCCAAGAATCAATTTCTAGGCCCTAGAGAACCACGATTGTCCTCAGCACCCACACTACCCTCTCCGGTGGCGTGGGCTTCTTCCATTGGCCAGGTTTCTGCAGCAAGCCCCAAAGACAAAGCTCAGCAGAGGCTGTGGCACCAACTCTCTCTGGAACCCTATCTCTCTGTCCTCCCCAACAGGATGCTGTACATCTTCACCGACACAGCGCTTCTGTGGGAGCCCTGGCCAGTCTTAGGAAATGAAGTGTGTCTGTGGGGTAACCTGATGGACCCTGTGGTCTGCCGGGTTAGCTGATGCTTCGTAATTGCAGATGGTCACCTCATGTCGGCGAAGCTGCAAGAAAAGTGAGAGTCTGGGTCAGCTGGTCATTTCCCAGACCACACACTGGAGTAGTCCTTATTCAGGTTCATTTCTGGAAGTCATCTCTTCCCCCTTCTGAAACTTTTATCCTAGGAAGACTGCAAAGATCACTATCAATAATTTACCCCATAACTCAAAAGATTTATTCCCCCACTATTACGGTGCCATCACGAGAGAGGAGGACCTTATCTATCTTGTTTATTATCTTATCTCTGGGTACCTGAAACAAGAAAAGTTATCAAAAATATTAATGAAGAAAAGAATCTCAAAGTGAAAAAAATGAATTGATATCAACTGTATTATTTCAATTCCCTTAAAAATACCTATGGCCTGTCAAAAGAGATGGACTGTTTACAGAAACGAAACCAAGAAAAATTATACACAGATTGAGAGCAAGTGGTGTCTCACTTGCTCTTTTTTCCTTTCCTTAGAGTATCCACATCACAGTGTACAGATGTAATCAAATGTATGTACATACGTGGGGGGTGGCGGGGGGGGAGGTTAGGTATGCTTCCCGCCCCTTCTTACCTCAGTCCATTCTCCTCTCAGACCAATATAGAAGACCTTTGTGGTATCAGCTCCAAAGTTTTTTGAAATATGAATTGAGAGATGATAGACGTTTGAAAAACGAGAAATTCTAGAGTATGAAAGGAATGGATAGAGAAGACACAGGTTAAAATTCAATGACTATCTCACCACCAGGACAAAAACAACAATTTCAGCTCCAATTTGTGGTTAAAACCCAGGTAAATGTTGGAGAACATTTGGACTCTTATGTATCATTCTTCTCTTCTGGACAAGAATTGATTCAGTGGAAACTGCCTGAGCATCTACCAGGTCCTGCTCCAAGCAACAGGAATAGAAAAATGAGTCAACACTGCCCTGCCCTCAAGGAGCAGGAATGAGAAATGCTGTCTGACCAGGCAAGGATTCCAACCCAAGTTCGGTGTTGATCTCACCAACCTTCCCATTAGGAAAAAGAACCAGTGAAGACGTAAGGTGGTCTTGGGTAACGTGGCCTACTGTAAACCCACTATGCAAAGAAGAATTCTGAAACCATCTTTCCCAAGACCACCCGAGGAGATCACTCAGATCTGTCAGCTTACAAGTTTAACAAGTCTATGGATAGCACTCTATCTCTGCCAAAAATTAACCAAGCTAAGGATCAAGTTTCCTCCACTGCTTGAACTCATTTCTCATGCTAAGAAAGCAGGAAATAGGCCAAAATTAAACTGCAATCTCAGGAAGTGCTAATGCATATATGTTCACTGCAAATGAACACCTGCTGTTCCTCAGGAGACGCCAGAGAGTGGAGACAGGCCAAGTGCTTACTTTGTAGCATACTCTAATTCTCCCGTAAGATCCCGATTCAGACTAAAGGTCTGATCTGGCTCCCTGTCTGTATCATCAAAGGACATCTGCGGAATGTTTTTGTACCTGAGAAAGAAAAGGGAAGAAAAATCAAGAAACGTGCCTTATCACACTGTGCGTATTTTCCAGTTTTTCAAAACTCCTTATTGACTCAACTGCCTTCAGTTTTATCAAAAGGAGATCAAATTTTAGGGATGGCATTTTACTGGCATTTATACACAAATATCTTTAAACCAACAAGAAAAGAGCTGAGAACTGCAACATAAGCCAGTGGCATCTCTGAGTGGGTTAAGATCACATGAGAAGCAACACACAAAGAGGAGGCTCAACCCAGGTCACGTGCAGCAAATGCATGGAGAGAATCAGCAACTCAGCACATTCAGACCAAGCTGAGGAGGTTAAATAAAACAGCTTATGAGAGAAAAATTACTTTTAGCAGAAACCTATTAAACAAAGTTAAGAGATAAGAGCAGGTAACTTAACCCTTGAGCAATTTTTGTGTTCAAAATTACCCTATATATTAAGTCCTCTTACAGTTCATTAAAAAAAAATAAAATTTGGGGGTTTCCATTTTGAAAAGAGCACAAAAGTCTGCCAACTCACAACGAGCTTTGGAAAGTCAAGTAAAACTGCTAGTGAAGAAAAAGGTTTTCAAAGAAATATCTAAGAAACAGCTGTCTCCTCCATAACTCACAGATTCTAAAGACCTAAGCCACACCCCCACCATCTCTACAGTGTTTTATTAACACACCCACACAGGAGGGGCCTAGACATTAGGGGCAGCAAAACACATGTAATTTCAGAAACCAAATGTTTGCTTCAAAGTGTTTCTAAGAATGATGCACAGAATAATAACAGTGAACATTTATGAGTAGCATTATGACAGGCAGTGTAGCACTGTAGTTAAAAGCAGTGTCTCTGGAGCCAGACTTCTAGGTTTAAAGCGTGGCTCTGTCACTTACCAGCTACGTAATTTTGGGGAAGTGATTTAACCTCTCTGTATCTGTTTCCTCACTTATAAAGTGGGAATAGTGATAGTACATATTCCATACAATGATGAGATTAAACTAAATCAATTCTAAGCTATGTACACTTTAAAATTTTACAATGGAAAATTTCAAATATATACAGAAGCAGAGAGAAAAATACAATGAATATCCATTTTATTTATCACTCAGCTTCAATAATCAACATTATCTCTATTTCCTATCACCCCCATTTTGTTTGTGCTTGATATTTTAAAGCAATCCCAAATATTTCACTCATACTTCAGTATGTATTTCTTTTTTTTTTTTTTTTCCTTAAAAGATTTTATTTATTATTTATTTGACAGAGAGAAACACAGCAGGGGCGCCTGGGTGTCTCAATGGGTTGAGCCTCTGCCTTTGGCTCAGATCATGATCTCAGAGTCCTGGGATTGAGCCCCATGTTGGGCTCTCTGCTCAGCAGAGAATCTGCTTCCCCCCTTCTCTCTGCCTGCTGATCTGCCTACTTGTGAGCTCTCTCTCTGTCAAATAAATAAATAAAATCTTTAAAGAGAGAGAGAGAGAGAGAACACAGCAAGAGAGGGAACACAAGCAGGGGGAGTGGGAGAGGGAGAAGTAGGCTTCCTGCTGAGCAGGGAGCCAATGTGGGGCTCAATCCCAGGACCCTGGGACCACGACTCAATGACTGAGCCACCCAGGCGCCCCTTTAGTATTTATTTCTAAAAAGTAAGGACTTCTCAAAATACCACTCTTAAAATTATACCATTTTACATCAATTAACAATTGACAATAATTCCTTAAAATCATATAACACCTAGTCTGTGTTCAAATTTCATTAAATACCAACTTAAACTTTCTAGATGTGTCAGTGGCATGTCACAGTTGAATAAGCAAATTTTTTAAAATTAATGGTATGTAAGAGAATTACAATGAATGACACCTTAGATCTAATAAAGTATAATATATGTAAAGTGCTCAGAACCAAGGACTATTTAAGTATTTGTACCTGCCCTACCATAACTGGACATTTATTATGTTCCGGACTTACTGTAAGCTCTTTACATGTTATGTATCATTCAATCATCTCCACAGTCTTAAGAGGTTCACACTATTACTACTGTCATTTTACATATGAGAGCACATCTTGAGATAAAGAGAAGGAATGCCCCAAAGTCATGCAGCTCACCAGTGTTACAGCCAGAATTTGAACCCAAGCAGTTTATTCCAGAGCCCACTCTTCACCACAACGCAACACAGACTTCTAGTTTTCTCAAGTCTATCCATCTCCCCAGTAAACATGTCTCCAAAAGCATCAACTCAAACGTACTGTCTCCTTAAAATGATTAAATATGTGGGTTTGGTTTCAAATTCATGTTTCTAACTTTCAAAAACAGTATCAATTTCTTAAATTTCTCACTTAAATTGACCAATTTTTCAGGAAGAAATTTTTTTTTAAGTATGAAGTTCTTCTGGTATTTCTTTCTCTACCAGTCAAAAAAGTTTCCCCCTTTTAGGGAGGCTATGCCGGACTAAGGCAAGCTGTCAAAAATGGAGTACTAACCCTGGTAGCAGCAGATCCAGTGTTACAAGAGGTTTACAGAACTTTGCTAACTAAAGGACATGCACATGCAGTTGGAGAAGTAATTCTGTGTCAATGAAACACACGCTAAGATTTTAACCGTGTGAAATAATATGGGTAAATTTGGAAACTAAGCCCAAGAGTAGAAACCATAAAGATCATTGAGATCTGCAGCTGGGTTACTAAGAAAACAGCAAAGTCATCAACAACTGGCATTTATAGGATGCTCTCTCGATGAATGGTGTCATAGCAAGTACTTTGAAAAGACACAAGCTACTGGCCCTAACGATGGTTAATCTAAAAAAGTCGTTAAATCAGGAAGAGATAAGTGTATTCTGATGCAGAACAAGACCAAGATTTGCGGGGAGGGGGATATTTAACCCAGTAAAAAGAAAAAAGTAGGTCATTCTGGAATAAAGTGCTACCAGAGAAAAAAGAGAACTAGGAGCTTCCTGAGGACCTCAGCCCTGGCCACTTACAGTCTCATCTCAGAGGGGTGTGAGTCATCGTCCTCTCCCATTATGATGATGCCTTTGAGCTTGACATTGCCTGTAAATCTGCCAGAATGCAAAAGAAGTTGTCAACCTGGGTATGAACTTTTGTATAGCTATGTGACCCTGGACAAGACCCTTCCCCTTTCTGGGCTTCAGTTTAACTCATGTGTCAGACTTGTACCAGAACATTTAAGATCCTGTCTGCCTCTGGCATTCTGCAGTTCTAAGATATTTACCTTGACTCCTCAGTTATCTTTCAACAGATACATCTGTATGCTTTCCTCCTCAAACCCACCACACTGTAATTTCTCCCATTTCTAGAAACAGATGTGTGCCCTTGACACAACCAATGAATGAATCCTGAGAAGACAACTGGGTATCGCCTATCTAGCCTGAGGCAAACACCAAGGAGATACTTACGGAATATTAAACAGAAGCTCTTCATCTGCATCACTTTCAACAAACTGGAGGGGACAGGGAGTGGGGAGGAGAAAGGAACAAATATTTGCTGAGAGCCTACAATTTCAGGCGTCTTCCACCCTGTTCTATGACTGGAGTTCAAGGCCAATAGTCAACCTCCCTGGGTGTTCCAGCACTTATTAACTTGATGCTAATAAGTTAATAGTCTATAGACCATCCTTTGGGAGGGTTCTTCAATGGGGAACCCCTGAATGAACTTCCAGACCCAACTAGTCTGCTGAAATTGTGTGTAAAAATCCGTGCCAGGGCGTTCAAACGGCTCTGTGACCCCACAGTGGTAAATGCTCTAGAAAGGGTAGCACGCTTCTTCCGCCCAGCCTGTCTTTGGTCTGCATCAGGTGATATGATTAGGCAGTCATTGAGACTAGCAGTCAAACAGTAGGGAAAACGCCTTCACGGCCATCCTCCGCTACCTCCTGAAGCTCTGGAAGAGAATACTGACTGTGTAAAGCCAAAGCGCCCCTTCCCCTCTCTGGGCCTCAGTTCCTCTATCTGCAAAATGGGGAGACTCGACCCTGTTTTCCTCCCAGGGGCAGGGCAGCTGACGGGCACCGGAAAGCGCTTGGCAAGCGGGCTGTCGTTATTTTTAACAGCAGCACTGAGGCCGACAGAGCAGACGAGAGGCCCCGCGCGGGTCCCCGCCTCGCCCGCCCACCCCAGGCCCCGGAAGGCCCACCTTGGAGCGGTCGGTCCGCTCCTCCCACGGCTTGAAGACGCCGCGGCCGCTGCCCTCCCGACTCTCGTTGAGGCACTGCAGCCGCTCCAGGTCGATGCGCAGGTAGAGGCCGTAGGCCAGGCCGCGCTGTTCCGGCGGCTCCTCCCGCTCGGCGGCGCAGCGACAGCCGCCCCCGCCGTGGCTGTGGCCGTGCGACATGGCGACGTCGCCGCCCGCGCGTCCCCTCGGCCCCGCCGCCGCCGCCGCCGCCCGCACAGCGATCACCCCACTCCCCTCCCGCCGCCAAGCGCGCCGCGGCCGCCGCGTCGTAAAAGGCGCCCCTGTGCGGCGCATGCGCCCGGAGAGAAAGGGGGCGGGACTCGGAGAGGGTTTGACGCTTGACAAGCGCTTGCAGGTGCCGGGGCGTCAGACCTGGAGGGGAATGGTGTGGCTCTCCCCCCTACTCAGGTGTGGAAACTGCAGCTCAGAGAGATTAGGCTCCCGTTCCGAGTAAATGATGGGGTTGGGATTCGAATCCTCCTCCTCATTAGGCTAAATTCTGTACTCTTTTGCCACCAAAGTTGGGAGTTGGTCGAGGAAAGCGTGAGCAGTGATAAGGCACGGAGGGTTGGGAGCATAACGTTATCGCAGCTTCACATGTGCACCAGCAGGCTTGTAAAGCTCACAAACTCACTTTTTTTTTTTTTTTAAAGATTTTACCCATTTATTTGACAGAAATCACAAGTAGGCAGAGAGGCAGGCAGAGAGAGAGGAGGAAGCAGGCTCCCTGCTGAGCAGAAAGCCCGATGTGGGGCTCGAACCCAGGACCTGGGATCATGACCTGAGCCGAAGGCAGCGGCTTAACCCACTGAGCCACCCAGGCGCCCTACAAACTCACTTTCATAACCACTCTCTTCATAGTGGGCTTAGCGGTCGAGAGCCGGCTTCACAGACGACCGGATATGGAGACAAGTCCTGGGTCTGCTACTAACACTGTGACGCTCTCAATAAGTCATTTTCCCCATCCCGAGACTTCGTTTCCTCGTCTGTAAAGTGGGAATAATAACATGTTTCATAGGATCACAGTGAGTATTACATGAGATAATGAATTTAAACTCTTCACAGTGGCTGACACATGGTAAAATTTCAATGGCCGAGTCAGGTCTTGGTTCATATCTAAGAACCGCGGACTTCCTAGCCATGTGAACTTGGGCAAGTAACTCAACCTCCCTGAGTCTCAGTTTACCACTGTAAAGTACAAGGATCGGACTAGATGACCTTTAAATCCCCTTGCCATGTGATGTGTCAGAGCAGTTTTTTCAAACAGCTGGTTGTGACCCATTAATGGGTCTTAAAACCCATTTAGACTGCTGTGACTAACATTTAAAAAAAGAAAATAGTGTATAATTTAAAAATTCAGAATATATCACACAATTTATAGAATTTTGGTTCCAGTTTAGGGTTTGTGTACTCAGGTGCAATGTAAAGTGTTTTTCATGTTGTGGGTTGAAGTCAAAAGAATTGGAAGCCAGTGTTTAGAGTTGAAATGATTTTGGATTCACAGTAGACTGTGTTCTTACTGCTGGGGGTGGGGGCGAAGACAGAGGATGTAGAGAGAGTTATGGGATACTCTGGATACCCCGTTGCCTTTCATGCCTGGCTCTGGAGTGCCCAGACAAGACTGAGGGCTGGCAAAATACAACAAAAAGATATCCATCTGGTTAAGTTCCACTCAAAAATATTTTGATGTCTGGGGTGCCTGGCTGGCTCAATCAGTAGAAGATACGATTCTTAATCTCAGAGTTCTGAGTTCCAGCCCCACACTAGGCGTGGAGCCTACTTAAAATGTTTTGATGTCCTAGTTCAATTCTTTGTGAAATAGGAAAGCTTGGTCCTGGTTCAGAACAGTACAGTGTCACAGATTATTTCTACTTTGCAATCGCAGTTTCAGGCCAGGAGCCTGGCACATAGTAAACACTTGGCAAATGTTTAATTGGATGACAGAAGCCTTTCTTTGGGAAGACCATGTCCCACTGCAGGACGAACACAGGCCTTACCCAAAACAACTACTCACTTTTGGCTTCTTTCCTGTCATTTTCATCACTCTCATCCTTTACTGATCTGTTGAGCACTACGTTCCAGGCATTATACTCGTGATTCTGTAGATTATCTGGGCAGTTTTTTTCTGGGGCAGTTTGGCTTGGACTGAGTAATTTGGAATGGCCCTACTCACCTGTCTGGTTGATGTCGGCTGTCCACTGAGGCAGCGGGGCTATACACCTCTAGCAGGCCACCTGAGCTTAGTCACGTGGTGGCAGTTACAGAGTTCTAGCAACGAGAGATGGAAGACCCAATTGCCTGCGCACTTTTTAACCCTCTTCTCCTGTAATCTTTGTTAATGTGCCATCAGCCAAAACAAGTTTCATGGCCAAATCCAAACTTAAGGGTGGAGGTATTGACTACACCTTTTGACTGAGAGAACTACAAAATCCTGTGGCTCCTTTCCCCTCCTCCCCAATATATCTGTAGTAATCATCTTTTGTTATGTAACCAATTATTCCCACATGTAACAGCAAAACAAGTTAGTATTTATCTCAGTCTCTCTGAGCCGGGAATTTGGGAATGGTTTAGCTGGGTGGTTCTGGCCCAGTTCTCTCACGAGCCTATAGTCTTTCAAGGCTTGACTGGGGCTGGAGGATCCACTTCCAAGATGGCGCACTCACATGGCTGGCAAGTTGGTACAGGCTGTTGACTGGAGGCTTCACTTCGTTTGTCATTCACACCTCTCCACAGGACTGCTTGAGTGTCCTTAGGACATAATAGCTGGCATTCACCAAAGCAGAGAGAGCAAGGAAGAAACCATGTGTTTTATGTGCTAGCTTAGGAATCATGTATTGTCAGTTCCCAGATATCCCATGGTTCCACAGGTCAGCCATATTCAAAGTGTAAAGAACCTGTGTCAGGGTACAAATAGCAGGAGATAGAACTCATTAAAGGCTGGCCACCACACTACCATCCATGCTAAGTGACCATTGGCAGTGTCTTTCATTTTCTCTTATACTTAATTGGTAATTTAAGTGAAGATAAAATTCATCTCGAAATTTGAAGATATTGCTGTTTTCTTCTAGCTTTGAGAAGTACACTGCCATTCTGATTCCTGATTCTTTGCATGGGTGTCCCCCCCCCCCCCGCTCCCTTTCTGGAAGCTTTTAAGCTTTTCTCTTGGTCCCTGGTACTCTGAAATGTGATGATGTTGTGCTTTGTTGTGGCTCTTCTGTGAGTCGCTGTGCTGGAGACCCGATGGACCCTTTCAGTTTTGGAATCTTAGAACAGAAAGTGAGCATACAGGTTAGGACATCTGCACACATGTGCACAAGGCCCCTTGCAGAGGAGCGCAGTTAGGGGCATGAAGAAAAGGGGGCATGGGGCTACCGTTCTGCTTTTCTACTTTCCACCACCCTCTAGAGCAGAGCTCGGAGAAGCCAAGAAATTTGAATGTGGCCTTCCAGGTCCTTGTGAAGGTTTATTTCTCAAGGTAGCCCAATAGACTGTATTTCATTTAACAGCTCGTGAAATCCATTTGTAACTTTTTTTTAAAGATTTTTTTTGTTATTTATTTGACAGATCACAAGTAGGCAGAGAGGCAGGCAAAGAGAGACAGGAGGAGGCAGGCTCCCTGCTGAGCAGAGAGCCCGATGTGGGACCCGATCCCACGACCCCGAGATCATGACCTGAGCCGAAGGCAGAGGCTTTAACCACTGAGCCACTCAGGTGCCCCGCCTTTGTAACTTTTTTTTTTTTTTAAGATTTTATTTATTTATTTGACAGAGATCACAAGTAGGCAGAGAGGCAGGCAGAGAGAGAGGAGGAAGCAGGCTCCCTGCTGAGCAGAGAGCCTGATGCGGGGCTCGATCCCAGGACCCTGGGACCATGACTTGAGCTAAAGGCAGACGCTTAATTGACTGAGCCACCCAGGCGCCCCTCATTTATAACTTTTTTTTTTAAGATTTTTTTTTTTTTTTAATTTGACAGAGAGAGAGAGAGGTCACAAGTAGGCAGAAAGGCAGAAGCAGGCTCCCTGCTGAGCAGAGAGCCCAATGCGGGGCTCCATCCCAGAGATCCTGAGATCATGACCTGAGTCGAAGGCAGAGGCTTAACCCACTGAGCCACCCAGGCGCCCCCATTTATAGCTTTTTTTTTTTTTTTAAAGATTTTATTTATTTATTTGACAGAGATCACAAGTAGGCAGAGAGGCAGGCAGAGAGAGAGGAGGAAGCAGGCTCCCTGCTGAGCAGAGAGCCCGATGCGCGGCTGGATCCCAGGACCGTGGGATCATGACCTGAGCCGAAGGCAGAGGCTTTAACACACTGAGCCACCCTGGCGCCCTTCATTTATAGCTTTTTAAGTATGCCTCCAAGGTGTGTACTTTGACCCCAGTCCTGCAAATATTAGGTATGGCCTGCCGGGCAAGTTGCTTAGTTACTCTCCTCAGATTTGTCATACCTAAAATGGCAATAATAATAATAATAATAAATTCTGTAGGGTTTACTATCGGGGTAATGTGAGATCATGCATGGAAAATGTTTGGAAAAACGTCTGTAGGAACAAAGTTAAAAAGTAACTCACGGTTGCGAAGAGCAAGACTTTGGCTTAGCGCCCCCTTCTGGATGAGTGGGAGAACTGCAATTGCTTCAAAGGGCCGGATTTGGCGGAAACCAGCAGTTGCAGAGTAATTTAGCTGTGATTTGGGAATAACACCCTTTGGCCTCTGCTTATTGGGTTTACTCTGCCTGTCCCTTCTCTTGAACTCTTATGCTGCAGGGGTGACTGAGAACAAATGGAAATTCTCACTAACTTCTAGGACTCTGTGGCTTAGGTAGGAAAAGTTTCCAATTTCTTTTCTTTCTCTCATTCTCCGGTTCATTGGGAATATTTCTGTGGTTCAAAGACTGCTAAATTTGTACCTTCTCACCTGTCTTAATTAGGCTGGGAGGAGAGAATCGTTTTTCTTTTGGTTGCTTCTGTGTGGCAATCTGAGAATGTGGTAACATAATCTCTAATAACCACATGGCACTGATAATATGCCAAATACTTGGCCACAAGGTCCCTAGGGCTTTACTTATATTGTGTTTTAAACTTCATAATTGCAGGTGTCCTATTATGATCCTCATTTTATAGATGATAAAACTGGAGCGCAGAGAGGCTTAGCGACTTGCCCAAGGTCACACAGCTTATGAATATTCGAACCAGGACTTAAACTCAGGCTGTCTGTACTCTTAACCACACTAAACCTTCTCCAAATAGTAATTACCATTATTGAGTATTTCTGAGTGCCAAGGTGAGACCCCAGAGCTCAGAGCTCAGGCTCTTAACCACCAGGCTGTACTTAACCAGGGGGTTACTTTGGACATTCATTTCCCTCAAAGCTTCAGTCATAACAACAGTCCTTTACTAAATGCCCATTCCATGTGGGGTACATCACCTTATTCATCATCAACATCCTGGCTAACATGTCCTGAGCGCTTTCTATGTGCCAGGCACTGTCTTTGGCACTTCATACGTTTTAACTCATTACATCGTTGTATAATAGTTCTGCAGGGCTGATGTATTTTCCTCATTTTTGGAGGAAGAAACAGAGACACAGAGAGGTCAAGGGACTTGCTTGAGGACACACAGCTAGGAAGTGTGGGATTTGAAGCTGGGTGGCTTTGTAGACTACCTGGGGGTCCAGGCTGTTGTAATTGCTTTGGGAGTCTTTGATGCTGTTAGCAAATATTTCCAGTTCTCTGTGTCCAGGCACACGGAGGGGTTGTACTTCCTTATCTCCTTGAATTTCGGCGCAGTCAGTGAAACATGGTAGAAATGATGGCTGTCACTTCTGGACGTAGCTTAGCGGCCCGTGCAATATTCTTCACGTGTCCTGAAAAACGTAGCAGCACAGGTAGTGCCCCCCTTTGCCTGGGTCCCCGAGAAAGGATAAAGCAGAGCCCCATCAGACCCACAAAGGACACGTAATGTGAGAAATAGACCCTATCGTTTGGAGCCACCGAAATTTGGGAGTTGTTACTACAACATGACCAAGTCCAGGGTTCCCCATCCTCAGTACTATGGACAGTTGGGGGCCGATAATATTTTGCTTTGGGAAGCTGTCCTGGTGCTGCGGTATATTTAACGTTTTTTTGCCAAGTGTCTTGTTAGGGGCAAAAGTTGAGAATGACCTCCCAGCCTAGCCTAACAGCCTGAGTATCCTGCCAGTCCGAAGCAGACCCCACTTAGGCATGATTTCTTTATTTGTTTATTTATTTTGAAGATTTTATTTATTTATTTGAGAGAGAGAGAGCGAAAATGAGCATGAGGGAAAGGGAGAATCCAAAGCAGAGTCCACGCTGAGCGCAGAGCCCGACGTGTGGCTAGATCCGTGCGATCACGACCTGAGCTGAAGCTAAGAGTCAGATGCTTAACTGAATGAGCTACCCAGGGGCCCCTATTTATTTTAATATGCTGTTAGATTCTGCTAATACTTAGGATAGTCACGTCAATATTCCTAAATAAGATTGGTCTGTAATTTTTGTTGTTGTTCAGTTTTTATCCAGTTTCCATGTTGGTGTTATACTAACTTCAATAGCATTTTCCTTCCTTTGGTTTGCCTTGGAATAGTTTAAGTGGCCTTGGTATTATCTGACTTTAAAGTGGGAAGAATTTCTCTATGAAACCATCCATCCGGGAGGCTCTACAATTACTTTCCCTGTTTCTTTTGTAACGACTCTGTTTTGACTTGACATCTCATTAGGAGTCAGTTTTGGCAAGTTTACACACACACACACACACACACACACACACACACACACACCCGGAGAATTATCCACTTCATATAGATTTCCTGATCTGTTTCATATATTTGTGGCCCAGGACTTTAAGAGCTGGGAAATTTTATAAAGAAGTCTAGATTTCCGGGGGCACTTGGGTGGCCCAGTCACTTTAGAATCTGCCTTCGGCTTAGGTCACCAGCCCAGGGTCCTGGGATAGAGCCCCTAGTTGGGCTCTCTGCTTAGTGGGGAGCCTGTTTCTCCCTCTGCCCCTCCCCCTGCTTATACTCTCTGTCTCATACAAGTAAATACAATCTTTATTATTTTTAAAATTTTAATTCTTTTTATTTGATAGAGAGTGAGAGTAAGTGAGAAGGGAACGCAAGCAGAGGGAGTGGGAGAGGGAGAACCAGTCTTCCCACCAAGCAGGGAGCCTGATGTGGCTCTATCCCAGGAAACTGGCATCATGACCTCAGAAGGCAGACACTTAATGACTGAGCCACGCAGGTGCCCCAATAAATAAAATCTTTATTAAAAAAAAAAAAAGAATTCTATATTTCTGTCTTTTTAAAATAATTCTAAAGATGTGACAGCACTGGGCCCTGCCTTCCTTCTACTTTGAGACAATGGGGGATCTAGGTAAATAGCTTTCATTTCCTGTTTCCGTCCACCCCCACTATTATCTTATACCAAACTCCTAGCATATGAGTTTGTGATTCCTGAGATAAGAAGGAATTAGGGATAGTCTCTGCTGTTTCTGTGGTTGTTCTGGGCTATAGTTTAAGGGATCTGAAAGAACAGATAGGAGTCCCAAAATAGAAAAGTTGAATAACCCTGTCTGGGGCAGCACAGACTAGGGTTTCAGTTATCAGGAAGGACTTGCTGACCTCAAAGTTAGTGCTCAGCTTGTGACCCTAAAGCTTCAATTTCTATCAATAGGAAATAAAGCTTTTCCTTTCATTCCGCATTTCAAGAGAATGAAGGAAGGACATTTAAAAATAATATTGAGGGACGCCTGGGTGGCTCAGTTGGTTGAGCAGCTGCCTTCAGCTCAGGTCATGATCCCAGCGTCCTGGGATCGAGTCCCACATCGGGCTCCTTGCTCGTCAGGGAGCCTGCTTCTCCCTCTGCCTCTGCCTGCCATTCTGTCTGCCTGTGCTCGCTCTCTCTCCCTCTCTCTCTCTGACAAATAAATAAATAAAATCTTAAAAAAAAATAAAAAAATAAAAATAATATTGAGGGGCACCTGGGTGGCTCAGTCGTTAAGCAGCTGCCTTCGGCTAGGGTCGTGATCCCAGGGTCCTGGGATCAAGCCCCACATAGGGCTCCTTGCTCGGCGGGAAGCCTGCTTCTCCCTCTCCCACTTCCACTGCTTGTGTTCCCTCTCTCGCTGTGTCTCTGTCAAATAAATAAACAAAATCTTCAAAAACAAACAAAAAAACCAAACCAGTTCTTATTAAAAAATAATAATAATTAAAAAAATAATATTGAGTTTCCTTTCTCTCATTGAATCCTTACAAGAATTCCCGTGGGGTGTCATTATGCCCATTTTACAGGTGAGGAAACAAAGTCAAAGAGGTGTCACAAAGCTAAAGGATGGTGGAGCCGGGATTCGAACCTGGACCTCTCTTCAAAGCTCATGCATAGTTTGTCCACTATGCTAGGCATTTCCAAACCAGGCTGCTCATCACTGGGGAAGTACTTGAAAAGTATTTACTTCCAGATCCGACCTCTGACCTATGTGAACAGATTTCTGCAGTGGGGCCCAAAAGAAATCTGTATCTTAAACAATGATTGGTGCAGTAATCTGATTACTGTCTTCTCTGCTAGATGGAAGCTCCAGGAATGCAGGGACCATGTCTCTCTGATTCAGTGACACAGGATGGGGGCAAAGTGTGGGCTGTGTCATGGAATGTGTAAACTTCCCAGCTCTGACCCATGGGTCCGCTGCAAAGAGCTTGTAAACTGTCTGCGGCCAATGAGCCAGAGCAGTTCTCAAACTTTTTAATGTACATTTTAAGAATTGCTTGGGGTTTTTTAAATTTTTCATCTTTTTCATTGTGCACATTAGGCCCCCAACTCCAGAAATTCTATACTTGAGAAACACGGGTGTAGCTATATAACATTTTCAGTGGCTTGCCCTTTCCACAGAGGATTTTGAAAGGGATTGAGACAGTAGGCATCACAGAAAGAGAAGTCTGGGGGCCTGTGAAGACAGACTGCCCATTTCACCATTTGGGAAAAGAATCAAGAGACCCGAGTGGATGTGGAACCCGAGGGGAGAGTGTCTGCGAGGGGGCATCTGTCAAGGTGATGTGCCAGCCAGAGTGGTGTTCTGGGCATTAGTTACGTGCAGCAGAGAGAAGAAATCACTGTTGGCCACGATTAGGGTGTTTTTTGGCGTTGGGGTTTGGCCTAACGTGGGTGTGTGTGACTGTATAGATGGTTAAATGTGACTGACCACCTGTGCTTGGGAGTCCGGCCAGCACACAGCACCCTGCTCACCGACTGTGTGAGCTTGCACACGTTCTTAATTTCTTTATGCTTCAGTCTTCTCGTTTTAAAAATGGGCCCTGGAAAGTGACCTTTCCAGTGACCTGGAAAGATCACTATGATCACTGAGACAATGTAGGTGAGTCTGAGGGTGCCTGCCACGTGCTGGGTGGTTACTCTTACCTAACTGCCTGCCGGACGTGTGTGCTTCTCTGTATCCCAAGGTCTCATCCAGGTTCTGGCTCAGCAAATGTTGAATTAATGAGTAAAGAACAAGGTGCTTAAATAAATAAAATCTTAAAAAAAAAAAAAAAGGGGGCGCCTGGGTGGCTCAGTGGGTTAAGCCGCTGCCTTCGGCTCAGGTCATGATCTCGGGGTCCTGGGATCGAGTCCCGCATCGGGCTCTCTGCTCAGCAGGGAGCCTGCTTCCCCCCCTCTCTCTGCCTGCCTCTCTGTCTACTTGTGATCTCTGTCTGTCAAATAAATAAATAAAATCTTTAAAAAAAAAAAAAAAAGAACAAGGTGCTAACTTACAAACTCCGGGAAAATCATCCATCAGATACCACGTTCCGTAATTTACTTCAAATGCACAGTAACATCTTACGGTGAGCATTCGATCCAGTAAAGGTTGGGGAAAGTTAAGGCCATACACCAAGAATGCCTCTTTAGGAGAGAAGGATAATAAAAATGTGCTTCTGGGAGATGATGTAGGTTTGATGGAAGATCCAATCCAACACAGGGGCGCCTGGGTGGCTGAGTCGGTTGAGTGTCTACTCTTGGTTATGGCTCAAATCCTGATCCCAAGGTGGTGAGATGGTGCCCCATGTTGGGCTCCCTGCTCAGCACGGAGTCTGCTTAAGATCCTCCCTCTCGCACTATCACCCCTCCGCGGCTAGTGATCTCACTCCTCAAAAAAAAAAAAAAAAAAAAGATAATGTATGCAGAGGCTGCCACCAAGCCCTGGGCTCCACTAGCCAGAGGCTGAAGGTCCTGCCAGCCAGGGCCAATGGGCAGGGCCTGAAGTTCTTGCTGACGTGACCTTTCTGTATCAGTTGTCATTATGCTCTTGTTGGGAAGTCCCTGAAGACAGAGGAGACTCCCCTGGGTCCTTCACACGCCCGAGGCACTGACGGTGGAGTGGTACCCACTCTGCAGCCAGAGAACTTGGGTTTCTCACCTTTTCCTTTGCTGCAGGTGGGCTGCATGATCTCCCCCCTGAACCCCAGCTTCTGCTTGTAATACGGGGTTAATGTCTCAGTCCCAGGAGGTACTTGTCATCTGAGGTTCCTCCCTTTGCTCAAGGGTTCTCCCCCGCGCCCCCCACCCCAGAATTCCCATCCCCAGCCCCACTTCGCTACAGAAATCCAACATCCTTTACAGAGCCCCGTCCAGGATTAAAATCTCTGCCACACAGCCCAGGAACCAGACCCTTGGTGACCAACTGCTATTCTCAGACACAGTAAGGGAGAAAGGAAAAAAAAAACACACAGTATATGGGGTTTGTTTTTTTTTTATTTAGACATGGAATTTTCCTTCCTTTTCATATAACTTATCTAATTAAAATATTCATCTTGGTAGTTACCACAAAAAAGTAACATAGAAAATTGTATTTACATTTTGGGACCAAAATACAAATGAAGAGCAGGATGATACCTTGCTCCTTTCCCTCCCACTTCCCGGAAAGAGAAAGCCCCAAAGAAACTGCTCATTACACCAAGGATCACAAAGGGTTAATTTGTAATTTGGTGATCTGTATGTAGTGTAGCACAGGAAAACAATTGCACACGTTTTCACAAATGAGACCAAAGGTTCAACATCGTCCTGTGTGTCTGCTCTGCAGCCACTTCAATAACCAGGTGAGAAGGTTGCTCAGAAATTCGGCTTTTCCTCTGCCCTCCTTACTCTTCTCACCAAGTCACATCCCTGATGCAGACACGCTCGGAGGGGGAAGGAGGGAAAGATCTGGCTCTAGGCAAACAGGGCAGATCAAAAAACCTGTATGTGCTAAAAATGGGCGGCGATGGTGGCACAAACAAATGTGTCCTTCCTTCCCTCCCTGCCTAAAAACTCCTAATAAAGGAGATGAGATCCTGCACAACTGAATCTGCAGTAGGAAAAACTGGTGTCAATGACAAAGACTTGAACACACAGCTAAGAGACAAACTCAAGCTGGTGGACACCCGCAGGGAGCTATTCCAGGCCACAGCTGTCTGGCCCCGGCTCAGATGTTCATTTGGCTTTAGGGAAGAGGCTTCCTGATACCAGTTTTGCGGAGCGGGCCAGGGCTGGGGGTGGAATGGTAAGACAGACAAGCAGGAGAGAGAGTGTTTTACCCAATTCAGAAACACAGCAGATGAAAACACGGCACTACTCGTGTCCTGCTGGAACAGGCAGCCTGTGCACCACGCACACCTGACACTGCAGCTTTGGCCGCACAGCGTCTCTGCTCGCTCTGGAATCTTCAGTCAGCCTGAGGTCTGCGGGACGGTTAAAAACAGTGGACTCCCTGTTCTGGGCTGTGAGGGAACTGGTCAAAGGGACTCACTGCCGAGCTCCTGAGGCCGTCCTGTGAACCATGCCCTCCACCTACCACTCAGGCATCTTAAGGACGGGCACCTCAAGTGTATACAGCACATCTTTCCCCCTGGGTCACAACCAAGTGGGTTCCTGTGAGATCGGTGCTCGTCCACAGCCGAGAAGGGCACTGACGCTGCCCTCCTAAGGGCTGATCTTGCTCCTGTGTAAGCTTGAAAGTGAGCCTCCCTTCCCAAACCTAGTGGGTGTCCTTGCGGCTCTCCCCCGTCCTGACACTACAGCTCAGACACTTTCCCTAAGTTGGCCATTCCCCTGCCTCAAATTCTGGCTTAAACACTTAAAAAGTAGAGAGCGCTTCATCTACAAAGTTCTCTGCAAAACATAGCGAATTCTTGTGCTCTTTCAATCACATGATCTTATCTTTTAAAGAAAGGCAAAACAAAACCAATTTTGAACACAGCATTACAACTTTTAAAACCACTCACTTCTGCTAGCAGTTCACAGGGAACAGGAGATTAAAGTGCTGGCGTCTTAGACTTAGTTGAATTGGGGGGTGGGGCACAGAAAGCCCTGCCATGTGTGCTCCCCCTGCTGGGGGGAGAAGGAAAAACAGGGGAGGGAAAAAAAAAGTCCCTAAAGTTTTGAATCAGAAATTGTATATCGTAAAAATGTTGGGGTTCTGTGCAAATCGATCCCCCAAGGCTCTGTGTCCTCTAGTGAGCCTCTAAAAAGTGGGAACTGGCAAAAAGGATAGGGAAAAGACTCTAGACCTTTACAAATAACCTCCTTTAATAAATACTATTTAATGAAGAAGAAAGAGATGCACCTGCATAGGAACTCAAAGCAACACTGAGAAGGGCCTCAGAGGCGAGGGGTCTGCCTTGAACACTTCTGGTCTCTATATCGAGGCGCCCCTCCAGGACAGGCAGCCCAGGACCCACTCTTGGCCCTCTGTGCAGCAGGCACCACACAAGCTCTGAGGACGCCCAGCCCTCCCTCTGGACCAGAGTCCACTTAGGGAGGCTGATCTGGGACAGGGGAATGGCTTTCACTAGGTTTTTAATCTAACTTTAATAAAGGACCCTGAAAATAAAAGGCTAAGTGTATGGTAGAGGACCTAAAAAAAAAAAGAAAAAAAAAATACTGGGGTAATATAAATACAATCTGGGGGCAATATTTATTAATTAAAACTATGTCTTATAGTTTACAAAGAAGCTAATTAACAACAAAAGTATAATTGACCTTAAAATCCTCAGTAAGACTGAGGCTTCACATCTTCTTCAGAATTCTGAAGTGTTCTCCAGGCCGGGAGGCAGCGGCTGCGGCGCGCACAGGCTCAGAGGGGCAACACCTGCGGGCCGGGCAGGGTTCGGAGACCAAATGGTGCCTCCAAGCAAAGGATCCTGGTCTCCTTTGGAAGTTCCATTCCCCAACCCCCACTGTCCTGGTACTCCTCCCCGCCAGTTTCGTCTCCCAGGCGAGTCCTCAGTTTATCGTCGGGAGAACCTGTTCTTGAAAGCTTTAATTGTCTTGGCCATCATTGGGGCAATTTCTGTGAGAAGAGAAATAGTTTAGACACACACCGTCAAGGCCAAGCCCTACTGCTCTCGGCTCCGCACCAGCAGACAAAGGGTACGAGGTTCTCCTCTCCCAGCACAGCAGAAGAGCAGCACAGAGCTCGGCTTCCAGAGCGCCCACCGGACCCAAAACCATCCCCAGCTCTACCTGCGACCACCTCTGCAAGTCCCCGGTTGTGCAGTAGGCGGCAGAAATGGGATTCACTGCCTCCCGACTCTCACGGCCGTTCTCAGACACAATTTCACTCTGCCTCACCAACACCCGAACCAGCGAAAAGCAGCCCTCTCAGTCGCCTCCACCCAGGGCAACCACAGGTCCGAGAGGAGCTCAAGGTAGACCCCACCTAAGGACGCTGGCCTGCCCTCCTAAGTGATTCACCTGAGCACAGCCAAAGCTCACGCCAGGACCTCTACTTGCCCAGGGACGCTGGTGTGAATACACAAGCCTGCTTTTAGGGGAGGAAACCCCCTTAGAATACTGGACAGAGTCTGTGGTAATAACACACTTAATAAAATACAAAATACATGAAACTAGATATAAAAAATAAATATTTGGAAGCTGGGGGTTATAGGTCATACACCCTCCAGCCGGAGGGTCGTTCAGCAGTTAACAGTACTAGTTATGAACCCACGTTATTGCCTGGTGAAACACTTATGTTCAGGTTTAAAAAAAAAAAAAAAAAAGCGGAGTGCCAAAATGAATATTCACTAAGATCGCTATCAGGAAGACACTCGTGCAGCAGGCAGAGCGGGGGAAGGAGGCACCGGCATTTAGAGAAGCTGCGGGCAGAGCCTCGGACACGAGCCTCGTTGAGCACACAGAGCGGCAGGATGCAGCGGCCGGGGCCCCAAAAGCCTCAAACACCGGTTCTGAGATCCCTGAGCATGAAGCCCAAGTTACTTACTCTTCACAGTCGGCTTCCTAGGATCGTAGGAAACAGTGCCGAGCACGGGAGCCAAGTGGGCCCCGCTGGTGCTCGGGCCGTCGTAGGCCGGCTCCTCCGGGCTGGTGCTAAAGCCGCTGCCGCTGCCCGACGGGGCGTGGCTGCTCCCCGAGGGGTACGGGGCCGGCTTGATCCTGTAACACAGCGCCAGCGGGTTAGGCCCCAGTGTGAGAAATCGGCCCTCTGCACCGGCAGCCTGGGGCTGGCCTGTCTGAGGAAGACCCCCTCCGCTGGCTTTGCGCAGCTGACCTGCGCGCCCCAGATTCTGACGGTGGCACGGAGAGGACGGCGTCAATCTGAAAATGCTAGTGCGACTGAGCTCATGCAGTCCTCGCGGCAGCATGCTTTACTCTTGTTATTTTTGTTTTCAAGTAATCTCTACCAAATTCATGACCCCGAGATCAGGAGTTGTATGCTCCAATGACTGAGCCAGCCGGGAGCCCCAGGAACGTGGTTTGTTTAAATGGAGAAAGGGAAAGCCCATGGGCGCGTCCCCCAGAAGCCAGGTCCTGATCTCCATTTCATCTTAACCCCCTGAGCGGCAGCAGTAATTATCTGCCAACACCGCAGTCATGGACGTGGAGGCCTGGGACGGGCCAAGGTTGGGGGGAAGGCGGGGAAGGCGGGCAGTGTCAAGGGCTGAGCTGGCCAAGGTCGGCCTCCAAAAGCCACTCTGCAAGGCCATGCTCTCACCCCAAAAATGAATCACTTCCTGCCCCTGGCCTGCCTTGTAGGGCAGAATGACAAGCTCCTGGGGCTCTTTTCCCCCAGCGCACAGAAACCCGAAAGCTGCCAAGAGCTGACCTAATCTTCTCAGGCACAGCTGCTCCTCCGGTTCCAAACTTCTCCTGTCTCCGTCGAACATCACGAGGCGGTTTGGCCACAGAGTTGACAAAGGCCATCTTTGCTTGTCGGCCTGATGAGAAATAGGGACATCAGTACCTCCTTTTTGAGCAGAGATGCTACTGTGATTTTACTGATCTATGCTATTAAGAGATAAAGGCTCTTCAGGTGCCCCCAAAGCCAGGGGATTGCTAACCCCGAAAATCCCTCTAGACAGTAGGTGTGGTGGCAGAAGATACAGCTTGTCCCTGCCCCATTTCTGCACAAGCAAGACAGATTTAGGACCTGGAGGCTACCTCAGCCCGGCCTGCTAAGGCCCCAAGGCCAACAGGAGCCCAGGGCTCCATGTTTCACCAGCCCACCCCGTCCTGCCGGGGTCCCCTCGCCCATCACCTTTGGGCTTATTGGCATGTGCAGATCTGATATTCTTGGTCAGCACTCGCAGCCGCTGCTCCCGGGCATCCTGAAGCCGCAGGTACATCTCCCGCCACGACTCATACTCTTCGGGCCTTTCTTCCTTAAAGTCTCGGTGACAATGAACTTTCCATAATTGATCTGTTTCTTCAATTAATACCTAAAATCAAAACCAGGGCATCATTTATATGCAAGCAGTCTGACACAGCTCTTTTCCATCTTAATCACTTCGGGGAGACCACCTTCCTCATGGTTTTTTGGTCTTCACAGTAGTAGTGTTGTATTAAAATAAACCATGGTTCTAGAAAAAAAAAATCACCATATTAAAGCACTGTTAAATGTGAAGTGCTATACTGGCTGCTTTTGGGGGCTGTGGGGTGAGAGAAGACAATTCAGAAACCAGATGAGACCAGGCTCTTCCTTTAGGAAACCAGTGACAGGGAGGACTGAGATGATGACACATCCAAAATGAGCCCCAGAACTGGAGACAGCCCCCTAAAGCAACCAAATGACTGTGTCCCAGCACAGTCAGAAAGACATTTGGTCACACCGGGATGTCTCTAGGAGACTCCCAGCAAATCTGTGTTTTCTTTCTTCTTTTTTTTTTAAAGTTGGGAAGGAAGGGGACAGAGGCAGAGAGAGAATCTCAAGCAGGCTCCATGCGTAGCACAGAGCCCAACATGGGGCTCGATCTCACATCCCTGAGATCATGACGTGAGCTGCAATTAAGAGTCGGCTGCTCAACCGACTGAGGCACCAGGTGTCCCTGTGCTTTTATATTCACCAGACGCCTGTCCCTGGTTCACAAAGCTCTGTCCCGCCCTGGCTCTGAAGGCTATGCCGCCCAATTCTCCCCTGCCCTCTGTGACTGGACAAGAGAAGGGTGGGCAGTGTTTCTCTGCTCCTTCTGAAGCCCATCTTGATCGGATGCCAGGAACAGGTGCTAAAAATATGCATGTTTCAAGGCGCTCAGGCAAACCAGCCTGCCCAGAACAGTGAAACCACCCCCACTGCCTGCCCTTCCCCCGCTGCAGACTCAGAGGCGAAGCTAGTTCTGGAGACACGGGCCAGAAAATGGCCTTCCCTGCCCCGAACAGGATACTCACATGGTTGTACTCCTCTATGCGGTACAGCTGATCAGGCGTACACCTCTCCAAAACGGGCTCAAGAACAGAATACGGGACACCACCCACTTCAAAGATTGCTGCAGAGAATCAAAGGTGAAAGTGGTGAATATTGGCCAAGCCACCCAATGGTGAGGTCCCAGTGCCACAATGTATTTAAGAGCAGGAGAAAAGCACGTGACTTACAATCAATGTTGTTCTTAAGTACCCGGATGCATTGCTGGTGCAAGGTCATCATTTTGGGGAGATAGGCACATTTGGAGCCAGAATACACCTGCATCTTAGAATTCATTCTTCGTCCAGTAAATCCAGCTTCCTCCTCTTCCTGGGGTGAAGACAGAGCTGCAGGGCAAGGAAGACAGGACTGCACGTTACAAAGGGCACTGAGCTCTGCAGGGAGAGCTCCTTCTCTAGTCCTTCCACGGCTTCCCAGTGCCTTTTCTCAAAGGCAACCAATGCTACCAGTTCTGTGTATTCCTCCAAGTCTGTGCAAAAATAAACAAATGTGCATTTTATTCCATTTTCACCAGTAACAGCCACTGTCCTTGTTCTTTCATTTACCGTATTCTAGAAATCATCCCGTATCAGACAAAGTCTGTCCACACTTATCACAGCTGTAGAGGAGGCCACTGTGCGGATGAACTATAGTGATTGTCTCTTGCCGAGGGACACTTACGTGGCTTCTAATTCTTGTGCTATTAAGAACAGAATTTTTTTTTTTTTTTAAGATAAAAAGCCCATATAGAACGTAATAGAATAAAGGGCAGCTAGTAACAGCACAGCTAAGATTTACCAAACACTCCCTATGTGGGAAAACCCAAGTTAAGAGCTTTACCAGCATCATCACTTTTAATCCACTGAACAGACCTGTGAGGCAGATACCATTACCGTGCCCACTTCTAGCACATGAAACTAAAGTTTAAGGAAATTATTACGCCAGTTCATAGAACGTGTAGAAGCCAGAGCTGGGATTTAAACCCAAAAGCCATCAAACTCCGGAGCCAGGGAGGCTATTAAGTGCACCCAAATCTTAGGATACCGGGAATAAATTGTTAAAATCTTTTTCTAGTTAAACAAGGATGCAGAACATTACCTTTTCGCTTTGGTGGGAAGGAGGACATCAATTCCAGGGTAGGAAGTGGCCGGTAATTGGCCTGTATCATGGGTAATGGGAGGTCTGGCAACACTGGCAAGGTGTCCATGGGGACCTGCAAAGACCAGACCAGTGAGTGGATAGCCCCTGTGTAAGAGCACAGCTCTCCGCCTTACAGCCCATTCCCAGCAGTGCGAACGAGGCAGACAACTTCACGAGCAGACCCAGGCTGGAGAGGGGCTGCCAGCTAGGTCTGATACCACGGAAGGCCGGAAATGGAGAGACAGGCCCAGCAGGATAGAACAAATGCAGGAAATACGCACCTTGGCGGCTAGCTGCCCTGCCAGAGAGGCCCAGAAACTGAAATTCAACAAGCCACGTAAAAGCCAGCCAAGCTGAACAGAGGTGGGACAGGTCCTGGGAGCTCTACAGGGCCAGATGCTCCAGCTGGGAAGCCACCCAGTGGCCGAAGGGCTTACCTTTTTCAGCTTGGCTGAACTGGCTCCAGCTGGCTGAAGTTTCTCTGACTTGTTTTCATTCACTTTAGGTAATTTCTGAACTGAGTCCAAGTTTTTATTCGTGCTTTTCGAATCATTTTTTTTTAGTCCTTTTTCTCCAGGAGTGGTGGCTGAAGTTTTGACAATCTTTTTCTTTTTCTTCCGGGGCTGGTCATAGCTGAGGTATGACTCAAAAGACATAGTGGGCTGCTCAAATTCATCGTCCATCTCTGCCTCCTCGACCTTGGAGAGGGAGCCCACAGACTTTCTGTCTGAATGAGAAGATTTTACTTTCCCTTCTGAAGTCTTTAGGTTGTTAGAAACCCGGTCTTTCATCTTGGGCAGCGGGTCTCCCACCCCCTTTCCTATGTCTAAGCTGTCGAGACTCTGCTTGTTTTTGTCCGTTTTGGTTTTCTCTGCATCTTTGTGCTTTGGCTTGTTTTTAACGTGGTTGTCTGAAGCAACTTCCAAGGGGGGTAAAAGCTTCTTCTTGGAGCTGCCCTCTTTCTCCTTCTCTTTCTTGACTCCACTGGAGGGCAGCTTCTCCTTCGTGCTGTCCCCTGAGAGTGGCCTTCTGTTTTCCTCTTTGGAGATGGCCTTGTGTGATTTCTCTCTGCTCAAAGATAACTTCCCATCTCCCCTCGCATCCGCCGGACGTTTTTCCTTATAAGATCTGTGCTCCTTGTTCTGACTTACAACCCCTTTCCCCTGGGAATCCCCCACGTGTCGGTCCTGACTAATCCCCAGTCTGTCCTGAAAGGCATTACTATGGCCTTTCCCAGGTTTCTGGTGTGGAACAAAGGGCTCATGGTCCTCCTCCAAGGATCTGTAATGGTCCATGGTCATCTGATGGGGACTGGCAGACGATGGAGGGGACTGAACATGGCCATAATCAGAAGATTCATGGTCTGAAGAATAAACCGGTGAAACTCTATGGCACCTCTTTCTCTCATCTCTCCTCTCTGGAACGTGAGACACTTTGTGAGTTCTCTCGGGTTCTGAGAGTTTTCTGTGTTTTTTCTGCCTGTGATCAGGGCTACAGGATTGGCTACTGGAGGCTTTCCAGTTTTCCTGGTAGTCTCCCTCTATCTCCTCCTCCTTCTGAACCGCATCCCTGGGGCGCTTTTGGGAATTGCTCTTCTCAAAGTCCTGTTCATCAGGTTCAGTGTTTCTACAATTAAAAAAAAAAAAAAAAAAGCAGACAGAGCAGATATAAATCTCAGTGTAATCCTTGTTCAGAGGATAAAGTCACAGAACCTGAACTCACAAAAAGAGATGAAAAGGATGCAGAGTTAGAAACAAGGTCTTGCGAAGAGGATGAATGGATCCTGCTCAAAGATACTCAACTAAGGTTTGAGACTGGGAAAATTCAAATAATTCAAAAAACAGAAAATGATGCATTTAACTGCAGGACAAAAAGATCAAATATCTTTTCTTTTTTCCATTAACCTTTTATTTATTTGACAGAGACAGACACAGCGAGAAAGGGAACACAGCAGTGGGAGTGGGAGAGGGGGAAGGAAGCAGGCTTCCCGATGAGCAGGGAGCCCGATGTGGAGCTCGATCCCAGGACCCTGGGACCATGACTTGAGCCTAAGGCAGATGCTTAACGACTGAGCCACCCAGGCGCCCCAAGATCAAATATCTTGAGGACATGAAAAATGTTTCAAAAATTTTCAACACAGAGAAGCCTGGGTGGCTCAGTTAGTTAAACGTCTGCCTTGGGCTGAGATCATGATCCCAGGGTCTTGGGATCAAGCTCTGTACGGGGCTCTCTGCTCAGCAAGAAGTCTGCTTGTCCCTCTGCTCCTGCTCATGCTCTTTCAAATAAATAAAATCTTTTTAAAAATTGGAAAAATAAAATTTCAACATGGGGACATATTTAACTTATTACCTAAAAAAGGGAGTGGTTGTTTATATAGTTTGTTCACAACTATATAAAAATGTCTTTTACAAAGAGGGTAGGGTCCTGAGCGGCTCAGTAGATTTAGCGCCTCCCTTCAGCTCAGGTCATGATCCCTGGGGTTCTGGATCAAGCCCCAAATCTAGCTCCCTGCTCTCTCAAATAAATAACAATCTTAAAAAAATAAATTTAATTAAAAATAAATAAAAAGAGGGTAGAAAGAAACATATCAAAATGTTAATGATGTTCATGTTTGGATGAAAGAACTGTAAGAAATTTTTATTCTAATTTTTCTCATTTTTTAAAATCCTAAATAATGATCACTAATTATTTTTATAATCAAGGCAAAATAAATATTTTATTTGTTTTTAAAGATTTTATTTGTTTTAGAGAGAGTGAGAGAGCATGAGCAGGGGCGGAGCAGAGGGAGGAGAGGGATCTCCAGCAGACTCGTGCTGGACACAGAGCTGAAAAGACACAGGGCTCAATCCCAGGACCCTGAGAGCGTGACCTGAGCTGAAACTAAGAGTCAGACACTTAACGGACTGAGCCACCCAGACACCCCCAAAATAAATATTTTAAATAAGAAGGGTCTATAGACACTCCACGTACCAGATTTAATCATGAAGTTGAACAAACCTACAGAATAATGTTCTTACCGTTCCACAGGAACCAGTTTCTTCCACTGGGCCACCAGATCCCTGGCGAAACTTCCAACATGCTCGTGTTTCCGCAAGCTATTTACTGTTTTCCCAACTCCGGTCTCCTGCAGATTTGACAGAAGAATTGTTACACGGTTGCAGAATTCGCGGGGCAACTTTCTAAGGAAATAAGGCCCCTTGCTTGGAGAAACTCCTTCCTAAAACATACCTTGCAAGTCTCAGTACAAAATTACTTTGTGTTTATGCCTCAAACCTCTCATGACACACAGTAGCAAAGCACACCAACCTCAGAAGTGGAAAGCGGTGTACTAAAACACTTCTACAACTATAACAATAAATAACAAGAGTGATTCCAGCAGGTGTCAGGCACTGATCAGCTTCTGCATACAAATCTCAGTGAGTCCTCACAGTAACTCTGTGAGGCAGGAATCTGGTCTGTTTGACATGGAAGAACAGCCTAAAGTCATAGAGCTGGGATCTGAATCCAGGACTAGTTGATGCCAAAGCTAAATTTTTTTTTTTAAATTTTAAGATGAAATTCATCATTTTAACCATTTTAGTTTCAATTAGCAATAATCACACCGTGGATAAACCTCATTGGCTATAATACCGTCACTGCGCAAAGCTCACTTTAACCTTTTTAAAGTATATAGTTTATTGGTTTCCAAGACACTCACAATATTGCACAACGATGACTACTAGTTCCAGAACATTTCCATAACCCTAAAAAGAGGGGCGCCTGGGTGGCTCAGTGGGTTAAGCCGCTGCCTTCGGCTCGGGTCATGATCTCAGGGTCCTGGGATCGAGTCCCGCATCGGGCTCTCTGCTCAGCAGGGAGCCTGCTTCCCTCTCTCTCTCTCTCTCTGCCTGCCTCTCCGTCTACTTGTGATCTCTCTCTGTCAAATAAATAAATAAAATCTTAAAAAAAAAAAAAGAAATGCCGTTCCTCCCCACTTCCCCCATCCCTTACCATCCGTCTATGGGTCTGCCTATTCTGGACATTTCACCCAAACAGAACCGTGCAATGCGTGGCCTTGTGTCTGGAAACGTTCTTTCACTTCCAGAGCCCGTGCTTTTAAACTCACTGTACAATCTCTCCAGTGGAGGGGTGGAATATCGTTATATACTAGCTAACACTTCTTACCGCAAGAATGTCTACTGTAATAGGCAAGGTGGAGAGTTTCTTCAAATATTTCAAGAGCTGCAGAGAGAATAAAATAAGTGTTAATTTCTATGACCTCATAATCATTCACTGGAACAAATAATAATACGACGGTTAAGTGCTTACTAAGTTCTGTGTGTTGTACAGTAGTAAGTATGGTTATTATCTCTATTTTACAAGCATGAAAACAGGCTCAGAGAAGTTAAGTTACTTGCCCCAGGATACAAGAAGGGCCAGATGTCCTCAGGTCTGCAGCTTTAGATTCCCTGCTTTCAACTACTATGTAACACTCGGTAGGGGATGGAGGGTGGAGAGTGGGGAGGTATGGGGGGGTAAGACTTAGAGAACCAAACCTACCAACTCTAATAAGAGTCATCAACAACTATCATTGCTCCAGTTGAGACAGAATAATTTCTAGAAAGATGTTAACTTAGGGAAATCACCTGTGGACCCACCACAGAGGAAAGTGAAAAGGAGAAGAGGTTTCTCTAGGAAAAGGGTAACCTGTTTCCAGGAAGAGTCACAGTTTAACAGAATTGGGGGTGTTTTTTTTGTGTGTGTGTGTTTTTTTTGTTTTGTTTTTTTGTTTTTTTTGATACAAGTGGGAATTTCAAGACCAATTTCAAGATGGCAGAATCAGAGGTTTGCTGGTACAAACTGTGAACACAAAATGTCTGGGTAGATTAGAAAAGTGCTCTGGGATTGGCCACATTTCCTTTCTAGAGTCGTAAAACTAGGTCAAAATCAGGAGCGCAGCGCTGTTGAGACAGAGTCCGGAGCCGGAGGCAGGCTTCCGTTTGGTCCTGTCGTCTCCCTGCTACTGATCTTGGGCAAGTCACTAACCAGCTTGAACCTCAGTTACTTCGTCTGCAAAACAGGAACTGATCCTGTCCCTTTACAACTTTACAAGCTGTGAGGATTTAGACAAACCACGTGCAGTCCTTGGCCATAGTGCCTGGAACACTAGAAAAGCTCACTAAAGTTGTTTTTTTTAAATACACGATTATTAATCATTTCATTCATCAACTGTGAGCTCTTCAAAGGTCTACCCTTGATCATCACCCAGACAGTCCCCAGCTAATTCCTACTTACTGTGCTCCTAACCCAAAGTCCTGACTGGCTATGCCTCTTTTCAGGAAATGTTTACATGTGTAGAAACATACTTACCATTCAAGGAGTGGTGCAAAGTACAAATAGTTCAAAACAGATTAACTGTGACTACTTTCACGTTTAAAGCACCAGATAACAAGATCTGTTCTTTTTCCATGTGCAGCACCGGCTATAATTAGTATGCCATATTGCTATTAGGTGGAGTAGCAAATATGTTTTTCTGGTCATTCTACTTCAATAATTACTGAACTTCATCTCCAGGCAGAGCAACTGGATCACAAGTGATAGTCTCATTTGGCTGGGAACAAATGAGAAGCCAAGTAGTATATCCAGGGAGTTTCACCTTCGTAGTTGAATGAAAATTATCCTCCACTTCAAATCCTCCACTTCAAATCCTCCACTTCCACCACCAACCAACTCAGGATAAAATGTATGTGTTTCTTGTCACTCAAGCTATGGGTGCAAAAATGAACGCCAATTCCTTTTCTTAGAGGAAAATTTAGGATCATTGTAAAGGTTAAAAATGGCTGATTCCACTAATGCCATTCCCTGGAAGGCATTTATAGACCACCTACTGTGTGTCTGTGACTACGCTAAGTTCTTACATGTGTTACCTTATTTCATCCTCATTAGCCAACCCGATAAAGTGGATATTTTTCTCCCCACTTCAGATATTGAAAAAGCCCAGTAAGGTTAGGTAACTTGACGAATGAGTTAGTAAGTCAGGTAGGTGTGTCCACAACAGCATGAACTACAAAGACCGGAGAACCATCCAGCACAACACTATCCTTAGAAAACAGGAAAAGAAAATAGAACAGAAGCTCATGTGCCTGGAAACAAAGCAGAGGAGCTCTTCCTCAGTATTACACTGATGGATGGTTTAGAGTCCACAGAGTAAAGGAGGTCACCATGGGACAGAGAGTCCCAGGACCTCTACAAAGCCAGCACATAGGAGGGGCCAGAAGTCATGGAGGAAGTGTTCATCTCAAAGCCCAACGCTAATTGGAAATATAAATGCTGCCTTTCTGCTTTGCTTTGGGTTAGCGAGGGGGACTTGAAAGCAGATAAAACTAAAACCCTGGAGATTTCAAAGTGACTTAGCACAACATAAGAGAAAAATGGCTTCAGAGCCCCTCTATTTTCAAAGAGGTTCAAGAAAGTACAAAGCAATAACAAGGCAAAAGCACCGTGGGCATCTTCAGGTAGGTGGGAACTTGCTGTTATCAAACCAAGGGACCAACTGCAGAGTTTGCAAGAACTGATAACAGCTCACTGAGAAATGCCAACATTTGCATGGTACATGCTCAGGAATCTCAGTTGTCCTTTGCACTCTTTCAACCCAAAGAGCAAAAGATGTTCATAATGTTGACCCCTTGTTCTCCACTTGCTATCAAACTGTGTTCCTGTTTTCACATTCAAAATATAACACAGGGCAAGTAACTCTACCATCCATAAAACCTGGTTTCCAGGGGCACCTGGCTGGCTTAGTGGGTTAAGCTGCTGCCTTTGGCTCAGGTCATGATCTCAGGGTCCTGGGATCGAGCCCCACATCAGGCTGTCTGCTTGGCAGCGAGCCTGCTTCCCCCCCCCTCTCTGCCTATCTGCCTACTTGTGATCTCTCTCTCTGTCAAATAAATAAATAAAATCTTAAAAAAAAAAAAAAAAACTGGTTTCCAATTAAATAGTAGGAGCCAAGTGACCCTGGTGTCTGATACCTTTTCCCCACATAAGTCCAGATCACCGATGGACTTCACGCTAAAAGTCACAGTTAAATGCCGACACTTAATGCAAGGAAATCCATGAACATAGGTCTGGAATCAACCCTTTGGCTAATAATGGTTTGAAATCATGAGTTAGTTGCAAATTCATTACTGCCATATAATCATCTTGTAATTTCAAGAACAACCTGTGGGAGCTTGTTGGGTTAAAACAAGGCTGAGAAGAAAGCCGGTGTGCCAGCTTGCAGTTTTCCCTCTGCAGTTAGCTCACTTGTGAATGTCAACTACTGTGCTCTTTGCAAAAACGATCTCCCAACATTTTCTCATCTTCATAATGCAAAACCAGAAGTTTAGGATGATTTGCTACCTGGCAAGTGAAAGCCCAAGCAGTCATAATGATCACTAATAATTCAAGTAGGATGAAATCCCAACATACCTTTTCCTAATTTGAAACTTCATGCACATCAATTACTAGAAAGACTACTTCAAAATTTAAACTGTAATGGGAAAATGACTACAGATACTACCTGATCCTTTTTTTTTTTTTTTAAACCTTATAGTATTAAAGACCAGACTGGTAGGGGAGGGAGTAGAACGTAATACTGCATTAAGGATTTAAAAATCAGTCACAAACCTACAGTGTTAGGAAAACCAACCAGTGCTCAAAAATAATGGCCACTGGGTGGCTCAGACATTTAAGCGACTGCCTTCAGCTTAGGTCATGATCCTAGGGTCCTGGGATCAAGTCCTGAATTGGGCTCCTCACTCTCCAGGGAGCCTGCTTCTTCCTCTGCCTGCTCTGCCTGCTGTTCCCCCTGCTTGTGCAAGCTCTCTCTCTCTCTCTCACTTTCTCTCTGATAAATAAAATCTTTTAGAAAAAAAAATAATGACCATTTATTAGATTCCACAAAGGGTTATTGTAAAAAGAAACTTGTAAATGCGTCTGGCCACTAGGTACTGGAGCTGCAATGAAATATATAACAAAGAATGAAAAGTATTTGAGTTTTCAGACTTAAAACTAAAATGGCTTCCTGAAGAAGTGGCTCTAGTTATACATGAGAAGAGTTAAAAAGTGGCCTGATGGTGAGACGCTTTTGCACAGCCTTTAGAAGTAGAGGGGGAAAACCTCATCTACAACAGGCTGGGAACAAGGTGAAAAGAGAAAGGAGCCCTTCAGGAAACAAACAAACAAACACACAAAAACCTTGTAAAGATTGGTGATTAATATCAACGGAACACCTCCTATAAGCCTGGCCTTCCCCCTGACTTAGGTTCTAGGAAGAGGCGAGTGAGCTGTTTAAACAGATGGAGCAAAAAACGTCCATGTCTGGTAAATGGATGAGAACTCAAATCTCACCGCCACTTCACCTCGTCTGGCTCCCTCCATTACTTCCTCTTCAGAAGGCACGCTGGGGCTCAGAGATCCAACTCTCCCAAGTGCACACTGAGCCAGAGTGCTCCCAGAGAACGTCTAACACTTAAGTGTTTTCATCAGTGTATTTCGGAGAAAAGAAAAAATTCTTAACATCCAGACACTTTCCCAGACACCGAGAAGCTGGATAAAACAAAGTCGGGAGGGGAGAGGAATGCGTTCAACTTAACAAAAACAGTTAAAAAAAAGAAAAAAAAAAAGCGGAGTACAATTAAAAATGGTTGCCCATCACTCGCAGCAACGAGAAAAGGTAGCTCTTACCTTTCTATCAAGGCTGAAAGGAAATCGAACTGCAACTTCTAACCTTTTTTGTTTTGGTTGTTCCGACTGCAACCCAAGTTTTTAGGTGTACGTACAGCTAGGGGATGTGAGGCGTATTCTGTTTTGTTCTGAAAGGTATCTACTGAGAAAGCGAAAAGGTCTACGTTCTGCGATCAAGTCGGAAAGCCCTAAAATAACGTCTCTCCCAGACGCAGGACAGCACACCGAGCCTAGACTCCACCGGAGCACAGCAGAACCGGCTCCCTCTCCCTCCGACGAACATCCGAAGACACCAAGCCAGCAGGCGCGTCTCGCAGGGCGAGGACCAGCTCCAGCGGGCTCGCCCGCGGGAAGCAGCTGGCCCGGGACGCCGAGGGAGCGGCTCCGGGGGCCCGGGAGGCCCGCCGCGTCCGCACGGAGCGCGCCCCAGCCGCCAGGAGCCCGCGGGCGCCCCCATCCCGGGCCCGCCGGGAGCCCCCCGCCCCTCGCCCCGCGCGGGCAGCGGCCCATGGCCGCGAACTTGCCGACCCAGGCCGCAGCCCGGCGGGGCCTGGCTCCGGGTCCGAGCCCCCGCGGCCCCGGCCGGCCGGGAAGGGGCTGCGCCCGGGCCCGCGACCGTTACGGAGTCGCGCCGCGGCCAACGCCCGTCCCGCTCCGCGCTGAGCACTCTCTCACCTTCTTCGGGTCCGGGTTCGCGGCCAGGCGCGCCTGCAGCTTCTCCACAACTTGGAGCGCCGACTCCGCCGCCATCGCTGTCACTGGCGCGGCCTCCTCGCCGGAACTGGGCTCGCGTCGCGTCCTCGGGCCGCAGCTCCGCCCTCCGTGCATCCCCGGCGGAGACGGAAGCGACTGGCCCCTTCCGGGCCTCGGCGGCGGCGGCGGGGCGGGGCGGGGCGGGGCGGGGCGGGGGGCGCGGGGAGCAGGAGGAGGGAGGGGGCGGCCGGCTGCAGGCCCCGCCCCCAGGGTCGGGAGAGGAGGGTGTCTGAGGGTGGGGGGCCGGGTTCTCTGCCGCCGCTCTCGAGGAGCTGGGACGCGTGGTGCCGGCGCGCGGGCTCCGCGCTAGCCGCCGCCGAGCCGCGCAGCTTCGGTCCTCGGCGCTCGGAGCTCACGCCGAGCGGACCTCGCCGTGGTCCAGTCAAGACCGAATGCGGCCCCCGCGCCGGACACTGGCTTTATCAGTCCTCGCCACAGCCTGCCTCCCACCTGTCAGTGGGTCTGGGGTCCGCCCTCCCGCAGGGAGTGGGCCGAGGGGAACCGCAGCGACCACCCGGGCTGAGCGCACGGAGCGCCAGTGGCTGGGCTGTCTTTATTTCACCCTGAGCGCAGCCCGATGAGATGAGTTCTGTTGTCCCTGTTTTGCAGATGAGGAAACAGGCTCGGGAGCCCAAATTAACCTGTATGTGGTCACCCAACCGGAAAGAGATGAACTTGGAATTTCAATCTAAATGGTTTAGGTCCACTGTGAGGGCCCATCTCTGAATAGGCCCATCTCTGATATTGAGGGCCAGAAAGAGAAAGGGATTTGTCAAAAGTCAAACAGCCTAGCTGCGTGAGATAATAGGGAGCCTGTGTCTATGTGTCTCACTTTCCCCCAGAATAGTGTCGGTACATAGGTGCCAAATAAAAACATCTTGAGTGAACGGATGAATGGCTGTTTCCTCGGAAGCATCAGGGTCCGAATCACACCAGCCCAAGACATCATCCTAGAAGCACTAAATAATACTATAATTACTAGTAAAAGAACAAGGAAACAGGGGCGCCTGGGTGGCTCAGTGGGTTAAGCCGCTGCCTTCGGCTCAGGTCATGATCTCGGGGTCCTGGGATCGAGCCCCGCATCGGGCTCTCTGCTCAGCAGGGAGCCTGCTTCCTCCTCTCTCTCTGCCTGCTTGTGATCTCTCTGTCAAATAAATAAATAAAATCTTTAAAAAAAAAAAGAAAAAAAAAGAACAAGGAAACAGTTGAAAACTAAAATGTCAGCATTAATTACATCTGGGTTGATTAGATCAGATTAGATCCTAATGCAATCTCTAGCAGCAACTTGGCAATGTACTTAGCCTGACCTCTCACCCTCTAGCCCAATGAGGGAAAAAGCCCAGAGATTCTTCCAGATCCCAGTTATGGGCAAAGGAGGGAGGAAATATATATATATATTAGGCACTCTCTCTATATATAAACATATATAGTTTCTTCGAATGAGCTTTCATTCACTCACTATGCCAAGAAGCCCTCCCAGCTGCGCTCCCACCCCTCAGCCTAGCATCCCTCCCTCTGCCACTGACCCCTTTCAGAATCAACTGATTCTTCTGTTTCTCAAGTGCAGTGACCAACCTGTTCAGTATTAAATCTGCTGCACAGCACAACAGAGATGATATAATCAATACTGGATAAAAAGTCCATACAAGATTAATGACCAGCCACTTGGTGCCCTAAGACTCAATCATGGGGCATAACAGAAGACATCAAATTGGGTGTGAGGAGACTTGGATTCTGGTCCTGGTCCTCGAGTCTCCCTCCTCTCCACAGTAAATGCTTTTACATTTTAAATTCCTTCCATTTTGGGGGCGCCTGGGTGGCTCAGTTGGTTGAGCAACTGCCTTCGGCTCAGGTCACGATCCCGGACTTCCAGGATTGAGTCCCGCATCAGGCTCCCAGCTCCTTGGGGAGTCTGCTTCTCCCTCTGACCTTCTCCTCTCTCATGCTCTCTCTCACTCATTCTCTCTCAAATAAATAAATAAAATCTTTAAAAAAAAAATTCCTTCCATTTTGAAAAAGTACCATTGGTGTAACGGAAAACAGGCCGATTCTTGAAGCAGAATTGCTGACTAACCGACCTGGCATATACTCGGAGCACATGGAACATTTTGCGCATGTTACCTAGGGAGATCTCAACAACCAGACTGAAAAGAAACAATGCATGCTGCTAGGGATGACTGGGGAGGGTGCACCCCACTCCTCTGCTGTGTCAGCCCAGGCCAGGCTTACCTGCAAAGTAAAGAACTCTTATGCTTGAATATATGAATACTTCTCTGGTTAGTAAATTATGTGTCATTCTGATTAAAGAAAAAGTTTTGAACCCGTCCTAAAAATGGCATTCTGCATATGTTCACTAGGGATTACCATTGCAATCCTTGGTTTACACAGGGTGTTGAACACCAGAATGAGGGGCGCCTGGGTGGCTCAGTGGGTTAAAGCCTCTGCCTTCAGCTTGTGTCCTGATCCCAGGGTCCTGGGATCGAGCTCTCCACTCAGCGGGGAGCTTGCTTCCTCCTCTCTCTCTGCCTGCCTCTCTGCCTACTTGTGATCTCTGTCAAATAAATAAATAAAATCTTTAAAAAAACAAAACAAAACACACCAGAATGAGTTCCCTAAAGTCAGAGGCTATTTTGTCCATCTTAGATCAGCAACACCCAACACATAGGTGACATTCCATGAAGGTTTGTTGAAAACTGAACTAATTATTATTAAACTAAGGCCAGCCCAGATTATTATCTGAAAATTTTGGGGGGACTCCCTAGCTCTCTTACCTACACTATAGATCCCCCATGAGAGGAATTAAAAGACCCATCTTATTCTGCCCAGAAAGCAATTTAAGGCTATACTGTGGGAGAAAGATGGGAATCTTCTGCTAGGCACACTTTGAGTTTTTGCAACAAGTAGGGTCTGCTTTTATAATGAAAATAGATTTTTTTAAAAGATTTTATTATTTTTAAGTCATCTGTACACTCAATGTGGGACTCGAACTTACAACCCCAATATCCAGAGTCATATGCTCTACCAACTGAGCCAGCCAGGTGCCCCTATCATGAAAATAACTTAAAGGTATTTTAATTTTGGAAAAGAGCAATTTCGGGCTGACTGGTACTAGAGTCATTTAAAACACTGAAAAACAAACACACAAACAAAAACACCCAAATATCCTGTCCTCAACAGCGGAGAGGAGTCCTTGCCCTTTCATGGAACCGTTAGGGGAGGTTCGTGGGCTGAACCGCATGTTGAGGGAGGACAACTGATGGATGGAGGGCCTCCCGCTTGCACCTCTCCTGGTTTGGGTCCTGCCACTCCATCTTATCAGGGAAGCAGCATCTGAGGTTGGTTGGATGGTGAGTGTAAAGGATGGAGGGTTGACTCTCGGTGACAACCTGAGCCCTAGTCCCCAACTCTAGAAGTGCTAACAGTGGCTCCTGGTCAGGTTCCCTACACTGGCTGAGACTGTTTCCTCCTACTTTATATATTTCGTGTGAAGCTTATTAATATGTTATGTTAAGCAACTGGTAAACAGTAGGGTTTTTCCTCCCCTTTTTAAAAGGAGCAATTATTGGGGGAAATTCATTGCTTTGGTTAAGAGAATATTGCATTCTGCTGTAAAGGAGAATATAAAACCCTCCATCTGGGCAGTTTCATTCTGCACAGCTGTAGCCACAGTTTTCTTCCCCAATGGCTCACTTTTTTCTGAATTGACTACATTCATCTTTGTTCCACATCCTTTAAACATGCTCAGTTGGTTATCTACGTCGGGATGGCATCTTTCTTGGTTTCACAGGCTGGATTTGCCTTCCTCAAATACAGCAATGCAAGCGGAGAGGGCCCCCTCCAGGAAATAGTCTAAGATTCGAAACCCACACCTCTCACAGACTGCCTTGAAGGTGGATTAAACCTTCCACTAACAATGTAAGAATACCAGGCCCAGAAACTCTCTGAGGCCCTCTGTCTACCGAGGGCTGAGCAGCATTCTGTAATGGCCTTGGAGAGCAGTCCACGGAGACTGGATTTCCCAGGAAAAGAAACTACCCTAAAAAATTTAAAGTAACATGTATATGCTTTGATATTTTTATACAGTATGAATTTATATAAACTGTATCTAGGTAGTAGCCTAAATGCCTCTTCTTAACTCTTGATTTTTGTTAGAGCATTTATCGCAATTTGAAATTACCTAATTTAGAGCTTCATGTTTTTATAATCTCTTCCCATTGTGTAAGTTCCATGAGGCATTGCTGTGGCTGAAACAGTACTTAGAGCACAGTAGGCGCTCAGTGAATACTGACAGAGCGGCATGCAAGCTCCACCTCCCAGCACCACCGTCTTGTAGATTAAGTGAGATTGTGTATGAACATACCTGGCAGAGAACTATCGACCGATAATGTCATCTTTATTAATCCTCACGATACACTTCACAGATGAGGACACCGGTGCTTAGGAAATGTAAGTGCGCCTGTGCCCTTGCTCCGGGAACTCAGAATGTGGTTGCAGTCCTTGCTGAAAATGCCCTTGGAAGGAAGTTGTTCAAAAACATGTACACCAAAGGCAGTGGGCCTGGAACTGCCAGGGCCAGACACTACAGAGAGAAAGGGGAGGAGGGTGGGCGGCAAGGAAGGAGGAACACTGACTGGATTAAGTCTGGATTGATTAAATTATAAATAAATAAAACCCACTGGGTTAAGTAGAGATTAAGAAGGCAGCAGCCAAGGCAGGGTGGGGCTGGGAGATCCTCCATGCCTTCTCCTTGGGTGGGCCCAGCTCTGTGTCACTCTTACACCTGTCATCTCTCCACCCGCCAGCAATCTTGTGAGGCTTTTTCAGGAGGGAGAAGGCAAGGCTCCAGGAGGTTGAGCAAGAAGCTCGAACGTGGTAGATGACAAATCCCCAGTGGGCTCTGCTTAGCTCCAAAGCCTACCCTGGCCTGCCCACGTGTCTGAATACCTAATGCTGGTCACCTCGCCTCCATCCCTGACTCACTCCCTGCCCCCTGGCCAGCCCTGGTTCCTTATCAGTTAACTGAGGGGAGATGATCAAAGCGACAGCAATGATGAGGATAAAAATACAAATTCCTGGCACTTGCGAAATGCCAGGCATTATGCTAAACAATCTGCACGAACTATCAACTTTATCCTTATTCCTACACCAGATCTCATGCACTCTCCATTTCACAGATGAGAAAACTAAGGATTTAGACCTACAAAAGGTCACAGAACGTGTAAGCAGCACTGTCAGGCTTCAAAGCCATGTTTGTCCAGCAATAAGGCTCAAGCTCTTTGACCTCACTGCCCGTTTCGAGAGAAGCCACCTGGGAAGACACCATCCAACCGACACACTTCATTCATTCAATCCATCATTCATTCAATCAATGAATTTAGATTTGGTAAGTATGCTGGAGTGGAATGGGAAGGAGAAGATGCGTTTTGATGAGGAAGGCAGACTAGGAAGGGTCTTAGAGGCCATGGCAAGGAATTTGTATTTTACTGTAACCTTTCATGGATTCGAGAGAGGAGTGTTAAAACCTATAAATTAAGTATTTTAACACTGTAGACAATGTGCCAAGAGTTAAGGACTACAATTAATCTGATACTGTCCTTTAAAAACAAACTCATCAATCCCTTTTAAAAGTCACTCAAGGGGCCCTTGGGTGGCTCAGTGGGTAAAGGCCTCTGCTTTTGGCTCAGGTCATGGTCCTGGAGTCCTGGGATGGAGCCCCGCATCGCATCGGGCTCTCTGCTCAGCAGGGAGCCTGCTTCCCGCCCCCCCTGCCTGCCTCTCTGCCTACTTGTGATCTCTGTTTGTCAAATAAATAAATATATTTTTTTAAAGAGTCACTCAAAAAAATAAATAAAGTCACTCGATTGGGGTACCGGGGTGGCTCAGTTGGTTAAGTATCTGCCTTTGGCTCAGGTCATGATCCTTGGGTCCTGAGATCAAGATCGAGCCCCACATCAGGCTCCCTGTTCAGCGAGGAATCTGCTTTTCCCTCTCCCTTTGCCTGCTGTTCCCCCTGCTTGTGGTCTCTCTCTCTCTCTCTCTCTCTCTGCCAAATAAATAAATAAATAAATAAATAAATAAAATCTTTAGGGGAAAAAAAAAAGCCCCTCAATCAAAAACCTTATCTAATCACCCTATATAAAATAGCGCATGCGCAGATGCACACACACATCTGTCACTATTTTAAAAAAACTTACATCCAGCTAGTATACTTGTATATAGTGTCTCTCTTTCTCTACCGTTAGAATATAAGTTCCATAAAAGCAGGGACTTGTGTTCACCGTTTTACTCATTACCACCTAGAATAGTGCCTGGCACACAGCAGTCAATAAATATTGAATGAATAAGTAAGAAAGGTACATTATACCTCCCCTAAAATACAGTCTACATTTGTCCAGGCTTATTCCTCTCCTCAATGCTGTATGAATGCTGGTTTCTATTCTCACCACTCTACTGGAAACAACTTTTCTAAGGTCACCAGTAAAATCCCAGTTGCAAGCTGTTTTTATGGTGGCAGACCTCTCTGCTACATACAGCTGACATCAGGGATTTCTCCTCTCTGGGAAACTCCACGCTATGGGCTCCCAGGACACTTCTCTCTCCTGATTCTGTTCCTTCTCTGTCTCCTTAATGGTCTCCTTTCCCACCACTTCTGTCCCCTAAATGATATAGTTCCTCTGGGTGTAGTACTGGGCCTGCTACTTTTTTCATACTACAGTCCAGGTGTTCTCAACCTCTCTCATGGTTTCCACCACTCTCTATAGGCTGGTCACTCTCAAATCTATAGGTTTAGTCTCAAACTTTAGAGTGCTGGATGGAGTTCTGAATTTGTTGGGATGGGCATTTCCTCCTTGATGTCCCCCTGCAACCCCCATGGCCCTGTGACTCAGATGGAAATTGCCATCTTCTCCTTAAACCTCCCCTCTTCACCCTTCTCCTCCTAAGAGCTCTTGAGGCAGAGATGACTAAGAGCACCATTGCCCCCTGGAAACTCCAACACTCCTCTGCAGGGGAGGGCAGAGACCTGTTCTCAGGCTGGGAGGATTTGTAGCAAAGCACAGTCACCCTAGCTACTCTACCAGAGGGCTTACCACTGTCAGCTTCCAGGACTGTCTATACCCAATAGCTATGTTCCAAAACCTCACCCTGCTGTTTGTTGGGTATCTCAACTGCAAGATGTGCAGAAGTGACCTTATCCACCACCACCACCCCTTCTAAATTTGTGTTTCACCACATCTATAGCTGGAACCACCATCTACCCTCAGTCTTCCAGGCTAGACATTTGAAAGCCATTTTTAAAAAAATATTTTATTTATTTATTTGACAGACAGAGATCACAAGTAGGCAGAGAGGCAGGCAGAGAGAGAGGAAGGGAAGTAGGTTCCCCACTGAGCAGAGAGGCTGATGCGGGGCTCGATCCCAGGACCCTGAAATCATGACCTGAGCTGAAGGCAGAGGCTGTAACCCACTGAGTCACCCAGGTGCTCCTGAAAGCCATTCTTTTTTTTTTTTTTTAAAGATTTTATTTATTTATTTGACAGAGAGAGATCACAAGTAGGCAGAGAGGCAGGCAGAGAGAGAGAGAGGGAAGCAGGCTCCCTGCTGAGCAGAGAGCCCGATGCGGGACTCGATCCCAGGACCCTGAGATCATGACCTGAGCCGAAGGCAGTGGCCTAACCCACTGAGCCACCCAGGCGCCCCTGAAAGCCATTCTTGATTCCCCTTTTCTCTCCTACTACCTCTCATTAAACACGGTGATTTTCATTCCCAAATATTTCTCAATTCCATCCTCTCCTCAAAATCCCTGCCGTGATCTTTCTTGGGCTCTTAAATGATGTCCGCTCTCTCAGACTTTCCAGCAGCAAACTTCTCTAACAATTGTAGAGACCTCTCTTGGGGGGACAATTTTTAGGCAGAGCACGGCGGGCAAGAGGATCTAGCAAGAGTTTTGTTTTCAGAGCTTCTTTTTCTGTCAAATGATTTACATTTCTTTCCATCTTGACATAAAGTTTCCTTTTTTTCTTTTTAAAGCTTTTATTTATTTATTTGAGAGCAGGTAAGCAGGACTCTGCTTACCCTTTGTTCTGTTCACACCACACTATTTCTTTTCTCTGTGCCTTTGCCTGAGCCAGTCCCTCCACTTGTACACCCACACACTCTTAAGACTCAGGCCACCACCTTCAGGAAACCTCCCTGCCAAGGCTGGTGTGGTGCTCCTCGACAGTCCTTCCCTAACACAGTCAGCTTCTCTGTCCCCATGTTTGCATCAGTCTCTCCTGCTGGCCTGTGAACTTCTTTGGGGCAAGAACTGGGGTTTTTGTTTTTGTTTGTTTGTTTGTTTGTTTTTTAGTGAGTCCAATAGCCTCTCCCTGGCACACAATAGACCCTCGACTAAGCTGTAGTTAACTGAGTAAGGGAATGAATGAATATGGACCAGGAAGAGAGGGCTAACTGCACTGGAGGGCCAAAAGAGGCTTCAGAGAGGGACCATTTAATCTAGCTCTTGAAGGATGAGATGGAAGGAATTTGCCAGGGGGAGAAGTGAGTGGAAGAACACTTCCGGAGAGACAGCAGCAGGTATAAAGGCACTGGGGTTCTGACAGAATCTGCAGTAGTGGAGGAAACGGAAGCATGGCTTGAGTGGCGGGTAAATGAAGGAGAGCCAAGGGAAAAAGCAGTGCTCACAGGGTACTTCCCCTTTGCCTCAATCTTGGCCAAGACACCCTGAAATTGATAAACACATCCATGGCTACTTCCAGTGGTATCGTGAGTGGGCCTATTCTTCTACCTTAAAAACAGAAAGCAGGTCATCTAAGCACAGGTGCAAAACCAGCCACACAGAACACAGAACCACCATGTTCAAACCAGCATGACCTCCAGCCATACAGAACCACTGTGTTCAAACAAGTGTGACCGCCTGCAGCCCTCAAGGAACGTACTCTCTAGAGAAGTTGTTGTGTGTATAACCAAGAATCAGAGAAACTGCCACCACAGAGACCAGGCTTGATCAGCAAATCAAATACTGGAAGACCACTCAGGGGAACAGAGATGCCTAAGACAGGTTGGCTGATTCAGAGTCACCCATGGGCCTAGATTCCTCCCTGCCAGGTAAGAGGTCCCCCTGACCTGGAATGAGGGAACGCTAGTTATGGTAACAACAATGGCAAAAATCAAACGGGAGACATAGTATTATTATTATTTTTTTAAAGATTTATTTATTTATTTATTTATTTATTTATTTATTAAAGAGATCACAAGTAGGCAGAGAGGCAGGCAGAGAGAGGTGGAAGCAGGCTCCCCAGTGAGCAGAGAGCCCGATGCGAGGCTCGATCCCAGGACCCTGGGATCATGACCTGAGCTGAAGGCAGAGGCTTTAAACCCACTGAGCCACCCAGGCACCCCGAGACATAGTATTATTAACATAAGTGAATGCTTTATATGCTTTCTCTTTTGTTGTTGTTATTTTCTTTTCTCATTCAAAGGACAGCCTCATGAGTCAGGTTATTACTGTCCCCATTTTACAGAAAAAGAAACTGAGGCTTGGTGAGTTAACAGAAACCACTGGCAATGGAACCCAGGTCTCTGGCTGTGAAAACAATGTCTTTTCTACTTCACCACAGAAAAGGCTTCACTCTGTGCCTGAGCAATGAAGGAGGGAGGACCCTCTGTGTGATGGGGAAAGGGGCACATTCAATCCTGGGTGTTAATGGGATACACCAACTCCTGAGGGAGCACTCACCTCTCAGCCTTATTATCCTCAGGCTCCTGTTAGGATAGTTTCTATGCTGATGATTATCAGAGATCCAATCTCGGCCTCTCTCAAGCGCCAATACTCCTTTCAAAAGATACTTCCCTAATCACCTAAAAGAATCAGAGCACTAATGCACTAATGCCAGCCAGTTCCTCTTTTTACTTTCCGGTCTTAATTGGGCAAGATACAGATAAGTCTTTCTCAGTCTGTTTTCTCCTCAAAGCAGGGGAGTTATACTTGTCGAATAAGTTGATAGCTAAATCAATAATACTTGTGTCAAGAACAGCAAAATAAGTAAATAAATATTATGCTCTTGAAATAGCCCTTGAGGGTGCCTGGGTGGGTTAGTCCATTAGGCAGATTTGTCTCAGGTCATGATTCCAGGGTCCTAGGATCAAGTCCCGCATCAGGCTCCTTGCTCAGCAGGGAGCCTGCTTCTCCCTCTGCCTCTGCCCCTCCTGCTTGTGCTCTCTCACTCTCTCCCTGACAAATAAATAAAATCTTAAAAAACAAACAAACAAAAAAAGAAATAGCACTTGATTCATTCAACTCTTTAGTGAGCCCCTACTCTGCCGCAGGCACTGTGTTTGGTGCTGGGTGTCCTAAGATGGGCAGACAGACCCCAACCTACACAAGGAGTCCCGTCTAGCGGGTGTGATGTTATTCAAAAGAAAAATTCCATGAGGGAAGCTCTGAATCTATCAGCAGCTAGAGGACGAGCCAGAGACTAGAAACAAAATTCTATTGAGGACGAAGAAACACCTACAGATACATAAAAAAGATGATCGATCGTAGCAGTAATCCAGGAAATGCAAATTAAAGCCACAATGAAATGCCATTTCGAGCTCAGCGGAGTCAGTACCTGATGGGAATGGTAGGCTGGCAGACCTGAGGTGACGGGACGGTGAACGTGAGCAGGCACCGAAGGAGCACAGGGAGAGCAGGCACTCAGTCAATATTTTACCAACCCCAACCCCAACACAGGAAAGCTAGAGTGGAGACGGCAAACAGGAAGCTCGAGGGCTACGTACAACTGGCCGCCATGTTTTGTTTGCCCTCACTGAGTTTACAACATCAACATTTGCCAAGAGGAAAACTCAGAGAATTTCACAACTTCTCTCCAAAAATGGTAAAATCTGGCAGGTCTTGGGCCAGTCTCCACCGGACATGTGCTGGAGCTGAGTAGCGGCAGAAGTCTGCCTTCTCACCGCATCCCCACTAGTCCCCCAGCCTCTGGCACTGGGGCTGCTGGGCCCACTTCAGTTACTTTGAGCTCTGAAAGCACCGAAGTGTGCTCCCCTTTGACTGGAGATTTAATGGGATCCACTCTCGGGGACAGAATCCAGAGACTGGGATTACCAATTCTGCAACGGGGCCAGGAATTGGAGCCAGAGACAACTTCTTCAGCGCGATATTTTCTTACTATTATCCCAAATCCTTACAACCTTGCGGGAAACCAAGGCTCAGAGAAGTGAAAAAATTGCTCAATGAATTGCAAAGCTGGGATGCAAACTCAGGAATCTGATTTAGGCTTTAAACACTGTTAGGAGTTGTGCAAGAATTACATCATTTAATTCTCACTTCAACTCTGTAAGATGGGGACAATTATGATCTTCATTTGAAGCCACAGAAGGGCAATGACTTGTCAAAGGTCACATAGCTAGAAAGAAGAACAGGGCTGAGCCACAAGGCCTCCCTGTAGAGCCCAAATCTCAGGGGTACATGAGCAGGTTTCTGGAGCTTCAGGGGATCATGTCCCTGCCTCCCAAGTCTCACCAGTTCAGTCTTCAGGATCACCACTGCTCACAGGTCAGTGCCTGCCTTTCAAGACAGAAACACTTTGTGTTTGCCTTTAATACTAAAAGGGGACACCGCATACCAACCTGCAGCGGGCTGTCTGCCATAACAACACACCACGGAGCACTTTCCATATCGGCATCGGTCCACCTCAATAGAAATATGGTAAATTATTTAACTTAGCTCCTTATAAGCACTTAGGTTGTCTCCCGTTTCTTCTTCTTTTATTACATGATATAGTAAACACCCTGTTCACCTGAATTTGTGTACACTTGAACATTTATTTCTGTAGGATAATTCCAAGTAGAATTATGGGGTCAAGGTCATGCCTATATAAGATTTTGGTAGATGTTGTCAAGTTTCCCTCCAGAAAGGCTATCGACGTACATTCATTCCCACCAACAACGTATGAGAGCCTGCTTCCCACGCTCTTGTCTCCACCGGGTAAAAGCTCTCCGTTGCTTTCTCTGCACCACACTCAAGCTGCCTCCCTATAGCTGCCCTGTCATTTTTGTAATCAGTCCAGTTTCACCAGTATGATTACAACTATAAAAGGAGCAAAACAGAATCATCTATGTGTAGTGAAATGGGGGAGGGGTGCAGGAAACACACCAGAACAAGGGCGGCGACTGGATTACATGGGTCTGAACGATTAGACTTTTTTTCCCAGTATTTTCCAAATGTTCTTACGTGAGGGTTGCTTAGATGACAATAGGGGGAAAACTTCTCCCTTGCCTCCCCCCTATTATTTTTTTAAAGAAAAGAGGCCCAGAGTGTGTCTTAGGGATGGCATGGAGGAGAGGAGCTAGGGACTGCTACCTGTGAGCAGGATTTTGTGGAAGAAGTGTCATCCCCTCGCCTCAAGTGGACAGACTGGGTAGTGACAGTGGTGAAGAAGAAGAGGAAGTGGCTGGAGCTATACTCAGGGCCTGGGGCAAGAGGAAAGAGATTAGGAAAAGCCTAGAGCTTAACAGTCACTCAATGTTAAGTCACACTTAACATTATTCACCTAGATTGCCCAAGCCTGATGTCCGTGGCCTGTCCTAGATTCTTACCCAACCACGCGAGCCACCAGATCGCGCTGACTCTATCTTCCTAGACTCTCTCCAAATCCATCCACTTGCTTCTCCCATCTCCTTGAGTTGAGGCTCTTATCCTCTCTCACCTGGATCACCAAAATAACCTCTCAACAATCACCACCTTGGCCCCCAGCCCCATTCATTTCCCATAGAGCGGTCATTTCAGAGCATTTCTAACATGCAAATCTGATTTTGGGTAAAACTCTTCCCTCGGCCTCCTGTGGCCTGCAGCCCTGATTCTCGGTCCTGGCTACACATTAGAATCACCTAGGGAGTTTTTCAGATGATCCCAAGGAACCAAGTCCCCATATGCTGAGACTCAGACTAAACTGGTTTGGGGTGGGCCCAGATTTTTAGTTTTTAAAACCTCCCCCCAGGTGATTCTAACGTGCAGCCAGGGTTGAGAACCACCGGGATCCATGGTATAGATCACAGCTTCCTTCCCATGGTTTTCAGGGACTCCATGTCACTCAATCTTTCAGCAAGTATGTATTTAAAAAAAAAAAAAAGATTTTATTTATGGGGCATCTGGATGGCTCAGTCGGTTAAGCATCTGCCTTTGGCTCAGGTCATGATCCCAGGGTCCGGGGACTGAGCCCCATATCTGGCTCCCTGGTTGGTGGGGAGCCTGCTTCTCCCGCCCCCCTGCTGCTCCCCCTGCTTGTGCGCTCTCACTCACTCTCTCAAATAAATAAATAAATATATACATAAAAAAGATTTTATTTATTTATTTGTCAGAGAGCGCAGAAACAGAGGGAGTGGCAGGCAGAGGGAGAAGCAGACTCTCCCCCTGAGCAAGGAGCCCCATGTGGGACTCGATCAGACTCTGGGATCATGACCTAAGCCAAAAGCAGACACTTAACTGACTGAGCCACCCAGGCAGCCCTCAGTAAATATTTATTAAGCACCTGCCATGTACCAGTGAATCTGCTGGCACAGACGCTAAGCAAAGAGTCACACTTAGGCCTATGGTTTATCAGGGGCAATCTAGCTCTTAGTATTCTGAGCCTTACTTCTGCCTCCTCTTACCTCCCACTCTGTTCTATGATCATGACCTGAAACTTGCCCTTCTGCGGCCTATGAACATGCCATTGTCTCAAGCCAAATTCCACCCCTCAGCCTCCTGGCCTAGTTAAGATTCAGTTTGAGAACCACTTTCTCTGAAAAGGCTTGACCTAACCCCAGCCCTGGATCTGCCCTGATGATCATCACACTTGCCACTGTAGCTACTGTCATCATTGTCCATTTCGTTGTCTGGTGCCCTCACTAGCCTGAGAGCTCGTTGGGGACAGGGAGAGTGACTAAACCATCTCCCCATCCCCCGTGGAGGTGCCAACTCTTAGGCCTGTAGAAGAGGTACTCACACGGGGGCAATAAATGGTATGAGCAAGGGATGAGCAGAATGGAAATGAGTTAGAGAACTGCAGCCTCAGAAGCTTCATGAAGCCAAATTCGGGATGGGAGTTTCAAAAACAGGCAGCCCTGTGACCACCAGGGAGGCAGAGAGATAAACACAGGATTACAACTGAGAAAAACAGGCGCACCTGGGTGGCTCAGTCGGTTAAGCATTTGCCTTTGGCTCAGATCATGATTCCAGGGTCCTGGAATTGAGAGCTCCCTGCTCAGTGGGGAGTCTGTTCTCCCTCTCCCACTCCCCTTGCTTGTGCTCTCTCTCTCAAATAAATAAATTGCTAAAACAACAACAACAACAACAGAGTAGAGCAGTGGTAGCAACCTGTTGCCTTCCTTCTTGCGTGGTGAAGTCTGTGTTCTAACTCGTACACTTATCATATGACTTTGGGTTAGGTCTCCCCTACTATATGCAGGGCTGGTGGCAGGAGTACAAACGGAGGCCCATACTCCATATGTCCAAAGAGCTAAAAATTATAAACTAACAAACCATTACATATAGCTTCTATTCTACTCTCCTACTTTAATAAATTTACCTTCATAATGACCTAGAAGGCTAGGTTTAAATTTGGACTTCTCAGAGTTGTTGGGATTATGATGGCGCAAAGAAAATTAGTCCCTAACCTAGCCACTTCTCTTCCCACCCTTGGTAGGCAGGATAACGTCCCCTTTGCCCAAGGTATCCACAGCCAAAGCCCCGAGGACTATGAATCTGTTATTTCACACAGCAAAGGGGAATTAAGATTGCTAATCACCCAACCTGGAGATAAGGAGATGATCCTGGGTTATCTGGATGGGCCCAATGCCATCACAAGGATCCTAACAAGGGAGAGAGTTGAGGCAAAAGAAATCAGTGAAGATGCGATACACAGGCGGAGGCTGGAATGATGAGATTACTACTGACTTTGAGGAAAAGGGCCACGAGCCAAAACACAGAGGTGGCCTCTAGACACTGGAAAAGGCAAGTAAACGGACTCTTCTATAGAGCCTCCGGGAAGGGGCAGAGCTCTCCCAGCACCTGGATGACAGCCCACTGAGCCCCACTTCAGACTTCTGACCCCCAGAAATGTGGATACATCTGTGATAATTTTTTACAGTAACACTGGGAGACTAGTACACTGCCCGAGGCTCTGCCCTGCACGAGGGCCTCAGGCTCACCTGTGGGGCCATTTCAGCCACAAAACCAAAGTCACACTCCCCCAAACAACTGCCCCTTTGATACCCCTTGGGCCCAGGGCTACACATACTAGTGCTCTTGGGAGGAAAGACACACAGAAGAGACTCTGGAAGAGGGCTCAGGCTATTTGAGCAAGGAAAGGTGGGGTTTTGGCACTTAGAGTATGGTCTGGAAGAGGTATGGGCTCTGGGTTGGCACAATTTCTGGGCCAATTGGCTTTCTCACCCTATAGGGAGGTACACAGCTCCTAAACGGGGGCCAGGGAAAGACCCCGTAATGCACAGAGCCCAAGATCTCACACACAGCACTGTCATGGGTCAAATGGCTTTGCCTCCCCAAGCCTCATCTGTAAAGCCAACCATTCAGATCATTACTGAGTACCTCCTCTGTGCCACATGTTATGCTTAGTGACAGCTGAATGGTAGGTAAAGCAGCTAGCCGATACGGAGGAATCCCTTGATAACATTAATTTGCTTCCCTTCCTGCTTAATCTCAACTGAGTCAGTGGGCTTGCAAATTAGAAATAGAAACCCCATGCTCAAGATTTTTGGGGGACTTCATCTGCTCCTGGGAGGAACCTAAAATCCTTTGCAAGGCCCTGCAAACCCAATGTGCCCTCCCCACTCCGCCACCTCCTGTGCTCCTCTGCACAGACCTTGGGAGTCCCCAACTGCACCAAGGGCCTTCCCTGCTCCTGCCTGGCCTTCCCTTGCTGTTCCTTCTGTCTGCAAGGTTGTGTCCTCCACACATACCCACCCCTCTACCACCAATCTCTTTTAGGACTTAGTTTAAATACCATTCTCCTGAGGAAGCCCTTCTGTTTCCCCCACCCCACTAACTAGAGCAGCTTTACCTGCCATCTTCTCTTCCAGGTCCAGGGAGCCCTCTCTGGCCCTTACCATGATGACCATTGTATGACCACCAGGGTGACTTTTTGTGGTTAATAGAAGATGAATCTATTTTTGTAACTTTTCATTTTTTTCAAGACAGAGTCCCAAATGTATTACCTTTTTTTTTTTACTGTGGCAAAATAGACACAACATAAAATTAACCATTTTCACCATTTTTAAGGGTCCAGTTCAGTGGCATTAAGTACATTCATGGTCAAGAGACCAGCACCTCTGGCCATGTCCAGGACTTTTCCACCATCCCAAACTGAAACTCAACACCCATTAGACTCCCCATTGTCTCCTCCCCTCAGTTCCTGGGGACCACTTCCTACTGTCTCTGTGAATCTGACTAGGGACCTCATATACGTGGAATCATACTTGTCCTTTCGTCACCGGCTTATTTCACTCGGCACAATGCCTTCAATGTTCCTCCCACTTGTAACGTGTTGGAATTTTGCTTTATCTTATTCTCTTGCTCCCTCTTAAGTCTGAATACTGTTCTTTCGCTGTGGATGTGCGACGTGTGTTCATGCGCTGCTCCGTCGACGGGTACTTGGGCTGCTACCGCCTGTGAACGACTGCGGATAGCGCTGCCACGAACATGGGCATGAAGAGTTCTGTTCCCTTGCTCTCAATTTTTCTGTGCCTATGTCTGGAAGTGGAATTGCTGGATCAAATGGTAATTCTATGATTAATATAGGTTGTTTTTTTTCTTAATTTATTTGACAGAGGTCACAGGTAGGCAGAGAGGCAGGCAGAGAGAGAGGAAGGAAAGCAGGCTCCTTGCTGAGCAGAGAGCCCAATGCGGGGCTCCATCCTAGGACCCTGGGATCATGACCTGAGCCGAAAGCAGAGGCTTTTAACCCACTGAGCCACCCAGGGGCCCCTATAGGTTGTTTTTTTATCTGTTCTTCTACTCTCCGGGCTCCCTTCCTCTGCCACAGCCTTTAGCCCCGTGAGGGGAGGAACCTTGTCTGTCTTCTGGGACCAGCATGAGCCAGTGCTTCAATCAGTGTTTGTTCAGTGAATGAACAAAAGGCAACTTAGCTGATTTGGGGGCAGGGGAAGCCTGAAGCAGATGGAAACAGAAGATAAGGGGCAGCGGTCCCTGACAGGTTTTCTGTCCCAGAGGGCGCCACACCAAAGACGGTGCCCACAAGGGGGTCCGTTTTGTTCCAGTTTTGTTTTGTTATTTTTTTAAAGTGCCTTTTTGTGGGGCTCACCCTCCCTCTGGTCTTATACTTAAAGCTTTTAGAAGGAATCATATAAAAGGGAGTTCAAGTATCTTTGCCTCTCTTTTCTTCTTGAGGCAACAGGGCATAATGTGAAAGCTGTTTTTTGAGTCAGAGGAATGAGGTTAGAATTCAAGCTCCCCCACTTCCTGGTAGTGACTCTGAGCCTGTCTTTCGTCATCTGTAAAATGGGAATATTATACAATTCAGTGCAATTTTAAAGATTATCTCAAATATGTAAACGGCCTGGAACAAAGGAGGTGCTGTCAATGCTGGTTCTCCCTTATCTCCTTTTCTATGGGCCACTACACACACCGTATGTGTGCTCAGCTGGCCGGCATGATAAGCCCTATTTGAAAGTCTTTATGGTTTTGATCACCATGCGGTAACTTCTAAAACAGAGACCAAAGGAACGTATTCTGGCACTGAGGAGCTCATTATACACCATGCATTCTCTCCACGGAGGCTGAGCCCACAATTAGAGGTGAACAGGTCCTTACTATTCTCAGGTCAGAAATGTTAGGCACATTGACAAACACTGAACACATCTGAAACGATGACTACGAGAACACCTCTCAAGGATGCGCCATGCTGGACTTTGCATGGCACTTCCTCATAGGTTCTCTCTTTCAAGCCTGGCAGGAAACAGATGGAGAACTGGAGGAGTTGTCTCAGGTTACAAAGGCTGCATATGGCAGTGGGGTATAATGAAAAGCATTCAAAAGATCTGGGTTCAAATTCCGACTCTGCCCTTCATTCATGTTGTGGTTTTAGGCAAGATCAAGTAAATGAGACCCAGCTCAGAAATGATCATTACTGAGGCATATGACTTTCAGTCATTTGTCCTACAATGCATGGCATTTTGCTTCTTTGAGAGACAGGAAGGAAAAACTGAATACACAGGGGGAAAGGACAGCAAGTTCTACTCAGAGTATGTTTGGAAGACCAGCAGCATGAGCATCACCTGTGAAATGCAGATTCTCAACACCACCGCAAATCTACTGAATCAGAATCCTTGGGAGGTCCGGGATCCATGTTTTCATAAACTCTAGGAAATTTGCAAGCCTGCTAATGGTGTGAGAAGCGCTTTGCTATGCACAAGGCATAAATGAATTCATTTTGTATCCTGGTAACTCCCAACTTTATACTAACTTCCTCCACTTGTAACTGCCTACCTGACATCTTCATATAGACATCTCAAATATAATGTGTCTAAAACCAAAATCTTGATTTCTCTCTTTACACCTGCTCCTTTTGTAGGCCTTCTCCACTGGGAACCGGAACAGTCACCCAACTGTTTAAACCAAGAACCTAGGTGCCAATCTTGATGTCATCCTCTCTCCAGGGTCCCTTTATCCAACCTCATTCATCAACAAATCCTGTCAATCATCTTCAGGTAGATGCAGAATGAAACATCTAGAATCCTTCCCTGCTCACCACAGCTGCACCACTACCAAGCTGAAGTCACTCACACTTGCTGAAGGGTCTCCAATCCATCCTCTACCCTCAGAGCCTGCGGTCCTCACTGCTATCTTGGAAAAACATGCACGACGATGTTGGCTCAATCTAGAGACCCTGAGATCCTGACCTGAGCCGAAATCTAGAGTCGGATGCTTAACCAACTCAATCACCCAGTAGCACTGCTCTCTGTTTTTTTGTTTTTTGTTTTTTTTAACTTGACAGAGAGATCACAAGTGGGCAGAGAGGCAGGCAGAGAGTGTGGGGGAAGCAGGCTCCCTGCTGAGCAGAGGGCCCAATGTGGGACTCGATCCTAGGACTCCCAAGATCATGACCTGAGCCGAAGGCAGTTGCTCAACCAACCGAGCCACCCAGGTGTCCAGTCTCGAGATTTTAAATATGGGTAGCTCCCGAATACGTATTTGTAGCCCGAACTCCAGACTCCAGGCTGCCTACAAAGCATCTCCCTGAGATGATTATCAGTGATCTTAAACATGTTCAAAATGGAATTCCTAGTTGTCAAATCTGCTTTACATACTGCCTTATCTGAATTAACAGCAACTCCGAATTTCCTAATGCTTAGGCTAGAAATTGTAGTCATTCTTGACTTTTCTTTCTCTCCTAAGTCCTCAACAATTCATTCAGAGACATCCTAATGGTTTACCTTTAAAACATAGGCATTACGTGACCATTTCTCACTACTTCCAATGCTGTCACCCTGTCAGTAAGACTGCCTGGATTACTACAGGACTTTTTAAGAGGTTTTCCTGCTTCTACCCAGGTCCCCCAAATTTCAGTTGCAACACAGCAGAGTTAGTTTTATTTAAACATTTTACCTATCCATTTGAGAGAGAGAGACTGCGCACAAGCAGGGGGAGCAGTAGGCAGAGGGAAAGGGAGAAGCAGGCTCCCTGCCAAGCAAGGAGCCCAACTCGGGCTCGATCCCAGGACCCTAGGATCATGACCCGAGCTGAAGGCTGACGCTCAACTGAATGAGTGACCCAGGAGCCCCCAGAGTTAGTTTTAAATGGAAGTCAGATCATGTGATGCCTCTGCTCAAAATTCTGTGAAGGGTGATTCATCTCATAAAGGCGAGGGTCTTTATAACGGCCTACAAAGCCCTACACACACAGCTCCTCGTCCCCCTCTTACCTCTATGACCTCATCCCCTCTCACTCTAACCATACTGGTCTCTGGGCCGCATGCTCCTCCAGCTGGCAGAGGGCCTTTTCACTAGTAGCTGATCCCCCTCTGGAAAGCTCTTCCTCACGGATCCATGTGGCCAACCCTTACCTCCCTCAAGTCATCTCAAATCTCACTTTCTCAGCAACTACCATGACCAGCCCTTACTCTGCTCCTTCTTTTCTCCACAGCACACATCATCTTGATGATGTACTTGACAATTTATTCATGCCTTGTTTATTGTCCATCTCTCCTTTAGAATGTAAGCATGAAGGCAGGGATCTTTGTCTCTGTTCATTGATGTATCCTAAGAACCTTTAACAGTGCCGAACATAGAGGAAGCACTCAAAAAATTATTCAATAAATGACTTTAGGGGCGCCTGGGTGGCTCAGTGGGTTAAAGCCTCTGCCTTCTGTCATGATCCCAGAGTACTGGGATCAAGCCCCACGTCGGGCTCTCCGCTCAGCAGGGAGCCTGCTTCCTCCTCTCTCTCTGCCTACTTGTGATCTCTGTCAAATAAATAAATAAAATCTTTAAAAAAAAATAAATAAATGACTTTAGCAGGACACGTTTTTTTAGACAGTTATGGATTTATTATAGCACACTAGAAAGTAATATAATAAGCATGCAAGCCTCTAAGTTCGGTAGCAACAGGTTCTTTCAGGACCTGTATTAAACAGCATTTCCTCTAAAAAAAAAAAAAAAAAAGATTTTATTAGACACAGAGAGAGAGAGCATGAACAAGTTGGGGATGTGGCCTGGGAGGGGCAGAGGGAGCAGCCAACTCTCCACTGAGCAGGAAGCCTGACCCGGGGCTTGATCCCAGACCCTGGATCATGACCTGAGCCGAATGCAGACTCTTTATTAACCAACCTGAGCCTTAACTGGTCCTGAGCCTCCCAGGAGTCCCAAATAAGAGGATTTCCTAAGTAACCTGAAGATACTGTATATAGCAGAGACAGGCAAATTTGCCCTCTATACAGCACAGACAGGCAAATTCAAATCCTTTGCCACACCAGAGGGACTTCGAGAACAAGAATTGTATCCTAGAATCTTCAAATCTGGCCGTGCATACAAATCATCTAGGAAACTTGCTAAAAATAGATTCTTGTGTTCTCTAAGCTTTCTGGGGTCGGGGCCCAGACTCTATACTTTAAATGAACGTCTCAGGTGATTTTAACAGTCCAGTATCGGGGAAGGATTAAGTCTTAGGGACTACTAGATCAGATGACCTGAGGGCTTTCTTTTTTCCCCAATATTTTATTTATTTATTTGACAAAGAGAGAGAGATCACAAGTAGGCAGAGAGGCAAGCAGAGAGAGAGGGGGAAGCAGGCTCCCCACTGAGCAGAGAGCCCAATGGGGGGCTTGATCCCAGGACCCTGAAATCATGACCTGAGCAGAAGGCAGAGGCTTAACCCACTGAGCCACCCAGATGCCCCTCTGAGGGCTCTCCTAACTAAGAAGTTCTAGCTTTGTTATTGAGACAGGACTAACTACACTGTAGAACAATGTTTTGCAGACTGCAGATTTAATGGGTTAGAACCAGCATTAGGAAAAAATTACACATAGACTATAAAATGCGGATGCATGGCATACAGTAAGGGTTATCATTCCTTAAACCATTTTTTCAATGGTGAATGTACAGTGGTAACACAAAATACATTTAGTTCTTAAGGGGACTGTGGTTAAAAAATATTTGCAAGCCACTGCTGTTGAGAGAAAAATGAACCTTAACTTTCTATGTAGTAAAAATGTGAAATTTCTGAGCCCCACTAAGTTCAAGTTTCTGAGTGGAGTTCAGGAATATGTATTTTTTTTTTAAGATTTTATTTATTTATTTCACAGAGAGAGATCACAAGTAGGCAGAGAGGCAGGCAGAGAGAGAGAGAGAGGAGGAAGCAGGCTCCCTGCTGAGCAGAGAGCCCGATGCGGGACTCGATCCCAGGACCCTGAGATCATGACCTGAGCCGAAGGCAGCGGCTTAACCCACTGAGCCACCCAGGCGCCCCAGGAATATGTATTTTTAACAGGTAACTGATGCAGATGGCCCTAGACCACATGTGGACTACTGTGTTCTGTGAACTCAAACCTGTCCCCAGGACCAAACTCACCCAGGGCTTTTCAATACTGGGAGCTAGGGTGCAGTATGGAATGCCTTCAGGAGGAACAAATCCGACCCCTCCTTTTTGTGGTGGCAGTAGGGGATGACCTGGAAAAGCACAGTTAATATCACTCTGTTACATTGGGCAGGAATCCTATTTTGCTATTTATAACAGGGCAGTGGATTTCTTTTCTACCTGAAAAGTGGGGGAGGTAGGAGGGACATGGGACTTTTTGTCCACTGAGCAGTGGACTGTATCTGTTTGGTTCAAGGCTGTGCTTTTTTAGGTAAGCACTCAAGCACATGTTGAATGAATGTCAAGAGACAGAAATCCTGAACTGAGTAGACAGGAAGCTGTAAGTGGTCCCTCTCCAAGTTGCCATCACTCCCAAAACCCAGTTCTCCTTTTCTTAAATTTTTCTTTTTAAGTAATCTCTACACCCAACATGGGGCTTGAACCCACAGCCCTGCCTTTGAAGAATGGCTCCATTACCACCACTGTGACTCTGGACAATTCATTTCCTCCTCTGTGCCTTTCTCTGAGTCTTCATCACTGTTAGCACCTCACAGTGCCATGAAAATGAAATAAGTTGATCGGTGCCTATCAGAAAAGAATCCTGACGGACATCCAAGAAAGCAGAACCCTCCCCTGGAGTTTGCCTCCATGACCACTCTGGGCCCAACAACCATTGTGTAAACTATCTGCTATCAGTAGAGGCAGAGGAGGCGCCGGCTGGCAGCTAGTGGGGCTCTTATGAGAAAGAAGCCTATGCTATCTGTTAGGGACCTACACGGTATCGGAGATCCTTAGGGGCACCTGGGTGTATCAGTTCGTTAAGCGTCTGCCTGTGGCTCGGGTCATGATCCCAGGAGGGAGTCTGCTTCTCCCTCTGCCACTCCACCCACTTGTGCTTGCTCACTCTCTCAAATAAATACAAATCTAAAAACAAAAACAACAAACAGCTGAGATGCTTCAATTCCAAATTCTGTGCTCTTACACACCATGATATACCACATGTTTAAGCAGAACCAATCTCTAAAAGCAAAAAAACAGAAATACACTATAGGAAAACACTTTCAGAGGCAGTCACCATGGTATTAAAGGGTTAAAAGTCTTACAAACAAAGCACATTCAGCAGGGTAACTGAGGGGGGTCTAGAACTGCACTTTGTATGCCTTTGTCTTCCAAGCTACTTTCACACCACAGGTTAAATGTGGACATAATTTATCTAAAAGCAAATTAAACTAATAGTGATACATATAATTATGTAACACCTTAAAATCAAATTATGTAAGGTCCTCAACTGATACAATCACAACTCCTCATTTTTGTTCAGATTTGTGAAAACACAAACCTCTGCATCTGTTTCCTGAGCCTTCCTGCACCTGGAGCAGAGTGAAGTTCTGTCCTCCTGGTGGTGCCCCGGTGCGTTACTCTGGATTCCCCCCTGACAACCACACACTGTGGTTTCCATAACAAGTTGCTTGCAAGTGGTTCCGTACCCCCAGGCACCAGTTAGGTCCCTAGTGAATGGCAGCTTAAACTATATGTGGGTGGTTCCTGGGCCCTGACCTGGCCACTCACCTGGAAAGCCTGGGCCTTAACCCTTTAGGACTCAGCCACTGGCAGCCTACTACTCACTGTTGTCCTTACCCACCAGTTGGCACCTCAACCGACATGTGGACTTTAACAGACTGCACCTAGCAGGTGGTTAAACTGCACAAAAAGGCAAAAGCACAAAATCAGAAGATAAAAAGTTCATAAAGTCTTAGACAAAATCTAGCAGGTCAGTCTGCTCTGGAGGGCCAGATGGCTTGCAATTTGCTTTGTTCTTGTCTTTGGTTCATGATGCTAACAGGACAAGCAAAGCAGAAAACAGAACACAGATGACGTCTCTCCAGCTTAGTGTTCTTTCAACACCACCACACCATCAGATAACTTGAAGATACTATGCAAGGACCTCACAGATACTACACAGAGGGCCAAAACAAGAGAGCCTGTACTGGGGCACAGGGCAGTCCCACAGAACTAACACTCGGATATTCAGTGCTGGCCACATAGATAACACATTATATCTCATACCTCTAAAAGATGGTGTATTATAAAGCAGCCATAATGACATGAGAATATACTTAAGAGGAAAAAAACACAAATTGAAATTATATCTTGGGGGCGCCTGGGTGGCTCAGTGGGTTAAAGCCTCTGCCTTTGGCTCAGGTTATGATCCCAGGGTCCTGGGATCCTACATTGGGCTTTCTGCTCTGCAGGGAGCCTGCTTCTTCCTCTCTCTCTCTGCCTGCCTCTGTGCCTACTTGTGATCTCTGCCTGTCAAATGAATAAATAAAACCAAAGAAAAAGCCAGGGCACCTGGGTGGCTCAGTGGGTTAAAGCCTCTGCCTTCTCGCTCAAGTCACGATTCCAGGGTCCTGGGATCAAGTACCACATCGGACTCTCTGCTTGGCAGGGAGTTTGCTTCCCTTCCTCTCTCTCTACCTGCCTTTCTGCCTACTTATCATCTGTCAAATAAATAAATAAATAAAATCTTAAAAAAAAAAAAAAAAGCCTACAAAGTACAGCTCTGTTTGCTAGTGTTTCTAATAGAGGAGCAGCACCTACTGTTCCTAGACCTGGATCATCACGTATCTTAGTTACTGGGCACACAGTCCTATGGATTGGTATTTCCTACCAATCAGCTCAAAATAGTAACGTATCCATGTACACACACTATTCTGAAAAGTATTTGATCCCATCTTTAAAAAGAACCCTAGACTACTCTTACGTGGATTGATCTCCGCTTTGCCCATCCTCTGTGGGTGAAAATGCCAAGCACTCTGGTACAACTTAAGCGGTTTCCCCATTTCCTTTAAAAATCTATCCTACTGCAGTGGCAGTAATGGTAGGTTGTGATGTGGCCTCTCACTAGCCTGATCTGATTTACTCTGGACTTCCACCCTTGCTCTCTACTTAAAATCTCCCGGCCGTTTGTCAACCAGACTGGTTCCCCCCAAGCCTTTGCACAGCTAGCTGGCCCCATCTCATTACCTGCTCGAGTATCAGTGACCATCCTGTACCCATGTACACAGCAACTACTTGCGTCATTATCCTGAATCGTAGAATGTTTGACACCCGTGACCTATAGGCACTAATACGAACGGCAGCCCTAGTTAAAGAAAAAATTTAAAGACATCACAAAAAAAAATTTTTTTGTCCCCAGGATGGGGACAGATTATTGCCCCAGACTGAGAACACTGTCATAGAGGATAGTTGAGGAACTAGAACATTCAGTCAGCAAAGTAGCATCCAGTATTTTCTGGGCCTGGTACTGGAATACAGATGCCTGCTAGAGCACTACTGTATTCTGAAGACAACCATGTGACATGGGAGCAGAGGGTGACCTAACACTGATCTAAGTTTTTTCATGGATAACGCTGAAGTAATGAGAAAAACAGCCACACAGCAAGAACTTCACAAAACTAAATTTATTAAAGAAATCTCTGTGGGTATTAGGTCTTCCCTCCCAGTTTTGGCACTAGTATGTAGGTAGTTTTTAGGCATTAGTGTGTGCACACGAATTACCTATGGATATCATTAGAAAGGCAGATTCTAATTCAGTAGACCTGAGGTGAGGCCCAAGAGTTTTAACCAAACCCCAGGTGACTATATCCACTTAGTAGCAAGTGAATGGATGTAAACTCAAAATGCATGTACTTTAGAAACCAATGTGAAATGTTTGGAAGTCATGCTTCTAAACAGGACAGGAGGCAAGCTTTCCTGGCCCTGACCCCTCTAAAGTGGTTAGGGAAGTCTCCCCATTTGCTCCAGGCTCCAACATGTTTCAGGACTCACCCAGACGATCACGGAGAGGTAGGGCTGAAACCCAGTCAGATCACCAAACTCCCAAGAGTCCTTTTTCTACTAGGCGAGGAGCCCACGGAGTTTAATTTTTAAAATGGGGAGTCAGGGGCACCTGGGTGGCTCAGTCTTTAAGCATCTGCCTTCAGCTCAGGTCATGATCCCAGGGTCCTGGGATTGAGCCACACATTGGGCTCCCTGCTCCGCAGGAAGCCTGCTTTCCCTCTCCCACTCACCCTGCTTGTGCTCTTGTTCTCGCTGTCTCTGTCAAATAAATAAATAAAATATTTTTTAAAAGGGGGGGGAGGGGAGTCAACTCAACTGAATACATGACATGGCAGGACCAAATGAAGGGCAGGGAGGTTCATATTAAATAGGAACCCAAACATGAAAACATACAGATAACAACAAACGGCTGTAGTAGTATTAAAGGGCCATTCACTTTCTACACTTACTTCTGAAATGTTTTAAACAAAATGAGCATAATGCTATCTGTTCTGTACAATATACTGACTCCCCAAGGCAGCTAGCACCCGCCAGCAGAAGTTATATATATTCACCAACAATTTGTTCTCACGTGTATATTCCAGTTGTAGTTGTTACTGTAATTACAGAGGTTAAGACAAGTCAAGTCCCCCCTCCTGCCATGAAGCTGAACCACAAGAATCATTCCCACACAAGTTTCACTCTGTTTATAATGTGACAGTCCTGGCCCTAGAGTCAGACTGGAAAGTGAATGCATGCTAGTATTTTAAGTGAAACACAAAGTATATGGTAATACATTTTATAATTCTCCCCTTTAACCAACTGTATCTGACCTCTCTGTGGAAGACTTCATTATCACAAAGACAGAAATGTCATATTTCCATAACAATGAAGGCACACCAAAGAGATTGCTGGGTTTTAAAGTAACTACAAAGGCAGGTAACAAATTAGAGAACCATTTAATGGCAGTGAAAATGCCGCCTGAGAAAAACTGAACTCATTAGTCACAAGTGAGTAAATTATTGAACTGAATTAACATGTGCTCAAAATGTAAACCCTAAATGGAAAACTACGAACCATCAGCCAAGCACTGTGTCCAACGGCCAGAGAAATGGTGACTTCTGAATGTCACTGGTTCAGTGACAAGGAAAAGACAGGAAGTTTTACTTTCACACCAGAGGAAGAGCTAACTGATAAGGGTAACATTTCTCATATACCAACACACAGAATTAGCCCCTTTTGAGCCCTACATGCCTGGCACAGGTCTAAGAATTCTGTAAGTATTAAACTACTTAACCTTCTGAGGGCTATCACTTGCCTCCATGATACAGATGAGAAACTGGGGCAGAGAAGAACTTGCTTAAGGTAGCACAGCAGATAAAAAGGAGGACAGGGAATCAAATCCAGGAAATCTGCCTCAAACAACATGCTCTTCTAGGCTTATTTTTGCTTCAACAATCCTATACCTTCTCATTTTAAAGGAAAATTGAATCTGAACAGTTAAATCAAAATTTAATCCCAAACATGACACACCGAAGCCTGTAAAATACCCTTTCTCAGACGCAAGTGCTGGTATAATCTCTAGTGAAGAACAGAATTACTAAATAGAAGGGAGCCTCCTGCAACGTGGGAACACTGTACCCCACCTTTAACCAAAGCGCTACATTCAAACCCCAGCGCTATATTCATACCCTCCCCTCTACAATCAGTTTCCATGTGACTGCCGCACCGCCACAGCCTAACAACAAGAGTGTGGGGAGCACAGGCAACGCTGTGAAGCTCACGCTTCGATCTGCCAGGAAACACTGGCATCCAGAGGACGACAGGGTCGTTACCAGCTATTCCCAATGAAGCTTTAAGTGGCTGGAGGTCCAGGGACTTGAATATGGCCAGGCTCCTTTCACAGAACACACAACAGTAATATACATTTCACTGAAAAGTTTTTATTGGCCTTTTGGATAGAAACGGGAATTTATTTGCCAGGAAGGATGATCCCATCATACTGAAAGAGAAGAGATTTTATTTTTTCACAACAGGAGGCAACAGCAAAGATGGCATCAAGGGCTAACATTTGAGAACTCACATCTGATACATAAATTCAACTCTGAACCCCACATCCCTTCTGAACTAAGCAGGAAACTGGCCAGTTTTAACAACTGCTACACTGTGCTAAACTGCACCACACCTTGAGGAAAGGGGGCTCCTATTAAAGACCTATTCCTCCCCTTCCAGCTACCTGTATATGTGGGGTGGGGAGAAACCCGGATTTGGGGTGTCCAAACCACCAACCCTGGAAGCCCACATTTGTCAAGGTGCCCAAATACTCTATCTTTAAAGAAACTACCCACCAAGTGGTGCTGGATTGTGCACCCCCAAATCCCAACTCCATTCACCAACACCACATTCCACCAGTCACCTGGGATAAATCAGCTTTACCTTCTGCTGGAACCAGCGCATGGCCTCCTCTTTGCTGATTCTGTGTTTGGCCCCAATGCAGCCTGTCCTGCGCTTCTTGTCTGCGATGCTGAAACCTGGCCTACCCAGCACCTGTCCCAGGAATAACCAACAGTCACCTAGCCAGCTCACAGTCAAGAGTAGACGGACAAGACTCACACATTGGAGATTGATCTTCAAGAGTCACCTGGTGGCCCAATGATTTCTGGAACAAGAGACCCATGATCTCAGGGTCTAATAAACCAGTTACCGGCATCCTGGACAACACAGGACACTAGAGGTCTGCTTTGGAGGCTGGAACTTGCGGTACCCCCCACTTCCCTGCCCAACTTCCAACAGTAGCTAAGGATTCTCCATCACTGCTCCCCAGTCTCCAAAGCACATTTTAAAAGTAACATTAAAAGAAAAAGGGGGGGGAAGCTTACTGTAAATATGTGCATTACAGAAAACTTAAGATTTTGAGAAGCACAAAGAAATAGTTATTCTTCTCTTCTGCTTCAGCTCAAAAGTGCTTCTTAAAGGCTTGCTGTTCTCAAACCCTATGTGAGGGTGCTGCCATGACTCGATTCCACACTAGCCAGGACTTCCGGTTTTTGCTGTGTGGTTTTACGACTGGGCAAACATGATGCGGTAACACAAATGGTCATTTCTACATTGAAATCCCTATCCTGACTGAGCAAACAGACACCTCACCCAACTCACATCAACGTCCTCTGGATGGAACACACGCTATCCCCACGGTCTAAGGGAAGGAGCTGGGAAAAAAGCAGCCTCCGTACAGCCAACCCACACACCACATACAGCGCCAAACTCTCCAATTTTCAATTCAGTGGGTGGAACAGTTCTTCCTTCCACCTATTAGTCACACTGGTGCTTGCTAGATCCTAGACATAAGCTTCACGATAGCAGGATCTTGCCTATCTACTCAGTGCTGCATCCTGCCACCTGCCACAAACAAGGCACATCTTCCCAAGGGGCAGAACACAAAGGCAGACAACACTCCAGGCTTCGATCCAACATCAAGGCAGCAAGCACAAAATAAAGGAGTAGCAGATCCCACTCTCCTCACAGATCAGGAGTAGAGAAGACTAAATATTCGTACCACATAGAAGTCCAGGCCGTAGATCCCAATGCTTGGGTCATACTTGATACCAAGATCGATGTGCTCCTGGATCCCAAAGCCGAAGTTTCCAGTATCAGAGAAGTTATTTTTTCTTAACTCATACTCTCGAACCTAAGGAGAAAAATGCAGCAATCACACTCATTGTCAACTCAAATCACCCCCACATTACTAGCTTAGACCTCAACACTCAGGACCCCAGAGATGCAATTTAATATAATGTGATCCTAAACAGAATCTCATCATTTCCCCAAGACACCAAATCACATCCCAACGATGGATGTCATAGAACTTTCCAAACCTCTAAAAGGCATGGAAAAACCCAGAGAAATCATGAAGAACAGTTTAAACCTTGCTGAGTGCAGGAAACACCCTTAAGAGATTAAAAAATAATAAAATAAAAATTAAAAAGCCAAGGCACCAAAGACAGTACATGAAGTATAACCACCACCACCACCATAACTATCTACTTGTTAAGTCGGCACTCTATTATTATCCCAGGATGAGATCAGCCTCACCTTTAGACCTTTCTCCAGGATTTCTTCTGCCTTGGCCCCACGGACTGTGCAATGGACAGCAATCTTTTCATTTCTCCTGATACCAAAGGATCTAACCGTGTATCTAGCTGCAGACAGGGGGAAACAAGGAATCAGGTATCACACTCCCACTGCACTCACCTCTTCCCCGGAACATCATCTCCATAACTCCCAAGAAACGTTAAATACCTACCCACATCCCAAGTGATGGCATTCCAACCAGTGTCACCTACATCTCGTTTCTTCCATAACACAGAAAACATATTTTTCAACTCCCAAGTCCTCCGTCATACTTAGGCAGTTAAGAGCTCGAAGGGGACACTTGGGTGCCTGTCAGTCAAGCATCTACCTTTGGCTCAGGTCATGATCCCAGGGTCCTGGGATAGAGCCCTGCTTCGGGCTCCCTGCTCGGCAGGGAGCCTGCTTCTCCCTCTCCCTGCTTGTGCTCTGTCAAATAAATAAAACCTTAAAAAACCAAAAAACCAAAAAATGCTCGAAGTCATAATGTCTAAGTCTCAGGATGGGCCAAGTTCACAGCCAGAATAGGCCTCTAGAAAGAAATAGGATAACTGTGTTCTAAAGAAAGTAAAACATTAATGAAAACACCTAAGATTCTCTAAAGCATTATTGTAAGGTTGTCCTCATATTACAGATGAAGTTCTGGGAGGTTAACTTGCCCCAAATCACAGTCGGTAATAAAAGACAGGATCTGAACCCAAGAACCTGCGGTATTCCACTACCATAAAGCAATGGAACTTCAAAAACAAAAAAAGCAACAAAACGCTAACATCTACACTGAGTTTGTAGATGGCAGGCACTTCAAAGAATCCGTTTGATCCTTCACAATCTTACTACCTGTTATCATCCCCTTTAGACAAATAAGGAAGCTAAGGCCCAGAAAGGCCAAAGTCACACCAGCAAATGATGGAGCCGGGATCTGAACGCAGCCTGTCCAGGTACACAGCTCTGACCTTAACGGAGCCTATAAATTCAAAATGTGTATCAACATTTGGAATTGTACGACAACAACTGGAATGTACGACATTCCCAACATTTCTAACTTTTCCAACTTTCCCTGGAAAAATCTCTACTTGGGACTCGTCCTACCTTAATCTCTGCTAACTTAAAAACCTGGTATTCCAACAACAAACCCAATCTTGAAAGTTAGATACTTCTTGGGTAGCTCAGGAAAGTAATGCTTTAAAGGGACACCAACTGTCACTTTCAACATGGGCAGTAGAGAGGCTGGACGCCAGGTCAATCAGTAAACATGTAGGCATACCGAGCCTCCGGTCCTCTCCCCCAAATGTCACCACTCACCTTTGGAGAACACGGGGGTCTGGCCTGTGAGCTGCTCCAGCACCTTGGCTGCCCGTGTCAGTCTGTCTCCACTCTCCCCCACACAGATGTTGAGGCAGAGCTTGCGGATGCGAAGTTCCCGCATGGGGTTCTCCTTCTCACCTTGATCCTGCTGCAACAAGGGAAGCGGGGCAGTCAACACACAACCCGACCCCAGACGGCCGCGAGCCCAGCATCCGTAGACACAGCATACCTACTTCTAAAGCCCTAAGGGTTTAGAAAGTATCACGGTGTCCGTGTGGGAGGCACCAAGGCAGAAGACAGCTCGGGACTGGCTTCCCTCCTCCATGCACGGAACGGGTTAACAGAAACTTAGGACAGGTATCGGGAGTTCAAGTTACAGGGAGAAGAGGAACCCCAAGGAGCTCAGCGTGTAGGGTGTCGGAGCGCGTCCGCACTATCCCGCCGACCGGGGAGCAAACAGAATTTAAACGCTGGGGAAACAGGAAACATGTGGTTGTGCGACCTCCCCCATTCCATTCCGAAGCAGCCCGCTGGCCGCGGCAGGAGGCTAGCGCCTTCCCCAAGCGCAGCAACAGGCTGAGGCTCCCTAGCACCCGCCAAGTCTCAAGTTCCCGGGACGGTTAACAGGTCTGGACACCGTGTGCCAGCCACTTCGTTCGCTCCCCTCGCCCTTCCTGCAGCCGACGGGCCGAGCTTCTGGGCCCTCCCGGTGGTTGCCCTGAGCCCGCTCCTAAGACGGCGGGAGGGGAGACCACAGGGTTCAGCTCCGCGCCCTCGGCCCGCACGACTCTGCCAGTTTCGGCACGGCCAGCCCTACGGGCTCCCTTCTTCTCAGGCCGCGGACAAGGCACTTCCCGCGCCCTCGGCCCGCCGCGGATGAAGGCGGATGAAGGGAAGCAAACCCGGGCCTCAGCTACTCACCGCCATGGTGGAGAACAGGAAGAGAAAGTGAAGCTTCCGGCCCAGGGCCTTATGGGTCGGGAGGCGGGCTCTTTCCCCCGGATACCCGGAGAGCTGCGGCGGAGTAAGAGGGGTGGGAGCGGCGCGGCGTAACGTAGGACTCGGTCTGGTGGCAGCCGCCCACCGCCGCGAGCCACCCTCGCGGACCACCGGGACCCGGGCTTTCCAAAAATTCTCTTTTAAAGCTCCCCCAACCGGCTTTTCCTTGAACTTCCGGTCTCGTGGGTGCCCTTCCTTCCCACAGTCTCCGGACCTGGTGGTTCTTGGAGTGATGAGACCCAGGACTACGTGAAGTCAATTGTGCAAACTGTAATGCATATAATTTATTCGGTAACATTGTAAATAAATGGAATTTATACAGTGAGAACAGGGATGGCTTAAGAGGCCTGAGCTTTGGAGACAGTTTGCTCTTGTCTTGGCTACACGACCCAGAGCAGATTACTAATTAGACCTCGTTCAGCCTCGGTTTTTCTCAGCTTTAATATGGATACCTATATTATAGAAGATTGTGGTGAAAATTGTGTAGAGCACAAAGTTAAGCTCGCAAGAAGGGTTACTTTTTTTTTTTTTTAAGATTCTATTTATTTATTTGACAGAGAAATCCCAACTAGGCAGAGGGGCAGGCAGAGAGAGGGAGGCAGACTCCCTGCTGAGCAGAGAGCCAGATGTGGGCTGGATCCCAGGACCCTGAGATCATGACCTGAGCCGAAGGCAGAGGCTTTAACCCACTGAGCCATCCAGGCGCCCACAAGAAGGGTTACTCTAAATATAAACTCACTATATCCAAGCAACCCTTTACCCTCCACCCCGCCAAAAAGTGTTAGATATGGTTTATAATCAACAGTCATCCTGCACTCACAAAAATGGCTTGCAGATTAGTCTCTGACAGGCTCCAGTGGCAAACAATAATAGGGCTTTCTGGTTTATGCTAATCCTCAACAGGACCCACATCCCAGGGAGAACTTGGTATTGAATCTGCCAGTTTCTCTAACAGGAATAAATGGGCAAAGGGCTTTGGTGAAAAAGGAGGCAAGCCTCTTACTTCTGCCATAATTCCCTTCTCCCACTGCTACAGGGGAGGTAAAATCCCCCAGGCTCTTCTGGTTTCATTAGGTAGGGATGCAAGGGACTTCTGGAAAGCTGGGCTGATGGAGGAGAGCAAAGAGAGATACCCCTCCTCACAACCTGCACCTTTGAGCTTCCTCCATCAGGCAGCCAGTAGCTAGCCAGGATCGAGATCCCAGGCCTCAAACAAACCTCTGGGAGGAGCAGAGCCAAGGGAGAGGCTGCTCCAAAACTTGGAAGAAAGAGACAAGACTGCGGAATACAACACACGATCCTGGATTTTCTTTTGCTATAAAGCATGTTTTTGGAATAATTGACAAAGTCTGAATCAAGTCTGCAGATTTCAGAGGTGTACCCATGTTAATTTAGTATCTTCATTCTGATTACTTGACCTTGGTTATATCAGAGAATATTGTTGGATTTACAGTGTTTGTTGTAAATGACCATCATGTCTTCAGCTTACTTTCAAATCAGGGAAAAAGTGGTAAATAAGATTCGGGGAATCTGGGTGAAATAGCCTCTTGCAACTTTGTGACTCAATTTGTTAAACTAAAGTTAAAGTAACCTGAGGGAAATATATACCTAGGAAATATAAAACAGCTCATCCTACAAATCTCAGGCTCATTCCCTTCCTCTCAACTTTTCTGCAACGGAACTTCCCTGTAATAGTGCTCACTTGCCTCCAGTGTCCACACCCATGTGAATGAGAGTAGCTGATTACCATGCCCAGCAGGTACCAGTTCACTCAAACTTCAGCATCCCTGTGGAGGAAGATACTGTTGTTTTCCTGTTTTACAGATGAGCATAGCACACAGAAGGATCAGTAACTTTGATAGACACTATTTAAATTAGGCAGTTTAACACCAGAGTCTTGGTGTTCATCTAGGAACTGATGAACTTGGCCTGGGCCAAAAGCTGCCCTAGACTTTCCCCTTTACACCTGTTCCTTCCTGTGACCCTAGCTCTCTGGTTCTTGTACCAGTCAGGCACCAGAAGGAAGATGAGGGGTAGCATTAGACTGAGCACCCCACCTGCTTCCTCCTTGCTTACAACATCAAGGTCAGCAGAGGCAGAGGCAAAAAGTCTTGCTGTGCTTTATTCCCATGCCTCAAACTCATCAGCAAAAAGAAAAGTGCATTAGCAGGGCAGATTTAAGACCATTTGGGCAAGAGAAGAGTAAGTCTAAGGCTTCTCCTTGAGCCGTTCTTTTCCAGCTGTGGCTCACTGCTCACTTCCTGGCCGCTTTCATGGCAGACTTGGTGACTTTGCCACCGGTCGCTGCTTTTTTCTACACAGCCTTGATGACCCCAACAGCCACCGTTTGCCTCATGTCACGCACAGGGAAGCGACCTAGGACACAGGGCATGAAGAAACAGGTGGCAAATGTTACCAGCGCACGAGCTATAGGACACTGGCACAAAAGGTCAAGTGAGTGATACTCTGAATTATACATAGGAGTGCATTAACTTCAGGAACTCATAGTAGATCTCATTATATCTGTTTTACAGTTGGGGAAACTGGGGCAAAGAAGTAGAAGGTCACTTTGCTGTGATGGTTGAAAACCCAGAAAGTCTCACACCAGCACTTACATTTTTAGCCACTGGACTGTCCTACTTGCATAAGTAAAGGGCACAGGGAAAACTTTGCTTTTAGTGCACCCACCACTAAATAATACTATTTAGTAGTATTATTACTAATACTAATACTCCCAGCCTCCTCCAAGCAGCTAGCTCCTTCTCTGTGCCCATCACAACCACCCATATGATGGATCTCCTATACATTCAGCTGTGAACCTGGCAATTGCTTCTCCTAGAGGTTCCTGAATGCTCCTCTGATTTCAAGTTGTGGAGGGCAAGGCTTTGGCATCTGGATTCAACCTCATAGTATTTTTGGCAGAAGTAGAAAGAACTAAACCAGCTTTGCAAGATTCATGTGGCAACGTCTGTGGCCCACCTCTAAAATTAGCCTTTTGAAATTCACCCCCTTCCCCATTAACTGGGAGGCCCTGATGGCAAGGACTTGTTTGTTTACAAATATCATCTAGCACAGAGCAGGCACTATGTAAAATTGCCTACACCCTATATATTTGAATTCAGAACATTCTAAGTTAATTGTTCAAACCTAGCCATGCATAATATACTTGAAACAGACTCCTAGGCTGCAGCCTTGACCAGGTGAATCTCTAGGGGTCTGAGCCTCTGGGTTTAATAGGGTCCATCAGTGGTTCTGATTATCCACCAGGTTTGAAAACCACTACACTGGAAAAAGAAAAGGAAAGAAAAAAGGAAAAAGAAAAATCCTTACTAATCTCTGCTTTATTCACTTCCTCTAAATCAGAGTTTCTCAAATTGATGTGCATCCCAGTTACCTGGGGATCTTGTGAAGCTGAAGATTTGAATTCAGCAGGTCTGGATGGTTCCTGAGGTTCTCCACTTCTAACCCGCTCCCAGGGGATGCCCGCGCTGCCGGTCCACCGACCACACTTTGAGTAACAAGACTCTAAAGTGGCCCTGCCTTGCTGTGTCACCCTAGGCAAGCCACAAGCCACTTTCCTTTTTTTTCTTTCTCCCCCCCCCCCTTCTAATCTGGAACTCTGGTCCTTCTGACCAGGTTCTGCAACCTGGCTTGGGAGTGACGCGTTGGCTCCCTGGTTCCAGGAGGAGGAAGAAGCAGCTCCTAGGATCCAGGTGCTGTCCAAGGTGCTTACCAAGGGGCAGGTACTCTGAGAAGCTTTCCACACACTGGGCTTTCCTGGAATCACCTGAATGGTGGCCGAGTCCCCAGACTTCAGGGCTTTGGGATTGTCTTCCAGCTTCTTGCCCGAGCACCGGTCAGTCTTCTCCCTGAGGTCTGCAAATGTGAGCCATGTGGCAGTCCAGAACTGGTGAGCAGCCAGCTGCCATGCTGCCAGGGTGGTTGAGAGTGATCATCTGGAACCCAGGGTGGGATGGGAGCCAGGAGGGTGTCAGCCCAGCATCCTCCAGGTGAGGTAGTCCTAACCAGCTAAGGGGTCAGGCACCTTGAACACTGTATGTATGTATATATGTATGTATGTATGTGTCTATGAGAAAGTGAACAAGCACACCAGCAGGAGAACAGGCAGGCAGAGGGAGAAGCAGGCTTCCTGCTGACATGGGACTCTAGACCCCAGGACCCTTGGGATCATGACCTGAGCTGAAGGCAGATGCTCAACTGACTGAGCCACCCAGGTGTCCCATCTTGGACACATTTTAAATTACAGTGAGCGTTTGAACATTTGTAGAGTATACCAAGTTCTGTGCTAAGTATGTCTCATGCATTCTAATTTAATTGGCATAGCACAGGGCCTGGATGATTTACCCATGATGAAATAGCAGGAAGTGGCAGAGCTGGGGATGAGTGATACTAAAACCCACACACATACCTGTTATTTATGTACTACCTTTCCCGGCCATTTAGAAAAATGCATTACAGTAGCAACTAACTAACTTGTTAGGTGACCTGTTGGCCCGAGGTCAGCTGTTTTACCTATCATTACCTCGTGTAATGCTCCCAAACTCACTGCGAGATAGTGCCAGCCTCCATCTTCAGAAGCAAGAATGTGCCAGGCGTTGCAGTCAGAACAGCCTCCACATTCTAACTCTGGGCCAAAGAAACACCCGAGAGCTCTAACATACAGATTCCCAGTTTCCACCCATGTCTACCAAATCACTCCCTGGAACCACTGGGGAAAATGTTAGGAATCTGCATTTTTGAGATGCATCCCAGGTGATTCTAATCCACCTGATTTGAAACTGACTACTTTAAGTCTTTAAGACCATACTGTGGAAATGAACAAGACCATTGAACTGCATTGTTTTGTTTAAGGGCAAAGTGACAAAGAAGTTATAGTCAGGATTCTAACCTGGACAGTCTGACTCTACCTACACTGCCGGTCAGTGCCCACTTCCTGGATGACCCAGTGAATCATTCTGCTCATAGGACAGCGTGGCTGTCTCAGGTGACACCCCTTAAATGGGCCTCCTCACCTGGGAGATGAACCTCGCTACTTCCGAGGGTGGGTCATTCTTACTGTCTCCCACAACATAGCCCCGCCTGATGTCCTTCACTGGCACATTCCTCACATTGAAGCCCACATTATCTCCAGGCAGGACCTCAGCCAGGGCCTCGTGGTGCATCTCTACACACTTGACCTCTGCGGTGATGTTGCAGAGGGCAAAGGTCACCACCATGCCTGGCTTGAGGAAGCCTGTTTCCACCCACACCATGGGCAAGGTGCTGATGCCTGGGGGGACAAAGCAACCAGAGCTGTCAGCAGCCAGACTTCAGTGGGCTCCCAACCCCAAGCACCCCCATATAACATATGCTCACCCCCAATCTTGTATACATCCTACAGAGGCAGCCCCAGGGGCTTATCCGTAGGCCGGGCCGGGGGCATGATGGAGTCCAGTGCTTCTAGCAGTGTCATGCCCACCATGTTTCCTTCCTTCCTGATGATCTTCCAGCCTTTAAACCAGGACATCTGAAAAAGCCACCAAATGTGCAGCTTGCTTAGCTTGAGGGAGCCTGTCCCAGGTGCCAATGTGTATTGAACATGGGACCTCAAGCAATTTTTTTTTAAGAATTTATTTATTTGTCAGAGAGAGCGAGAGAGAGCATGCGCGAGCACAGGCAGACAGAGTGGCAGGCAGAGAGAGAGAGAGAGAGAAGCAGGCTCCCTGCCGAGCAAGGAGCCCGATGTGGGACTCGATCCCAGGACACTGGGATCATGACCTGAGCTGAAGGCAGACGCTTAACTGACTGAGCCACCCAGGCGTCCCAATTTTTTAATACATTCTGAGCCTCAGCTTCCTCATCTATGAAACAGATATCACCACCTACCTTGCAGGCTCAAGTAAAGGCACAAAAAACCACACACAATCCACCAAGCACAATGTTCGACATGTACTATACACCCACTAAATGGTGGCCGTTACTCTAAATCTTGCAGGTGTTGCTCCTCACTTGAGCCAATATTTTTAGGAAGCAGAGATTCCTTGAATCTGATTAGTCCTTGGGTCTCATTTCATCTGCTCATTATACAGGAGGAGCAGAGAAAACATGCAGTACAGTTAAGTATGATTCAGGAATGAGAATGCAAACAAGACTCAAATACTCTAACATTTATACCTTCTAAAGACTAGTTGTTCCCCAACATCTTAGGCAAGGGCAGCATTATTGAGCATAAGGCCTTCTAGAAGGATATGACCTTAAGGATGACAATGCATTATATACAGGCCTTTTAAGTTGATACCATATTTGCTTCTCTAAAAACCTTGGCCAAAGCTCACCAGAGATATCATCTTTGCCTTCAGATATAGATCAGTTAACTGGGATTCCAGTTGATGCCTTTCTATGGGCCAACTTCCTGCTCAAACACCAGCCTCATTGATGAAGATAAGCTCTTCTGTTAGTTTGATGAACTTAGCAACTAACTTGGCTCTATGCCAACTCAGAGGCCTAACTAAGCCTATGAGGTCAGCATTATCCCCATCTTAAAAATGGGGAAACTGAGGTCTCTGATGTCACAGGTATTTCTTGAAAGTGGAGGCTAAACCCTAAATCTACTATCCAGTCCACTGACTGCATGTTTTGTTCTTTTAGCATTTAGAACATACTAGATACGGCACCTGGGTGGTTCAGTCGGTTGAGTATCTGCCTTCAGTTCAGTCATGACCCTGGGCTCAAGCCCCACGTCAGGCTTTCTGTTCAAGTGGGAGCCTACTTCTCCTTCTCCCTCTGCCTCTCCCCCTGCCTAAGCACGTACACACACTCTCTCTCTGTCAGATGAATAAATAAAATCCTTTAGAACATACTAGATGCCTAATAAATACCCAAAGGTACAAAGAATGAAATCCCCTATTTCACTAGCTGAACTATGTGGTAATACTTAGGAAATGAGGAAATGGGCATCAGAGCTTCAGGTTTCTGTTCTACTGTTGCTTAGTAGAGCCTCCCACTGCCCCCTTCACCACCCAATATAGAGGAACAGATCATACCATGCCTCCCTCACCCTTACCTTTTTCTTAGCACTTGTCATCATCCACTATATTACCACCATCTCCAGAAGACCATTAGTGTCCCAGCACCGTGTCATCTTGTTTGCTACCACACCTTCAGCACCAAGGACAGTAGCCAGCAGGCAAATATCAACCTACCACCCAAAGGAACACACTGCCCAGTGATAACTCTAATCTTTCCTAAGGACAATTGGGCAGTATGTGTCAGAAGAGTCGAAGATAATGCCTACCCTTTGTTTCACTAGAAACTTATTCTAATTAAGTTGAGGACACATGCAAGGATTTATTTATGAAGATGCTTATGGCAGTTTTTAACAAAACTAGAAACAATATTCTTAGAAGCTGGTGACCTTGGGCTATTAGTTAACTACACTGTGTCCAAGTTCTCTTATTTTACATGGGAATAAAATGCCTTCTTTACAGGGTTGTGTGCATGTAAAGTGTTTAGTCTGGTGTGTGGCACATAGTAATCTCTCAATACCATTTTCCCTTAATAAAGGGTATGACCACACAGTCTAATGCACCTCTGTGATCTACAACATAAAACACCCACTAAATATTCAACATGTTTAAATGGCAAAGGAAATTTTAAAAATAAGGAGTTTTATAGAAAATTACATAGTTTTAGTCCAGCTGTGGATATCTAGAAAGAACTGCATGAAAACTAGGTTATCTATAAGCCATGAAGTTTATGCTTCATATTTGCATGAAAGGGTCATTGTAAAAATGTTAGACATTACTTTTATCTTCAGAAAAAGATTATGCTATGTAAACGTGGAAGAAAAAGCTAAGAACCCTCAAGACAGTTGTGGAAAAGGTAGGCTTTAGGCAATAAAGTAGTAAGGGATAGCAGCTAGTATTTGAGCACTAACTGTATGCATGAGCTGATCTCATTTAATTCTCACAGTCCCATGAAGTGAGTCCATTAGGAATTAATATTAAGAATATTAATTCCTTATTGTGGGCAAGGGAGAAAGCTGGGGTTTGACCCCAGGTCTGATGCCAGAGATAGACTTCCTTTGTAGGGAGACACTCATTTAATAATTTTAAACATTGCTAGAATCTGGGATCCATGAGCACAGTAACTCTATCTTAGGCACACTTATATTGCCCTGACACTTCCTAACTTGCCTAGAGAAGTAGATGCTGTGAGCATGGACTAGAATTCCATACTTTGCGAGGACTGCTCAACAGAACTTTCTGCAATGATGGAAATATTTTGTAACCTCACTGTCCAATATGGCAGCCACATGTGGTTGTGCAGTCCTTGAAATATAGCTAATACAACTAAGGAACTGAAATGATTTTGTGCAACTTAAATTATTAAAGTTAATACCTGGATGGCTCAGTTAATTGTCTGCCTTCAGCTCAGGTCATAATTCCAAGGTCCTGGGATCAAGCCCTGCATCAGGCTCCCTGCTCAGTGGGGAGTCTGCTTCTCCCTCTCCTCCATCCCTCCCCTGCCCCACTTGTGTTCTCTCACTCACTCTCAAATAAATAAATAAAATATTAAAAAATAAGCTTAATAACCCCATGTAACTAAGTGCTACATTGCACAATGCAGCTCTATGCTTACTAGTTGTGTAGTCTTGAGTAACCTTTGTTCATCTGTAAAATGGGGATCATTCACAGTGATTGGCCCATTAGCATGCTATAAATTCTGGGTATTATATTCTCAAAGACACTCAAAGATTTGAGTAGGAAGGTTGCATTTAATTAATCCCATCCCAGTTCTCACCTTGGTGCTGGGTTCTATCATGTTGTCCCCATACCAGCCTGAGATGGGCACAAAGGCGACAGCTTCAGAGTTGTAACCAATCTTCTTGATATAGGCCTTCACCTCCTTGCTGATCTCCTTAAAGCAGGTGCTACTGTAAGGAGGCTCCATGATGTCCATCTTATCGACTGCCACAATGAGCTTCTTCACACCCAGCATGTAAGCCAGGAGTACATGCTCATGGGTCTGCCCATTCTTGGAAATGTCAGACTCAAGTTCACCTACACTGCTTGCCACAATCAGCACAGTGCAGTCTGCCTGGCCCAAGTGACAGAGGGGAGAAGGCCCAACTCAGACTTGGCCAGGGACACCCACTGCCCACCCCTGAAGCAGAGCCAAGACAACTCTGGTGGGACACCCACTGCCCACCCCCAAAGCAGAGCCAAGAGACACTGCCCATCCCTGAAGCAGAGCCAAGACGACTCAGAGCCAAGATGACAGAGGTGCCTGTGATCGTGTTCTTGTTGAAGTCACGGTGACCTGGGGCATTGATGATGGTGATGTAGTATTTTCTGGTCTCAAACTTCCACGGGAGATGTCAATGGTGATGCCACGTTCCCACTCTGCTTTCAGCTTGTCCAGCACCCAGGCATACTTGAAAGAGCCTTTCCCACCTGGGCGTGGAATAAGAGGGAAAGGCCCAGGGTCACCCCTATATCCAAAGCTGCCCCATCAACCAAGAAGGACGTTCCAAAATGAGTTGAGAGTCAAAGGGATGGGAACAGGGCGGTGTATGGAGAGACCTTTGAATTTTTCAAACAATAGAATTTATTACTTGTATAATTAAGTTTCTCTTTCAGAGCTGGTTTGAGAGTCACAGTGACCCAGGGCCAAATGATAAAGTGCCTAGGCAGGCATGTGGACCTGGCACAAGGTCAGCAAGCCTTCACATCAGTAATCGCAAACACGTAAGTAATGCTGACCCTGAACTTGGAGCTGTTTTAAGCACTTAACGTGGGTTAGCTCATTTAATCTCACAACAACTTAGTGAAGTATTACCCTTATCTTGCAGACGAAGTAACAGAGAAATTAACTGACTCACCCAAGATCATAGGATTAATAAACAATGGCATCAGGATTTGAACCACAAAGCATCAGACTCGAGTTCAAAATCTTAACCCCTACCCTATGTTAGTTAAGTGGTATCTATGACTGATAATTAACCATGGCAGCCTGGGGAAGTTGAGCTGGTTTCAGCCCTACCAGCTTCTGGTAGCATGTTCAAGTTAACATGCTGGTCTTGGGTATACTCTACCACTTGCCGGCTCCGGGGTCCTGAGCATCTGTTCATTTTGGCTCTAATTAGAGCGAAGAGTGGAGAAAAGGAAAGACTGGAGACCAGGTGGCTTCCTCAAGAAAACTAATTAGTTTGAAAGATAGAAATAGAACCCATGTGTCCTAACTTTCGCTACCGTAGGAACTTCTATTTTATGAAGTCCATTAGAGTTTAGAATATTCATTAGATAAGCAGCTATCCAAGAGTGGTCGGGGACGCCGAAACCTTTTAGGGTTTGCATGATCAAAACTGTTTTAATAATGCTAAGACATTATTTGCCTTTTCCCTCTCTCACTTTCTCATCATTGTGCAGTGGTGTTTTCTAGAGGCTACATGACAAGTGAAATCACAACAGGTTGATTGCAGAAACAGATGAGAATCCAGCTGTCTTCTATTAAGCCAGACATTAAAGATATCAGCAAAAATGTCACTTTCCCAAGATTCTTTGTTTTGAAAAACAGTTATTTTTCATACATAAAAAAGTGTCACATTTACATTAATATAAGAATTTATTACTACTATTTTTAAGTGAATGAAGCATTTTTATTTTATTTTATTTTTTTTTTTAAAGATTTTTTTTTTTTTATTTATTTATTTGACAGAGAGAGATCACAAGCAGACGGAGAGGCAGGCAGAGAGAGAGAGAGAGGGAAGCAGGCTTCTCGCTGAGCAGAGAGCCCAATGTGGGACTCGATCCCAGGACCCTGAGATCATGACCTGAGCCGAAGGCAGCGGCTCAACCCACCGAGCCACCCAGGCGCCCGAATGAAGCATTTTTAAACCTCAGTTTTAATTTTGAATATCATAAATATATAGATCTAATTTACATAAACAAACTCATTGGGGTGCCTTTAAGAATGCAGAGGGTTCCTGAGACCAGAAAGTTTGAGAACCACATCAGTTCATTTGTTTTTCCATAGCAAATGGCTAGGCTTCTACCATATTGGCTATGGATCAGTCTCTTTCTCATGGTTCTAATGATTTCCTTGGCAGCCCCTGCCACGTAAGCGCCCCCACAACAATTCTGACTGTACCCGAGGAAGCCAAGATGAGGAGAATAGCTGATGGCACTGATTTATGACCTGTTGATTTTTCTCCTCCATCCTATTTCTATCTCTGCAGCAGCTGGTTCTACAGACTACTCCGGTCTTGTCTGATGCTTCACCAGCTCTAAGATCCCTGGCTCTCCCTTCTCCTTCCCCTGCATGGGGTCTTGCTCCGCCCATCCCAGGGCTCTGTCCGTCACCATTTCCAATTCACTCCCATGGTTTAGTCTCTAGCCTGGGTTTCCGTCTTGAGCTCCAGACTTCAATATTCAGCTTCCCTCCTGGATGTGCGCACAGAAAGCCCCGTGGACACCTCAGATTTCCCACGTCTAGAGCAGACCTATTCGGACTCCAGATCAGCTCTGCCGCTGGTAGTTACTGACCTTCCAATTGCCAAAGCTGGAAACTTGGGGGTCACCCTCAACTCTTCTTCCTCCCTTGCCCCCTCCTCTACAGCTAACTCCTAAGTTCTGTGGATTCCCCACCTCCACATCCTTGGGTTCCACCCATTACTCTCCATCCCCACTGCTGCTGCCTGAGCCCAGGCCACCGTCCTCACTCCCGTGGTCGACGACAACAACCTCCCAACCTGCTTCTCAGCCCCTAGCATTGGGCCCTTTAGCCTGTTCTCCCCATGCTGCAGCAGTGTGCTCTTCCTAAAAAGATCTTGCCTGATTCCCATCACTCCCATGCCTGAAATCCTTTAGTTGCTGCAGGGAAAGTGACCAGGCTCTTTGGCAGGACGCTCAGGGCCCATGTCTCCTGCCCTACCAGGCAATGACTCTCCATCTCAGATGCTCTACACCTGCTGTTCCAATCTCCTTGTGGTCACAGACACTTACCCCATTTCCCCAAGGCCCAGAGGAGATCCCTTCCTTTGGGAGTCCTTCAAGGTTTCTCAGGACATGTTCATTGTCAATGACCTGGGCTCCTACAACACCCATGCTGTTATGGAGCTTATTGTGTGATGGAAGGGTGCGTGGCCAGAAGTTTCTGGGGGGCAAGGCTTGCTTGCCCTTACCACTGTATCCATGGGGTCTACCCTAAGGTCCATGGTAGATGCATGGAAAATAAATCCTTTCACTGCTTCTAAATGGCAGCTTTAGCTCCTGAGATATGGCATGGCAGCTGTGTCACAGAGATTTAAATCTTGGCACTATCCTCAGGTAAGCTATTTAACCTTTCTGAGTCTCATTTGTCTCACCTGGAAAATGGCAGCCACAGCACCTGCCTGGCATGATTGAGAGGGAAAGCACCTACCAGCCCAGCAGGTGCTCAGCAGAGGTGAGCATTCACCTCCCCCACAAGGAGGAGTCCCTCCTAGGGAATCCAAGGCTAGGAAGGAGGGGTGGGGAGGCGCAGGCAGAGCAGCCTCACCTCTGAAGTCTCCTTCTCAAACCTGTCAACTTGTCAATGCCACCACATTTGTAGATGAGAGGCCCTGTCGTGGTGGACTTGCCCGAATCTACGTGGCCAATGACCACAATGTTGATGTGGGTCTTCTCTTTGCCCATGCTGGGAGTTGCTCAGAGAGAGGACAGGCATGCTTTGGGGCATGAATTGCCCACTCCTGTCCCGAGCTTCTCTTCCTTGGGACTGGGTCAGCCAGTGGGTGGACTCTCCCCCTCCAGGCTGGGATGAGGGTGAGGCTGCTGCCCACCGAAATGAAGCTCCTTTGGGCTTTCAGATGCTGATTGATACCTCCACCCACCACCCCTAGTACAGGCTGGGCATTAGGAAGTGGCCCAAGGGTCAAAGACGGGCCTGGGGTGGGAGGTGGTCCCCGAACTTGCTGTCCCGGGGTATCAGGCCTGTGTGTTTGTGGGAGGGAGGCATCTTGGAAAGGGTGGGGAGAGAAGGAGCAAGGGGGTCAGAGCTCTAGCCTTTCACATAGGTGCCTCTTGGTCCTGCCTGGGCATCACAAACCACATGGATTTATCCCTGTCTCCAGCCGCCTGCATACGGCCTGACCCATGGCAAACCCTGAGTTTGGTGAATGATGCAGAATAACTGCTACCACCTGCAGGGCCCAACTCCTGTACGTACTGTCACCTTTATGCGACCGCTTACTCCACCTGAGCAATGAGGAAGTTGAGGGTCTGGAGCAGGTCCGCTGGGGAGAAAGTAGCAGGACTCAAGTTGTCTGACCCAGAGTCTCCACCAGAGCCCAGCGCTGCCTCTCAGTGAACCCATGCCTGAAGAAAGGCTGCAAGTCCGACCCTACTCATTTCCGTGGTCCCAGCCTCCAGCCCTGGCTTGCTAAATGAAAGTTTAGGGTAGGACCTGGGAAGAAGATGAGCAAGGACCAGGGGGCGGGCAGTCTCCCACAGGGAAGGGCTAGCCCCAGAATTGAGGACAAGCTACTGGACTGAGGCCAGTACAGTCCTGGCAGCCTCCAGAGGTTCTGGAACCATCCACACTCAGTTCCTGAGGACCAGGCCCTGTGCCTGGAGACCAGTTCGATGAAGGGGATGGTGGCGGAAAGAACAGGCTTCTGAGAAGGCTGACACAATCGGATCGGAGTCCTGGCTACGCCGCTCTCACTCAGTGGTCCTTTAGCCCCTCCCGGTGTGGATGTGCACCAGCTTCTTGTTGTGGTGGTGATTCAAGGAGATAAGCCCCTCCCTCATAAATCTTGATGATGCTGATAAAGGCTCCTTTCAAGAACTTATGACACAGTGGAAACACACGGGGGCGCTCTAACCACAAACCACAGGGTAACGTGCTCTTAGAACCTGGGCAACAGTTAGGTGGCACCTGGGGGCAGCTGGGGGGCTATTAGCACAGCACTGAGCTGATCCCACTGCCCCACCCTGGCCCTCCCTCTTCCAACACAGGTGGTGGCAGAGAAATGATCTGTGAAGTGGTGGGATCCTGAAGCTAATTTCCCGTGCATCTAAGCTTTGTTTGTCACTCATTATTTGGCATCTGGATGTGTCGACAGTTCCTTAGCTGTAAGTCCCACAAGTTCATTAGAGGTAAAGTGAGGCCCTTGGGATCATTGTGTTTATCACCATCCCTGGACGTTCAGCTTCTGATTCGGAGTATCTGTGGAGAGTTGGGAGGGAAACTGGTCTCAGGATCCAAAGACCCGGCGAGTCAGCTCTGCCAGTTCATGGCTCGTTCCTTTTTTTTTTTTTTTTTTTTTTTTTTAAGATTTTTATTTATTTATTTGACAGACAGAGATCACAAGGAGAGAGGAGGAAACAGGCTCCGTGCCGAGCAGAGACCCTGATTCGGGGCTCGATCCCAGGACCCTGGGATCATGACCTGAGCCAAAGGCAGAGGCTTTAACCCACTGAGCCACCCAGGCGCCTCCCGCTCATTCCTCTTGCTTCTGCCTCCTCTTCATTCTCACCAGGCCAGCCTCTTCTTGCAGTATGGAAGGAGGGAGCTTCCTCCCCACACCAGCAGGTCCGCAGCAGCCACCCCCTCCCCAGTGTGTATGGTACAGGAGGTTCCCAATGCATGGAGGGGCGCTCGGGAGCTGGGTCTGAGGGACAACCAGAATCTAGAGACCCCACAGAGTCACCAGCGTTCTAGAGGCAGGGGAATAAGGAAGGGGTGAGTGGGGGCAGAAGGGAGAGTGCTAATGGATCCTAAGCCATGTAAAGAGACAGCCCAGAGGAAGGCTTTGGAGACAGAGACCCCTCAGTGTGAATCCTGGCCTCAACCCTTAACAGGTGGGCAATTTGGAGCAGGCTGGTTGCCCTCCCTGAGCCACATGTAAAATGGAGATAACAATCCCTGCTCACATGTACTGAGCACGTATCGCGTGCCAGGTACTGTGCTGAGCCCTCTGCATGCATTTTCCATTTGCCCCTAGAAAACACCCTCTCATGTAGGTAGTCATATTAATAACAGACAAGGAAATGAAGGCTAAGTTGTTTATTCGGGAACACACAGGTCATAAAGGACGGAGGCATGATTGGCCCAGGCATTCTGAGAACACTCAAAACTATTATTTCACAAGGTTGTTGGGAGATTAAATGGTATAATTTACAGCTGTTAATTATTTTCAGCAGTTTGACAGGCAAAAAGGAGAGAGCTTAAGGCAATTTTTGTTTTAGATTTCCATAATTACTAAATACTTTTACGAAGTAATAGTTTTCTCCATGTATCTTCTCGCATGAATTCTCTGTTGTTATCTTTTGATTCTTCAACTAGTGGGGATTTGATGTCTACTTCTTTCCTGAGAGATCAGAAGACTTCAGGTTGTAGGACTATCCTGTCCAATACAGGAGTCACTACCCACATGTGGTGGTTTAAATCTAAATTAATTAAAATTAAATAAAATTTAAAATTCAGTTCCTCAACTTCAATGTCCACAGGTGAAGCACTCAAGAGTGGCCATTTTGAACAGGATGGACATGAAACATTTCTGTCATCACAGAAATTGCTACCAGACAGCACTGCTCTTGGAGAAATCGAGTCTGGTCTTCTGAGACCTAGAGATGGGGCCATAGTGCCAGGAGCTCTGGTTCCAGCTCAGTCACTGATTGGCTGGACTGCCTCAGAAAAATACATACCTCTGGGCCTCATTCCTTCTCTATAAAATATGGGCAGAGGTTAAACAAGGTAATGCATGAAGGTCTTTTAAGGTCTGACCTTCTGGGGGCAATTCTGGGAGCTCTGGATTCAATTTCTGGTCACCTCTCCCCTAATCCCTCTCAAAGCTTAAGCTTCTCAGCTGGCTCTGCTATAAAGAGGAACTTTGGTGAACTCCTTGGCCCTCTGGCAGTTACTTACTATGTATTTCTTAAGGGACAGCATCTGATTGGATGTGGCCAAATCTGGGCCAATCAAAATCTTTCTAACCAGATCCTGGTTTGAGCATCTAGGGTCAGTTAGTGGGTCTCTACATGCGGTAGAGACTGTAACGGAGAGAAGCATTTGGTGATGGCTATAGTGGGGGAGAAAGTCAGTCTAGAGCAAGACAGGGAGACAAGGAGAGGGAGACACATCAGATCTTCAGGGAGAAATAGGGAGAAAAATCCCCATTTCAACTCTTGGAATCTTTGAGACACCACTGAGTCTTTATAAGAAATTCTCCCCCACTTCCTTCTTTTCTGTTTTTTTTTTTTTTTTTAAATTCTATTTATTTGACAGAGAGAGAGCACTAGCAGGGGGACTAGCAGAGGGAGAGGGAAAAGAGGGAAAAGCAGGCTCACTGATCAGTGGGGAGCCTGGTGTGGGGCTTGATCCCAGGACGCTGGGATCATGACCTGAGCTGAAGGTGGACACTTAATGACTGAGCCACCTAGGTGCCCCTCCTTCTTTTCTGTTAAGCTCTAGTTAATTTCTTTTTTTTTTTCAAGATTTTATTTATTAATTGACAGAGAGAGACACAGTGAGAGAAAAAACACAAGCAGGGAGAGTGGGAGAGGGAGAAGCAGGCCCCCTGCCAAGCAGGGATCCCAGTACGGGCCCAATCCCAGGACCATGGCATCAGGACCCAAGCTGAAGGCAGACGCCCAACGACTGAGACACCGAAGTGCCCAAGCTCTAGTTAATTTCTATTGCTTGTCACCAAAGGCTTAAAACCCATGTGGGTTAAGGCAAAAAGGCTTGGTTTATTGTTGTTCTGAAAAGTTGAGTGAGTTTTCAGCTGAAAGAAAGAGAAAGCTAAACAAGGACACCCCTCATACATAGACACCAATAACAAACTGAAAGGAAAACAATCATCAGTTATTAGTGTGACGGATGCTTCTTGAGCACCTATACTGTGGCCAATGCCTTATAGAGATTATCTAATCTTCACAAAAATGCTTGAGAGGTAATGCTTTCCCCATTTCAGAGGGAGTTGAGGCACAGAGAGGTTAGGGGACTCATGCAAGGACGCACAGCTGGTGAGTGGCAGAGACATGGCGCATCAGGGTTTGGTGAGATGACAATAAGTGGGGTCTTCTCTGCAGAAGCACAGCTTGTGAGTGAGGAGGTTTCCTGGGTGGGGACCCACTTGGCCCAGAGAGTAAAGCAAGCCAGAAAGATCACATGAGGTATGACTCAGTTTTTCTGGCTACAAAGAACACAGCAACCTTTCTACAGCTCGGAGTGGGGAACGGTAGATTGGAGAGGAAAATCCTCTAAAATAAAAAGCCCTTGTAATCTCAGTATCTTTTGTTCTCCATATTAAGATTTCTCTTACAAAAAGCCTTTCCAGAATGAGTAAAAATCATTCCTCTCTTAACTCCGTGGAAAGCATTAAAGGGAGTAGGAGAGGGAAAAACAGTCCCCAGACCCCTTCTGGAATCCAAATGTTTACTTTGCATTTCCATCACCTTCATATTCAAAGGTCTGTTATTAAACAGTAAAAAGAGCCCCTACCAACGCACAAATAGGCAAATAGCCAATAAACCAAGAAAGAAACTCAGCACTTTGAGGAATGAAAGAGAAGCACATTGAAGCAATGTACCATTTTTTACCTTTCAGGTTTTTGAGCAAAAACAACAACAAAAACTACAAACAAAAAACATTGTTGGAGAAGACATGGAAAAATGGCCACTTTCATACTTCGTTGCTGGGAGTTTCAGTCAACATATACTTTCTACAGGGCATTTTGAAAATCTGAATCTAAAACCTTAGAACATGCATTCTTCTTTTTTTTTTAAGATCTTATTTATTTATTTGACAGACAGAGATCACTAGCAGGCAGAGAGGCAGACAGAGAGGCAGGCTGAGAGAGAGGAAGGGAGGCAAGCTCCCTGCTGAGCAGAGAGCCCAATGCAGGGCTCGATTCCAGGACCCTGGGATCATGACCTGAGCCGAAGGCAGAGGCTTTAACCCACTGAGCCACCCGTGTGCCCCTAGAACATGCATTCTTTTTACTCAGTTCAATTCTAGGTATTTACCAAAAGGTGGTACAATTATGGGGGTATTCTTTCTAGAATTATTTATAACAATGAGAGGGTCTCTGTGGTGGGCTGATCTACAGGGATGCTGGGGACACTCCCAGGGTTTAGGGCGGCTGTTAACATATCAACTGAAGGAGAAATATTTCCACAGCTTATCAGTTGTACCACCATCCCGTCTTATCTGTAATGCTGGCTTTATTTTATTTTAAAAAGATTTTTATTTATTTATTTGACAGAGAGAGACACAGCAAGAGAGGGAACACAAGCAGGGGCAGTAGGAGAGGGAGAAGCAGGCTCCCCACTGAGCGGGGAGCCCAATGTTGGGCTCCCTCCCAGGACCCTGGGATCATGATCTGAGCCGAAGGCAGAGGTTTTAACCCACTGAGCCACCCAGGAGCCCCTGTAATGCTGATTAAAAAAAAAAAATTAAATAGTCTCTTTGCCTGCTGTGGGGCTTGAGTTACAACCCTAAGGTCAAGATTCACAGGCTCAAGGGTTGATGGAGGGGTGGGGGGGTGAGGTAACTGGGTGACTGGCACTAAGGAGGGCATGTGCGGTAGTGAGCACTGGCTGTTTTATACACCTGATGAGTCACTGAATTCTACCTCTGAAACTAATAATATACTATATGTTAATTTAAGTAAAGTAAATTTATATTTAAGTAAAATAAATTTAAGTAAAACAAATTTATTTATTTATTTTATTATTATTATTTTTTAAAGATTTTATTTATTTGTCAGAGAGAGGGAGAGAGAGCAAGCACAGGCAGACAGAATGGCAGGCAGAGGCAGAGGGAGAAGCAGGCTCCTGCTGAGCAAGGAGCCCGATGCGGGACTCGATCCCAGGACACTGGGATCATGACCTGAGCCGAAGGCAGCTGCTTAACCAACTGAGCCACCCAGGCGTCCCAAAACAAATTTTTTTTAAAAAGAGAGACGCGGGCTCTACTGACTGAGCCAGCCAGGTGCCCCTAAAACAATTTTTTTTTAAAGATTTGATTTATTTATTTGAGAGGGAGAGGGAGAAAGAGCACAAGTGGGAGGAGGATCAGAGGGAGAGGGACAGGCAGACTCCATGCTGAGCTCAGAGCCCTACTCAGGGCTCCATCTCAGGACCCTGAGACCGTGACCTGAGCTGAAATCAAGAGTTAGACACTCAAATGACATCCTCCCAGGCACCCCTCTAAATTTTTTTTTTTTTTAAGGTTGTTTCTGCTTCTCCGTAAAGTTGGAGCTGGGATCTAGGATTCTGTTTCTCACTCTTCTGGTTGAGCATAGGTCCTGGGGCAAGATTATGTCATTACTCTGATGGGAAAAGGAATGTATGTGTGTTCTCAGGTTTTTAGCATGTCTTAGTTCTATTTTCCAGTATGATAAATACTGAAAGAAATAACACACATAAGCAAAAGATCTGTAGGGGCTTCAATAATGCTTAACAGTGTACAGGAGTCTCAGGAAGTCTGAGAATGGCTCATCCATACAGGTGAATGTCAGGGTCATTTTCAAGGTAAAAAAAGTGGGGCATGTGGATTGCCCAGGGTCGCCGACTAATGAAGACCGAAGCCTGGATGCAAATACAGGCTTGTCTGATCGGAGTCCCCTCTTTCTCCTGACTTGCCAGGGAGACCCTCTTTCAGTATAGTGTGATGTCTGTGTCTGTGTGTCTCCTGGTGGGGACCCAGGCACCTTCTCTGCAGCATCCAGCACCCCACCCAGGGCCCCGCCCTACCTGGGAGAGCAATGGTTGTTTGTTGAGTGAGTAAATGAATGACTCAGTCCAAAAAGACACAGTTGAAATTCTCCCTGGGAAGAGGGAGAGTGCAAAGTTAACCGAACTCTCTCCTGGCACCCTCGGCCCTGCTCCTTTGGCCCTGTTCTTTGGCCTCAAGTATTCTGGAAGGGCTGCCAGGGACAAGAAGCTGTGGGAACAGCAGTTGCTGGGGAATATGGTCCCTGTCCTCAAGGAGCTCCTGAACAACAGGTAAGAGAAGCCCAAAATATGCGAGTGACCCGAGTAACAAGTGCAACAGACAAAAGAAGGAGCCTGGAGGGGCTGTGAGGGCAGGGAAGAGGGGCCCTACCTTGATTGTGCAGGCATGGGGAATGTCAGGGAGGTTTCATTTCCAAGCTGGGGACTGGAGTTGGCCAGTTGAAGAGGTGGAGAGGACAGTCCCCAGGCAGGAGAAGAACGTGTGGAAGAGCCAAGGGAGAGAGAGCTTGGGGAGCACCAGAGACAGGAAAGATGTTCTGGCAATACCCAGAGAGGTAGGTCCCAACCACACAGGGCCACAAGGACCAGGGACAGAGCTCGCTCAGGGAGTGGGGAACAATATTGGTCCGCTCAGGCTGCTATAACAAAATACCACCAGTTCCATAGCTTAAAGAATAGCAATTAATTTTCTTAGAGTTCTGGAGGCCAAAAGCCCAAGGTCAAGGTGGCAACAGATTCAGTTTCTGGTGATGATTTCTTCCTGGCCTGTAGATGGCCACCTTTGTCCTGGGTCCTCGCATGGCATTGTTTCCTCTGTGCCTGTGCTGGGCAGAGGGCGGGGCCAGGTCACTGTTTTCTCTTCCTATAACTTCACAAGTCCAATCAGATCAGGACCTCACCCTGTGACCTCATTTAATCTCAATTACCTCTTCAAGGCCCTATTTTCAAATACAGTCACATTGGGGCTTAGGGCTTTATCACGTGAATTTGGGGAGAAACACAGTTCAATCCATTGCAGGTGCCATTGGGAGGTGGCTGGGAGGTGCTAGGGTCGGGTTGGCCTGTAGGAAGCTCTGTCTGGCTGCAAAGGGGAGGATGGGTGAGAGCAGGCAAGTCTGGAAGCTGGATCAGCTGTTGTTCAGGGGTGAGGAGTGCTGCCTAGATCAGAGGCACGGCATTTGGGGTAAAGAAGGGGCAGCCATTTAATGAGCTTGAATCCACAGGACTCAATGTATGGGGTAGGGGGGAAGAAGAGGCAAAGACGGCAGTCAGGTTTCCAGTGTGGTTAATGGGTGGTTGTAGGGTCAGCTTTCTGGGCATGTGACCTGCCCCATTTCATACTCAGAAGGGCTCAGTGCCTATTTAATGTCTTGTTGTCACTGTCCTGAAGTTATTAATAACTTTTTAAAAAAGATTTAAAAAAAATTTATTTGGGAGACAGAGACAGAGCAAGCAAGGGGAGTGGCAGAGGGAGAAGCACCTGCTGCTCCTTCCCTCTGAATGCTCTTTCTCCCTCTTTTCCTGTCAAACTCCTATTCATCCTTCAAGACCCTGCTCAGCTTGCAAACATTCATTCTCTTTCAGCTGATCCTTCTGCTTTTGGTCATGCATTCTAGGGTTTATCTCTCCCTCTTCTGTGCCTCATGGAGGCCCTACCATAGAACCAATCACTTGCTAGGGTGGGTTTTCTTAAAGTGTCTATCCTCTGCCAGAACCAGACAGGGAGCTCTCTGTTGCCTACTTTTCTATCCCACCACAGGGTCTGGCACCAGTGAGTGATCAGCAAATGCTGAACCGGACAAATAGCAACGAGGTAAGAATGATGATCATTCCCAATGACAGAGTCACATGAAAACTGCTGACAGCCCGACAATACAAGTATGTGGCAGAGTGGCGAGGAACACCGACTCCAGAGCCAGACAGTCTGGGTCAAACCCCAGCTCCACCCCTTCCCAGCTGTGCAACCCGCCGTGCCTGAGACCCCCTATCTTTGTTCTCAAACAGGCACAAGAGGGTAGTAGGGCTTAAATGACTTGGTGCAGTTGAAGGGCTACGAACGCTATCTGGCGTATAGTAAGTGTTTAGTAAACATGTAGTATAGATGTTAGCGAGGGATGAAATATGAAGGCGGACTCTTCACTGTTTTGTATTGGTAGTGGTAGCATCTACCATTTCCTAGACCCTCAACTACATTCCAGAACTTTGTGTAACTTTCACGGAAAATTCTGGAATAGCTACTAGTATTACCCCCTTTCCGTATGAGGATGCTGAGCCTCACATATCTCTGTGGGGTAAGTTGCAGAGTCCTTCTGAGGCGCTCCCATGCCCTCTTCCCCTGTGTCACCATTTCCAAGCCCTGCTTCTGGATGAGGCCTGCGGATGGGGGTAGAGGGGCTGTGGGGGAGTTTCCTATTTCTGTTAGTCCTGTTCCCAGGGATGCTGAGGGTGATGGTGTTGAGGGGGGTGTCCAGTGGCAGTACCTAGCCAGGTGCTTCATGCAGTGGTCTGGCCTGCCTGTCCTGGGATGGTTTACTTAACCCCCTTGGCTCCTGGAGAAGGAGGGGGTGGGACAAGAGGAGCCCAGCCACGTGGGACAGCAGTTGGGGGAGGTGGAGGGACACGCTGCCTGTCTTCTTCCTTCCTGTCCCCTCGGTCTGGGCTCAGTGCCCACCTCCCAGGAGATCCAGGAGAAGGGGTCAAAAAACCAGACTTACCTGATTCCTGGCTGAGCCAGAGTCACTGAGGGACAGAGAGGCAGGCCTGAACCATCCCCTGGGCAGCTTCCCAGGGGAGGTGACTTCTCAGCCGAGTCAGGAAGGATGACTATGAGTCAACCCAGAAATGTGGAGCACAAGAAAGGCCCCTCACCAACGCTGGTCTGCTCAGCCACAGCCCAGCAATTCACCATGGCTGTTACCAAGACATGACAAGAGACTCTCAGACCCTCTCCCTCCCCATGACATATATATATATATATATATATATATATATATATATATATATTCATAAACTCAAGGACAAGACCCCCCCCAGCAGCAGTACCCCTTTGCTGCAGCCCCACACCCAGCCTGATCTCTGTTCCAATATTTTGTCGCCCCTTTCTCTCTGCTTTCCATCATTCCCTCTCTCCTGGGAGTCTTGCTTCCTGGGTTTAGATGCCAGTTTCATATCTACTTGCATGTGACCTTGAGCACATTATTCAAACTCCCTCATATTGCTCCTCAACTGTAAACGAGGGTAATAATCCTTCCTGTCTGTCGGAGTCAATTAAGGGCCCTAGCCCTGTGAAGTACATGCCTTATTGCCTGTCCCTCAGTGGTGGTGGCTCAGCTTAGGATCGTGTCTGTCCTTATCACCCATCTTGGCCTTGCTCTGGCCCCACTCTCTCCCTTTCGCAGGGGTCCTGCCTCTCTGACTCCCAGCTCATTGTCCTCCCTTCTCCCTGGGCCTCTTTTTTTTCCCCTCCCCCCCCCTTCTTGAACCTGAGACTCACAATACCTGAGGGGTTATGGAAGGAGGAAGGATAAAGTATCTCCAAAGAGCGATACTGCCTGGCTTAGGTTCCCCGGTGGAAAGAGGGGACAGGGCTTCTGCCCAGCCTGAGAACCCAGGACACCGCCTGTCGATACAGAAGTAACCTCTGTAAACCAAACCCCCACACAGAGACACACCTTGATAGGTCAGACAACTGCCTGAAGCTGTCTTCCCATAAGTAAAGCAGGAAGAGAGGGACTTGACCTAGATGCCCCTGGATGCCCTCGGGGACACTATGGGAATCTCCATAGGATGTGGAGAGCATCTCATGGACATGGACTTGAATCCTGGGTCCTCCTCTACTTCTCTAGTCATCTTCTCCTCTCTAAGCCTTGGTGTCCTCATTGGTAAATTGAGGCCAGACAATAATCCCTGTCTACTAGCTCTAAGGCCTAGTGGGAGGAAGCAATGTTGAGAGGGGAAGAAAAAGAGAATTGTGCCAAGTTGGGGAATGAGCACTGCCCATCGCCGGCCAAGCTCCACACCTGGGCCAGCAGATGGCGCCATTGTAGCGCCTGTGTCTCGGCCCCAGGTCTCTTGGCAGTGGGCTCCCAGGATCCAGCCCCACTACCTGCCTCTTCTCGGATGGGGCATTTGTTCTATGCGGCAAAACTTGGTCCAGAGTTAATTAAAAGCCCAAATTTCGGAACCAACAGACCTGGACTGAACTGATTCTACTCCTTTAATGAAGGCAATGTGACTTTGGGTAACTTGCTTAACCTCTCTGAACCTTAGTTTCCCCAACTGTAAGATGAGGATGGCATCATGTTTCTGGGGTTGTCAGGAGGATTGATTCAGTCTAGGAAGCAAAGGCTCCCGCACCACCTGCAGGGGGCCAGTGCTCAGTAGCCTGTGAGCAAGGCACTTCCTTCACAGCTGCCCAAATTCAGTCACACCATGTTACACCCCTCACCCCACCCCCGCCCCATCCTGTCCCCAGGCCTTCACTCCTGACCTCTGCCTTCCCTCTGGAATGTTCACCCCCTCCCTGTTTTCATGACTTTTTGAGACTTGTTGGGGTTTTTTCCTAGTCGAATTTTTGAACTTAATTGGGATATAATTCATGTCATAAAAATCAGCTCATTTTAAGTGTACAGATCAATGATGTTCAGTAAATTTAACAAGTTGTCCTCAAGACTTGATTTTCTAAATCCTGTATCTCAAATGCGCCTCTCTCCCGAGGCCCAGACCCCTTACCCAATGCCCCTTAGATGTTGTCCCATAGCTGTCCCCCACCCCTCCATCTCAGTACCTCCCCAACCAAACTCATCATTGTCTCCCCCTCCCTTCTTCTCTTCTTGCTTTTCCCCCCTCCCTTCTTGGCTTCCTACCAATTTCATCTTTTTTCTCTGGGTTCTCGGTACTTTGCTCTGAACCTGGCACTTAGTAGGTTCTTGGTAAAAGTTTGCTCTATGCATGAATAAAATACATAGCATCCTCCTGTGACCCAAGTTTGAATCTTCATCCCTCAAATCCTGCTGGTCAGCCACCCTGTCTGTCTGGAGTCCATCCCTACTGCCCGGAGCCCCGCTGCTCATCTCACAGCCTGCCCCTCACTGTTGCAGTGGCCCCTTCCCTGGGCGCCCCCAGGCCCTGCCTCAGTCTCATCCCCTCTGGAATTCCATCCCCCCGCCCCGGTCTGTTCTCCCTGGTCCCAGAGTGAGTTCTCAAAAAAAAAAAAAAAAAAAAAAAGCCTATCTGACCTCATCACCTCCTCCCTAAGAATGTGCTACCCATTCTGCCACAGCCAAGTCCAGACCCCCTAACCTGACGAGGGCAGCCCATCCATCAGTGTTCTGGGAAACCATCTCTCCAGCTTCCGCCCCACCCCTCCCACCTTTTCCAGCTCCTCCAGGCTCTTGTCACCGCAAACCACGAGAGCAGTATGACACCACCGCGAAAAGGCGGGACCGGGCTCAGCCTGGCTGGGATTCGCCTCACAGCCTCAATGCCTCTTTGACCCTCAGTTTCCTCCTCTGTAAAATGGGAGTTGTAATAGCACCGATGTCCTAGGATTGTTGTGGGGATTAAATCAGGCGATGAAGGTGCAGCCCTTGGAATAGGGCCTGGCACACAGCCAGGGCTCAACAAACCTCAGTTTCATTTCTCTGCGAGCTCCCCAGGCACACAGAGGACGGTCTTTGCGGAGACTGACTGCGGAGACTGTCTTTCCCCTTTGTCTCCACCGGGGGCGCTGCAGCCCCTTGCACAGCCCCGCCCAGATGCACCCCTCAAGTCAGTTTTAATCAGACCTCCTTCACAGAACTCACCACACTGGGACCCCTCCTGCCACGTCCCCGGGGCGAATCCAATGCCAAGTCTCCAAATAGCTCTCAAATCTCTCCCCGTCTCTGCCTCCCGCTGCCACCCCCTTACCTCAGCAGCATTGTGCCCTCCCTACCTCCATCCTGCCCCTTCAGCATTCATCCCAGAATGAACAACTGTGCTCCCCGCCCCTCCCCTGCCACGGTTCATCGATCCGAGCTTAGTCTGGCGGACCCAGCAGGCTGGGCCCCTGCCCCAGCCGTGTGGCAGACCCCATTCCTTCTGCCTACGGGTTCCAGCCACACTGGCCTCAGGAGTGCTCATCTGCCTCCCACCCAAGCCCTCTGCCCCCACCCCATCACCCCCTATGAAGCCCCTTCAGAGCCTGCTCTCCTCAGAGACAGCATCTCTGACCCTCCTACTCCCATTAAATCAAGATGTCCCATGACATGTCTTCATAGCGCTCTGCTTCCTCCCCGTAACCCTTATCACAGTTTGTAATTATATATTTGAGCGGCTATTTGACGAACAGCTGCCTCCTGGCTTCCTTTGGAAGCTTCCTGAGAGCAGAGGCTGTCTTGTTCCATTGTGTCCCTAGTGACCCAGCATATACCAGTGGGACGGCCGAGTGGAGTTTGCCTGTTTCCTTATGTGTCCCCTCTGCTCTCTTGCCAAGATCCTAAGGGGAGGATGGTAATCCAGGTCTGTATTTCCAGACAGAACCCCGATTCCCCCTTGACCTGAAGCAGATGTCTCATGGGTGGATGACTACATCTTCTACTGGTCTTCCTACGGTTAATATCTTTTTTTTTTTAAGATTTTATTTATTTATTTGACAGAGAGATCACACACAGACTGAGAGGCAGGCACAGAGAAAGGGGAGGCAGGGTCCCAGCTGAGCAGAGAGCCCGATGCGGGACTCGATCCCAGGACCCTGAGATCATGACCCGAGCTGAAGGCAGAGGCTTTAACCCACTGAGCCACCCAGGTGCCCCTATTTTTTTTTTTTTAAGATTTTATTTATTTATTTGTTAGAGAGAGAGAGAGAGAGAGAGAGCATGAGCACAGGCAGACAGAGTGGTAGGCAGAGGCAGAGGGAGAAGCAGGCTCCCCGCCGAGCAAGGAGCCCGATGTGGGACTCGATCCCAGGACCCTGGGATCATGACCTGAGCCGAAGGCAGCCGCTTAACCAACTGAGCCACCCAGGCGTCCCTTTTTTTTTTTTTTTTTTAAAGATTTTATTTATTTGTCAGAGAGAGAGAGAGAGAGAGCATGAGCAGGGGGATCAGGAGGCAGAGGCAGAAGCAGGCTCCCTGCTGAGCAAGGGATCCCAATGCGAGACTCGATCCCAGGGACCCTGGGATGACGACCTGAGCCAAAGGCAGACGCTTAACCAAATGAGCCACCCAGGTGCCCCTAAGGTTGATACATTAACTATGCTTAAATAATCCAAAATAATATCTGTGGTAGGCATCGGACTGGCTCTCACTACCCAGTTGTTTCCCCAGGAAAGCATATTCTCTGGCCATGAACATCTCTGCAAGCCTTTGTAATGCGCTTTCCCAGCTCTGGTCAACACTGTGCTTCCGCAGGGCAGTGTCCCTCTTTTCTGGCTTTTATAGAAGAGAAAGTGAAGGCTTAGGGAGATTAAGTGCTGTGCCCCGAGGAGGCCAAGCCGGAGCACAAAGCCAGGCAGGCCTCCATGTCCCAGCCCTGTGACTTTCCACTCTGTATCTCACCGGCCTGTCCCACGCCATCTCCACAGGAGCAGATACATGTGTCATTGTCCCATTGTCCCCTGTGCTAGAGCGGTGCCTGGCCGGGAGAGGGAGGGCTCACAATGACTGTTGAATGAATGAATGTGTGAATGAATGCTTCCTTTGCGGCAGGGGGTGTGGGGGGGTGGGGGACAGATCCCAAGACACCATCCCCGTTTCCAGAGACCACCCGGAGATGCTGTCTCTAGCTGGGGCTCCATCTCAGAGCCCAGGAGGGAAGGGCGAAAAAGGGGCTGGATAAGAAGAGTCACAGATGGCAGCACTCCTGAGTACAGCACTTCACAGTTTGCAAAGCCCTGACACTCCGCGCCTCTTATGGAGATCTCCAAGGAGTTCTACAAGTAGCAGAATAAATAAACAAACAAGAAAAAAGAAAGAAAAGCTCTTTTTTTCCTTCTTTGCAAAGCCACTGTGTGTTCTCTGTAAACAATTCAGAACCTCAATGCTCAATGCAGTAAGTAACTACTTTGTACACACGGCCATTCACATTTATATTAAACATGATTGGGGCGCCTGGGTGGCTCAGTCAGTTAAGCCTCTGCCTTCGGCTCAGGTCATGATCTCAGGGTCCTGGGATGGAGCCCCACATGGGGGCGCTCTGCTCAGCGGGGAGCCTGCTTCCTCCTGACTCTCTGCCTGCCTCTCTGCCTACTTGTGATCTCTCTCCATCTGTCAAATAAATAAATAAAATCTTAAAAAAAAAAGAAATTGTTTAAAAATAAATAAATAAACACAATTAAGTAAAATGTAAAATTCCACTCTTCAGACTCACTAGCCACATTGAAAGTGCTCAGGAGCCACACGTGGCTAGGCGCTGCCCTACTAGACAGAACAGATACAGATCATTTCCATCACTGCGGAACGTTCTATCGGACATAACTGATTTATGACATATAAATAAGCAAAAGGAAGGGGGAAACCACCTGCAATGCCATTTCCCAAAGAAAACCACTGCTGACATTTTGGCGTGGATGTTTCCAGTTTTTTCTAGGGGCGGGAATTATATGTTGTTTTTTTTTTTTCAAAAACAGGTTAATACTGTATAAACTATTTATGGCCTGTTTTTTAACTTATCAAAGTACTACAAATATCTCTTCTGTAACACCTTTTTAAACAGTAGCACAGTATTTGTATGACTACCACAATTAATGTACCCAATTCTCTATTCCCAGGTGTCTGCATTGCCTTCCTCCCCCTGCCCTTTTTTATAATCTATCAGGGCAACTATTCTTTTTTTTTTTTAAGATTTTATTTATTTTATTTGAGAGAGGGGGGGGAGAACAGGAGTAGGGTGAGAGGGAGAGGGAGAAGCAGGTGCCCCACTGAGCAGGGAGTCCGATTCGGAACTCGATCCCAGGGCCCCAGGACCATGACCTGAGCCGAAGGCAGACACTTAATGACTGAGCCACCCAGGAGCCCCAACAAAACTGATTTAAACATTTTGTGTAAAAAGCGCTCTATTTTATTTTGAAATCACTTAATTATTTTTGTAAAAGTGATCGTTAGGGTGCCTGGCTCCGTCAGTTAGGCATCTGACTCTTGATCTCAACTCAGGCCTTGATCTCAGGGTTGTGGGTTCAAGCCCCACAATGGGCTTCATGCTGGACATAGAGCCTACTTTAAAAAAAAAAAGTGGGGGAGGCTCATTATAGGAATTTAAATTAAATACATAAAGTACAAAGAAATTTTTTTTAAAAACCCTCCCCAAATTACTCTACTCAAAAATAACCACATTTTCTTTCAACTTTATATTGTAAGATTTTTTTTTGAACAGACAGAAAGGTTGAAAGAATAACATGTAAACACTCATACACCCATCACCTCAATTCAGCAATTGAAACCACCACATTTTAAACATGTGGGGGCCCTATTTCTGAACTTCTTTGTGATCTAAACAGATACAAATGTGTATATATAAGAATGACGTCACACTTTACATGTTGTTCTGCAATCTGGTTTTTTAAAGTTTTTCACTTATAATGATCATATATTGCAAATATCTTTCCAAGTTTCACTAAATATCCTTGCACAGAATCATGTTTAATGGTCCCTTAGTATCAGTTAGATGAATCTATCATTCTTTCATAACCAGCCTCCAATGATGGGGCATTGGTGTTTCCAATTTTTCACGATCATGGGGGAAAAAAGTTCAGTGACAATCCCTGTGTCTTTGTGTCTTTGGGTGGTAACATTCTGAAGGTAAATTCCTAGACCGGAGATTCAGTAGCAAAAGGACAAGCCATCCACAAAGGTTGTGCCCATTTACAACGGATAAGGCACCAGACTCTCCAATTACAACATCCTCATCAATACTTTTACTCTTAGGGGAATTGTGTATTTAAGTTATTTATTTTCATCTCTCCAGAGACAATATTATTTTGATCCAACTTTTTGAATTTTAGAACCTAGCACAATAGCTGACACATAATAGATGCTCAACAAATGAATGTGGAATGTATGACTGTTGCATCTTATGGCTGAGCCTAGGGAGGGGCACAGCACAGAGAATTTAGGGGAAATTCATCTTAGCAGGGAGGATAGGTTTTAAAGTGGGCACATAAATAAAATATCCCATAAAATGTTTGTTGAATCAGCAAATGGTTGAAAATCCTTTAGGGAAGATGCCACCATGGATACCAAAAAAATAACTTCTCAGTTATTCGAACACTTGTACGCATTTCATGTACTTTTCCTCAGCACCTACTATGGTGCAGGAATTGTTTTGGGTAATACAGTAGAGGGTGAAACAAAGTCCCTGCCTTTGTGGAACTGACATTCTAATGGGGAGACATGATAAGCAAATTTAAAAAAATGCTCAGAATGTCCTTTGATGGTGATGAATGCCAGGAAGTAAAGGAAAGCAGAAGAGGGGCTAGAAAGTGGTAGAGGTGACAGAGGGAGGATGGGGTGCTTCTTTATGGGGAGTGGCCAGGGGAACCTCCTTAATGATGAGCAGAAGTGAACCCTGTGGATGGATCCAGAGTAGTCTCCTTTAGCAGAGGGGAGAGCAAGTGCAAAAGCCCTGAGGCATGATTATACTTGGCTGCTCCAAGATCAGCAGGGATGCCAGAGTGGCTGAAGGGAGGGAAAGGAAAGCAAGAGGAGAGTAGGTGAGGAGGGGCATGCCCAGCTCAGGTAGGACCTCCTAGGTCATGGGAAGGTGCTCAGATGCTCTTCAAGTGACAAGGGAGCCACTGGAGCATTCATTTGAAAAGAGGATGGAAGTAGTTTGACTCATGTTTTTAAAAGATCCTGCTGGCTACTGTATGGAAAATAGAAGGTGAAGCGGGGAGCAAGGGCAAAAGAAAGGAATCCCACCAGAAGGCTTTACACAGATCCGGGCAAGAGAAGATGGTGATTCAGTGTGAGTAGTAGCATCAAGGCGGTGAGCGTCAGATTCTGAACACCTTTTGAAGGTAGGGCTGGAGGTATTTGTGCCGGGTCAGGTGTGAGTGTGAGAGAGAGGGGTCAGAGATGACCCACCCCAAGCCATGGGAGGGATGGAGTTGCCTTTCGCTGAGGTGGGAAGACCAAGAGAGGATCAGGTTTGGGGGTAAAAATTAAGACTTCTGTTGGGCTATATTGAGTTTGGGTTTCTTGTTAAATAGCTGAGCAGGGATGCGTGATTCTAGAGTTGATTGGGAAGGTCTGGGTTGGAGAAACAAATCTACAGTCATCAGCAGGTAGGATGTGTATAAAGCCTCAGGACCAGAGGGGAGCACCCTGGAATGAGCTGGGGAAGTGGATAGGTCCAAGGGCCAACTTCCAGGGAATGCCAATATGTGGAGATTGGGAAGATGAAGGAGAAGGAGAATGAAAATGGGTCCCATGAGATGCAAGGGGAACTGAGAGAGGAAGGTCAAGATTTGGGGAGGATGTGTTCAAGTAGGAGAGCTCAGTCACCTGGTCAGATGCTGCTGATGAGGACTGGGCATTGACCATTGCGTTGGGCAGCATGAGGTCATCAATGACCTTGACAAGAGCACTTTCAATGGGTCAGAGTGGATGAAAGCCTAACTAAAAGGCACTGAAGAAAGAAGGGGACAAGCAATTAAGATTGTCAATCAGAAAACTCTTGGAGAACTTTTACTGTAGAGGGAAAGCCAAAGAGCCTGTGTGTGTGTGTGTGTGTGTGTGTGTGTGTGTGTGTGTGTGCGCGCATGTTAAGACTGGGAGAATGGCAGCATGATTGTGTGTTGATGGGAAAGAGCCAGCAGGAGAGAAGGAAACCTGTTGCTGCAGGAGATGCAGGAGGAATTGCTGGATGAGCCCTGGAGGCAAGAGAGGAAGCAGTATGGTGCCCTTGCAGTGGGGGTGGACTTGGAAGCAAACACAAGAGCTCCTTGCAACATGGAGAGGCAGAGAACTGGCCCAGACACTGGCAGGTGAGCACAGGTTGAGGTGGGAGCCAGGAGAAGTTTCCTTCTGATTGGTTTGGTTTTCCCAATGCAACAGGAAGCAGGGTCATCCTTCAGTGGACAGTGGATAGCGCAGTTTCTTTCCCCGGGGTTGCGCAGATAGCCGTGGCTTCCGTAGACCACCAGATGATTAGGTTGGCTTGTATTTAGGGCCACACAGTCTGAAACACCTTTGAAAGCCTGGATCACACTGGGCATGGTGAGAGCCCACACTCTGCTGGGAGTGGGGGATCTGGGGCCAACTGGGGGCAGGTCCCATGAGGTCATGTCCCTGTCAAGGTGTCCGTGCCTACAGGGCAGGATGGGAGTGTAAATCCCTAATAGTGATTCGTGCATACGGTGGCATCATCTGGTGTAACACCCTTATTTCACAAGTTTATTTCACAACATCATTATTTCATCTTATTTCCCAGCTCAGGGTAGAGACGTTCAATGACTCGCACGAGATCATGCAGCAGAAACCCCATCGCCCCCTCCATCGTCATCTTCGTAGCCACTGGCCTGCACTGGCCTCTCAGTGCTGCGGAGCTACCTCTCACTTCCTCCTTCCAGCCTCTCTGAGTGGCCACTCTCATTGGACAGGTAGGCAAACATCACAGCACAGGTATGATGCAACCTGGGGGACCATCCTCTCACCCCTTCTGTAAAATATCTTGAGCAGAGACTGACTGGGGCTGATAACCCTATGAGACAAGGCAGAAGGGAGCTCCCCTTGAAACCCGAGAGCAGTAAATTTAAGACCAATAAGGGGAAGTTTTGCTTTGCACAGAGGGCGTACTGGCTAAAAATACTAGTGGCTACAAGAAGTATTTAGATGAATTCATAGATAGTTGATCTTCACACAACAGTTGGAGTGATCTTTTAAAAACATAAATCATATCATATCACTTCACTGTTTAAAACCTCCCTCTATACTTAGAGTAAAATCCAGACTCTGCCCCTGGATGGCTTTCCTGCCCTTTTCTCCTGCCCGTCAGCAACCTGCTTACTTGGGTCCAGCCTTGCTGCTCTCCTTGCAGTCTCTTGAGCATGCCAAGTGCTTCCTGCCTCAGGGCATTTGCATGTGCCCTTCCAGCTGCTGGACTACTCTCCTCTCTGCTCTTTGCCTGGGTGACTTTCTTATCCTCCATGCTTCGTCCAAGTGTTACCTCCTACAGGGGGCTTTCCCTGCATGACCTCTTTCTCATCCTCTGTGCCTCATCCTAAGTGTCACCTCCTACAGGGGGGCTTTCCCTGCATGACCACCCAGCTGACTCAGTACCTGGTCACTTGGTCTTGTCACCTTGTGGTTTTCTTCCTTGCCCTTATCACAAGACACATTACGTTATTTATTTTGTGTCCATTTCCTTCTGCAGAACAGTGGGTTCCATGAGGGCAGGATCCTGTCTGTCTTTTCACCCTCATGTCCCCAGAACAAGTACTCTGCTAGTATAATGCATGGCATGTGCTGGTTATTTATTCAGTACTGACTGTGCTGGACATAGTCCTAAAACTTTCATTTAAATTAATTCACTCAATCCCCACACATCAACCCTATGTAGAGGTAGTATTAGTATCATTCTTATTTTATAGATGAAGAAACTAAGGAACAGATTGGTTAGAAGTTTACCTAAAGTCACAGTTAGTGAGTGGCAGAGAAAAAATTAAAATCCAGCCACCCTACATGCCCATTGACTAGAGAGTAGATGAAGTAATGGAGGTCCATGTAGATGATGGAGTACTAGGCAGTGGAGAAAATGAATGAATGACAGCTGAAATGCAAGGTCATATATTTAGAAACACAGTGACCTTGAAAAAAATCAAGCCACAGAGAAATGTCTATGGGTTGTACTATTTACATAAAGGTAAAAAAGCAAACAAAACAGTATGTTGTATAGGATCCATCCCCATATGAGGACACTATTTTTTTTTTCAAAGCAAGTGAACTGTGACCACAAAATTCCATACTGTTTTGACTTCTGGAGGGAGGCAGGGAACAGAACTAGGAGGCACACAGGGAGCCTCAATGGTGCTGGTGAAGTGCTAGTTCCTAAGTTGGGCAGTGGGTCCACAGATGCTTATATTCATAAACCAGACATTCAACACACATTTTTTGTTGTAATCATCAAATATTACAGAGTAACAAAAATTGAGAACTTCCGTAGTTCCTAGAGTTGTTATATGGATCAAATGGGAATGTGGATAGAGTTGTTCATTCATTCCACGGGCATCTGCCATATCAGACACAAGAGAAGACACAAAAAGAGAGAACATGATCCAATTAGGAAGAGGTAGCTCAAGGCAGAGCAGTGAAGAGGACCAGCTCTTTGCAACCAGAGAGGCCTGGGTATGAATCCCAGCTACTGACAAGTTGTGAAACCGGGGGCAAGTTACCCAACCTCTCTTGTCCTCAGTTTTCTCATCTGTAAATCCAGGAATAACACTCTTGGCAATGCTATGAGGCTCAGTTAAAGCTCTAGAGATAGCTGGCTCGCCTTGGTACTGAGCACTTAGCAAGAGTTCAGTAAATATCCCTGTTTGTACAAATCGCTGAGTGGAGAGGAGTGGAGAGGAGCGTTTCACTCTGCCCTGGTGAGCATTGATTGAATGGGAAGTGAAGTTTGCACTGACTATTGACAGCTCCAATGGGTGACAGAAAGTTGGAGGCAAGGCAGAGACTGCATTCTTGTCTCTGAAAGATCCATCTGGGCTAAAGTGAGGGGCTTAGACCAGAACCAGGAAGTCTGTTTAAGAGGCTGTTAAAATAGTCCAGGTGAGAGATTATTATAGAGTCCTGAACTAGCAGGTCTGGAGTGCACAGGGACAGGAGGAGTGGAAAGGACAGATTCTAGAACAACTGGGAAGGCAAACCTAATTGGACTGGAAGACCGTGTATGGAGGCAAAGGAGAGAACTCACCTGGGATAATATCCAGATGTGATACCCCGAGACAGGAACCCAGAAGGCCAAGGAGGTTGGAGGGAAAAGCAAGATGATGCCTCCAGAGTTGGTTGAGTTGATTTGGGGTGTAGAGGGGGCACTAAGTGGAGACGCGAGGATATGCTGCATTTACACCCTGGGCGCTCAAGCAGAGCTCAGCGTAGAGAGGGTAACTGGGAGTGGGTGAGGTTGTCCAGGAAGGGTATGGAGGGCACGCAGTAGTGCAAGGTGCTCGTGATCCCAGGGGCAGGAGGAGGAGGAGCTGGGGAGAGGGCAGAAGAGTTGATGGTGAGGTGGGAGAACAATAGGAACACGGGGTTTTCCTGAAGCTGAGCGAGGCGAGGGCTTGCAGAAGGGTGTGGCCAACCCCGAAGTCAGAGATCACAGAGAGGCACCGAAGAAGCCACCAGATCTAGCCATCAGGGGTTGTCAGTGCCATGGGCAGGAACATTTTCCCAGCACGGTAGGACGGTACTTTGGAGGAGCTCCACAATGAAGGGCTTTTCTTTCCCAATGTACCTGGAGTGAATTATGGCCCTTCCCATGTCCCCTCTAGAGCTCCCGTTCTCCCTGCCCACCCCCCCACCCAGGTCCTCAGCATATTAGATCAGTTTTTATTCCTGCTGGGACTGTAAACTTCAGGAACCACCACCAGAAATCCTGCAAAGCATAGTATCTCATTTGAGCCTGTTTCGGTCCAAGAAGTCGTTATTATTTTCATACCCATGTAACAGATGAGCAAACAGAGGCCCTGGGTCAGGGACTTCCTTAGCCAATACAGAGGATAGGATCCATCCCTAACTTGCGGGTGGTAGTCAAGAAAAACAAACCCAGGACACGTGAACCTATGACATTGATCTGCGTGGGTCTCAGACTTGAGCCGGCACACTGATCACCAGAGACTGGTACGAATTCGCAGACTCTTGGGCCCTAACTGCAGAGATTCGGAATCAGCAGGTGCAAAGCAGTGTCTGGGGACCTGTTTGGTGAACCAGCACCCCAGGTGATTCTCCGGCAGGTGACCGAGGGCCTCTCTGGGGGCAACCCTTAACTCAACCGCGCGCCGCGCACACGGTGGAATTTCAGGCAGCCGAGTGGTCCTGGACCCTGAAGCTACTGGTTTCTGGTTAGGGCCCTGGCTGCAGCTGGGAGCTGGGCTGGGGCTGGGGAAGGCAGAGGGTGGTAATAAAGAAACAACAGGAAGCTCAGCTTTTATTAGCGCGGGGTAGTCGCAGCTGCAGGTGAGTAATCTGATTTCTGCGGCGTCCTGTTTTCTCCGCTGCCTGGCGGTTCCTCGACACCCACTCACCTGCCACCAGCCACGGGAGAAAGGGCGGGCGGGAGGGAGGATGGGCGTGGGGCGCCACCCGCCTGGGTCCCTCGCCCGCGCCCACGCGAGCACAGCCGCCGCGCCGCGGCCACCGGCGCGCACCTGGTGCGTTCCGCTGCGGGAAGCGGGGCCCGCGAGGCCGCGGGGGAGGTGGCGCGCACGCGCACTCGCGGCCCCGTCTCCCCTCCCCACCGCGCGCCTCCCCGGCGCCCCTCCCGCGCCAGCTGCGCTCCTGGCGCCCCGCGCTTAGGGGAGTCGGAAGGCCTGGTGCCCTCCTGGCGTCGGGCTGGTGAGACGGGGAAAGTGATGTGAAAGTAAGTGCTGGACCAAATACCCAGAAGTCAGGAAGACCCTAAAAGAGGCAACTCTCAAATGCTCCGTGCCTCAGTTTCCTTATTTGTAAAATGAGAATGATGAACTCTTCCTCATGAGCCCATAATGCTAGCAAAGTGCCTAGAACACTCGTGCACAATAAGGACAGTAGCTGTCATCGTGGTTATTGGTGTTGCTGTTAGCCCTATCCAGAAGCCTCATTCTCTCTTCTTACCCAGGGACGCTGGCCTTCCGTACTTCACAGCCCTCATCTGGGAAATGGGGAGGTTGGGGAAGGCTTGGATGGGAAAGTCTGAGGGTCTGCAAGACCCTGAGAGACCCTCAGACTTGCCCAAGACTGGGGGTGGGTTCTGTCCTTAACTGAATCAAGTTTTCCATTGTGAAATGGGGTTAATAACACCTTCCCCGACACTCCATAGGGATGTAAAGACCAAATGAGAAACCCAGAAACACTTTGTAAATTCTGAAGTGCTGTCCACGTGAAAAGAACTGAAATTGTGATTTTTTTTCCAGGTGCCTCTTTGTCCTAAAGGGTCAAGGATTAATCAAGAACCAAACTAGAGGGACGCCTGGGTGGCTCAGTTGGTTAAGCAGCTGCCTTAGGCTCAGGTCATGATCCCAGCGTCCTGGGATCGAGTCCCACATCGGGCTCCTTGCCTGGCAGGGAGCCTGCTTCTCCCTCTGCCTCTGCCTGCCACTCTGTCTGCCTGTGCTCACTCTCGCTTCTCTCTCTATGACAAATAAATAAATAAAAATCTTTAAAAAAAAAAAAAAAGAACCAAACTAGATTTAGCCAGTGAGCTTCCAAGGATCCGCATGAGAAGGGCTACCTGGCATTCACCTTCTCTGGCAGAGCGTACTGTCATCGGCACCAGGGTGGAGAAGGAGGGAGATCCCACCCTCAGGCGGTTCATGGTCTAGTTAGCCAAGAGGTAAAGGAGTCATGGGGGCTCTGAAGGTGGGGGGAGTGGACCTCCCACCCCCGGGAAGGATACAGGGAAGAGGACTTCTCAGGGGAGTCGGTCTTGAGAAGACTCTTTGAAGGATGGTTGTAGTTCCGGTGGGGAGAAGGGGAGGCACGTTCCAAGCAGAGACAGTTCCAGGAGAAAATCTGGGGACAAGAAAGGATGTAGTGTGTTCAGGGAAGGGCATGAAATGTGTCAGAAGTTCTGGATGGGGAGGAGAGGGGTGCAGGGTGAAGATAATTGGGCAGGACTTCCAATGTCACCGTAGGGAGCCTGACTTTGTACTGGAGTTGATGGAGAGCCTTGCAGGGTTCAAAGCTGGGGAGCCGTGTGGTCAGCTGTGGGTTCTGTGGGTTCACAGTGAGATCGCTGTGGCAACAAGGATGTAAGATGGATAAAATGAAGAGGAAAGAGAGGACGGATTGAAGCTGTTGCGGTGAGTTGAAGGTGGTGTGAACCAAGGCAAGGGCAAGGGGGCAGGAGGGGGGACAGATGGGAGGGAACTTTCCAAAGCAGAACAGCAGTATGTAGGGCAGAATAATTTGAAGGAGAGAAGGTAAGGACAACTGGATTTTCTGTCTCTGGAACCCAGGAAAGGAGCAGGGGGAGGTCACTTTCAGGGTACATGTGAGACATCCATTTCTTCAAGAGCCGTCTGTGCCAGACCCGCAGATGTGGGAGTAGGTAAGATCCAAGATCATCCATGGGAAGCTAGAGAGAGAGAAGAGAATATTGTATTAAGAATCTTTGGTTCTAAGTGACCCAAACTCAATTCAAACCAAGTTAAGGGGGGAAAATTTTAAAGGAAAAGGAGAGATTGAGAATGAAGTGGCTCCTTTACCTTTACGTTTCAAAGCGTGTGTCAGCTTCAGGCACCGTTGGATCCTGGGTTCCTAATGATGTCGCACCCCATCAGTCAGTTTTGTTTGTTTCTGCCTGTCTTGAAGAATGGACCTCCTTCTCTCCCATGGCAGATGGACCATCTCCAGCCCCAGGAAAGATGCTCACATGTTCACATTCTGTCAACTCGCACTCCAGAAGGAAAGGCTAGTGGTCCCTACTAGCTGTACTGATGGTCCCAGGAAGGGCTCTCATTGACCCAGCCAGCATCACATGCCCCAGCCCAGTCATTGCACCCAGGAGAATGTGGCACCCTGGTTGGCCTCCTTGCCCTTCCCAGCATGTGGGACCCGTGATGGGTTAGCCCACATGGACGGGAAATAAGAGGGGTTGGAAATATGCCAGACAGGCTCAATAAACTACAACCCCACTCAGTTCAGTCCAAGGCTTGAGGGCGGAACTCGGAGGACTCTGACGTCTATAAGTTGGCAGAACTGAAGAAGGTGACCGAGGAGTATGAGAGAGGTTCTGGGTCTTCTAGGGAGGAGAGAAGTTCTGCAAGGAGGGAGTGGACAGAGGCAAATTCCAGAAGGGGTGATAGTTTCCTACTGTTCCGGGCCCTACCCAGCCACCCTCACCTGGGTGGAAAGGCTGTGGACCTTGGACCAGCCAATATAGGTGCTCCCCCTCCTCCAGTAGAGCCCAATTCCTTATTTGTGAAATGGTGATTCCAACAGAACACCCACCTTAGAGGGTGACCAAGAGGTATGAGCAAGATGGCGCTGGGAAATGCTTGTCTCGATGCCCGGCACATAGTAAGTGCTCAATAAATGGGAGCTGTGTACAGAGCTGGTGGAAGAAATCACAGCAGGAACAGCACCGGGATTCCTGCTGGCCTGATAGGGTGGAAAGTACAGCCAATAAATTCAGCACGACAGAGGCATCATTCATTCATTCATTCATTCGTTCACCAATCCTTAACTGAGCACCTGATGTATAGCAGTCTCTGACAGACACGGCAGATGTCACAAAGGGTAGAACACAAGAGTCTACAGTAGTGTGGGATAGAGACATGGTGGCCGACAGTTAGGACCTAAAGTGATAAGCGCTGTAGGGACTGGGCTGTGGGAGCCCAGAGAAACTCAGTCCTATGGAGGCATCCAGGCAGCCCCCTAAGAAGTCCGAATTTGAGCTGGGTGAAGACAAAGACAGCTGACATTGCCTGTGTGCTCACAGTGGGTCAGGGACTGGATGTGCCAAGCATATGAGGTGGGAACTATTGTCCCCGTTATGTGGATGAAGAAATGGGGGCCCAGAGAGGGTAGGTAGCTTGCTCAGAGTCACCATGCCTATAAGTGGGGGCACTGGGGCTGGCCAGGGGCCTGACTCCCCTTGGATGAGTTTAGCAGGTGGAGAGAAGAGAGCCAGGATGGCAGGCAGAGGGGGAAAAGACCATGTGACCCAACCATCTGGGATGGCTGGATTCCCATCCCAGGGAGGGAGTCAGGATTCCCACACAGGAAAGGCCACACCTCTGAGAGTGTGGGGCAGGGACAGTAGGACAGCACAAGTTGGGACTGGGCACCTCCAGCAAGTCTGGTGCCTCTTGGAACCTAATTCTCCTTATCGGTAAAATGGGGGTAAGGAAGTCTGCTATCTTCATCCTCATTTCACAGATGAGGAAGCAGATTAGATCAGGGCCATCTGGCTGCAGGGCCCCCACACGGAGCCACAAGACCGTGTTTCTGTTGGAGCAGATGAGATATGGAAGTTCACTGCCAACCCTCCTCTCTGTCTCAAGGGTAGCCATGAAGAACACCCCAAGGGCAGTGGGGAGAGTCCACAGGAGCGGCCCTTAGAGGGCCCCAGAAGACAATCCATGCTCATATACAGAAATCCAATCTCTTAATGCCCTCATAGGCAATGTCATGCATGCACTGGGGGTACAGTGCCTGTAACTTGCAAATGGAGAAACTGAGCCCAGAAAGAGGGAAGTGACTTGTCTAAGGCCACACAACCAGCTGGTGGGAGAGATACATCTACAACGCAGGTTGCCTGACACCTGGTCCTGTGCTCTTTCTCCATTCCAAAATCCACTCCTCACAAATGACTTCTCCCCTGCCTAGATGCCCGCAGTCTCTGCCGGTGCTGAACATTTAGTATGGACCAGGTGTTTCATCTGCCTTTATCTCTGGTCCTCCGAACTACCCTGAGAATATTATTATCCAGGGTAGCCATAAGGTCTAGAAATAGAGATAATGCATGGTTTACTGATAGTACGTTACAAAAGGTGTAGAGTAACCGTTGCCCCAGACTCTGCCACCCTAGAAGTGATAAAATCCCATTTTACAGAAGACAGAACTGAGGCTAGAGATGTGACCAGATTGCCTCAGGGCCTCACAGCTAGGAAACAACAGGGTAAGGATTAGTGTGCGGGCATTTCTGACTCCAAAGCCGGGATGTCCTGTCCCCACCCCGAGCAGCTGTCAGGTAAGGGATGAGAGGACCTGCCACGGTGGGGGGGTGAGGAGTGCCAGCTGGAGGTGCTGATCCCCAGGGATGAGCGAGGTAACGGTTCTTATAGTGGCTCAACCAAGAGTCCTCAAAGTCAGGCTGCCTGGGTTCAAGTCTCCTTCTGCTACTCCCTCGTGCTGTACCCTCGGGTAAGCCCTGGGCCTCTCTGAACCTCAATTTCCTCATCTGTAAAATGGGGATGAAAATAACATTGCCTGCCTCAGTGGGTTGTTGGAGGGTTAAATTAGAAGAGTGTGTGGCGGGGCACCTGGGTGGCTCAGTGGGTTAAAGCCTCTGCCTTCAGCTCAAATCATGAGCCCAGGGTCCTGGGATTGAGCCCCACATGGGACTCTCTGCTCAGCAGGGAGCCTGTTTCCTTCTCTCTCTCTGCCTGCCTCTCTGCCTACTTGTGATCTCTGTCAAATAAATAAATAAAAATCTTAAAAAAAAAAGAAGAAGAGTGTGTGGCATACACCGAGGGCAGTGGAAATCTGGCCTCTTGTTCGCTGGTACCCTGTACGTATGGCATGTGGTTGGGGCATTCTCTCCTATCTACCACGAACAGTGCTCTCACAGCACTTCTGTGTTCTAGAGTTGGCTGCCGGGGCTCTGCCGAGTGCTAGCTGTGTGGTCTAAAACTTAGAGGGAGGGGCCCCTGGGTGGCTCAGTCGTTAAGTCTGCTTTTGGCTCAGGTCATGATCCCAGGGTCCAGGGATGGAGCCCCGAATCGCATCGGCCTCCTTTCTTGGCGGGAAGCCTGCCTCTCCCTCTCCCACATCCCCTGCTTGTGTTTCCTCTCTTGCTATGTCTCTCTCTGTCAAATAAAATTTTAAAAATCTTTTATAAAATAAAATAAAATGAAGCTTAGAGGGAGACCAAGGTCATGCTCATGGAGTTTAAGCCCCTGGTCCCTCACTTGCATGGCCTTACATGTCATTTTGTATTCATAATTTCATATAGTTTTCTTAAGGGTGTTTCCCAATATCGTATAGTCTACTAACATCCTGCAGAATGTGGATCCGCCCCTGTGAGTGCAACATACTTGGTCTCTCCGGTGCCTCAGTTTTCTCATCTGTTAAATGGAAAGAGAGTTATCGTGCTGAGTAGAGGCAGTCATACGTGTAGGCTGCTTGAAAAGGGACTGGCACATAGTCAATGCCCAAAAGCCGTTGGCTTCTCAAGTGAATCTCCAGCTAGTAAACATGCTAAGTGCTCGTGAATGTGCTACATGGTTTCCATTGGTCATGTTCTTTAATTATGTTTAATCGTGACAACCACACTACCCATTTTATAGGTGAGAAAACAGAGGCTCGGAGAGGCAAGGTCACAGAGCTTGGAAGCCAAGTGGCTCTGATGCCAGAGCCATGCCCCTACCCATTGCCCTGATACCTCCCTGCACTTGATCTTAGCCCGAGAAGTGATGCCCTGATACCTCCCTGTTTATGAGGGGGTCCCTGGCAGCTGGACCTGGAAGACTGAGGTCACACTGCAGGCAGGCACTGGCCCCTTGCAGGGAGTCCATGAGACCTCTGCCGGGGAAGACGCCCACCCCCACCCCTACCACCCAGGCCAGCTGGGCCCCGGACTCTGCCACACCTAGTACCCTTGTCCCTCCTGATCCCCTAGAGCTTCCTCTTGAGCCCCTGTCACCAGAGGCCCTGGCCCAGGTGGGGCGGGGGCCAACGGGTGACAATGACCGATTTAGAAAGTAAAGTTGCTTCTCAAACAAATAAGAAAGAAGAGGAAAGAAAGAAATGGCCTGCCCGCTTCCTGCCTCACTCTCTCTCCCAGCACCTGGGGCCCAGCTGCGTGCTTTTCACTGCGTGTTTGTTCATCCTGCCTCGAGGAGCTTCTTCTTAAAGCTCCAGGGCCCCCTCCACATGGGTGGAGGGATGATCGCGGAGCCAATGGAAATAAGCACCCTCCATGATTGCTGCATTGTCCCTGTCTAGAGGATTGTGTGGGACAACAATACCAATCATCCTAACAATCTGGGTTTCCTGCACTTGGCAGAGGGGGTTATGGGCTTACTTGGGTGTGGCCATCCTGGCTGTGATCTCTGAGGTGTGAAGGCCTGGGCAGGTCATTATGTCTCTCCGGGCCTCAGTTTCCTTGCCTGAAAAGTGGGGCGGGGAGGGCTGGTGGAGGCAAGCCTGAGCACCTAACACGCAGTGCACGGCCGGGTGGCAGCTACTCGATGCATCACTAAAGCCGTGGTCACCCAGGAGCACAATTTTAAGAGCCTCCCCAGACGTGGTGGCAGAGCTCAGTGGAATGGGAGGTGGAATGATAAGGTCTGGTATGTTCTAGCCTCTGTTGCAAGGGCTTTATGTACAATTGCTCATTCCATCCTTACCGCACCATGTGGAGTAGACACTGTGTCATCCCTGTTCACCGATGAGACCGAGACACCAAAAAGTGACCTGACCAAGGTCACTACCTCCAACAGGTACAAAGCCAGGATGAACCCAGCCTGTCCAGGTCCAAAACCAGTGCTCTCAGCTGCATCCTTGGCCCTCAGGGCTGCTCTGGCTGCACGACGTCTGCTTTGCCCGGTCTCCACGAACAAGCCATTTCCTTCTTGGACTCAGTTCTTGATCTGCAAACCCTTAATACCTGGCTACAAGACATTATACAGTCCTAAGGGAGAGGCATGGTCAGATTAACCGAGCATGCAGAGAAAGACCTCGAATAAAGGTACCGTGGGCTCTGGAAGCTGTGGCCATCACTCCTGCAGTTATTAGTTTCAGAGCCACAGGCGAGAGCCAGCCGAGAGGATGCTGAGGGCCCTGCCCAGCTCTGAAAATCTAAATCCTGCGGTTGCAGCTGGGGAGTGACTCCAGGAGGCACCTGCTGAGAGGTGGCTCCACCCGTTGGGGCTAAATAAATCCCCAAGGCTGCCACCGTGCAATCTGCCAGTCATCTGCCGTAATTAATGGCAAAGTCACCAACCCTGCTTCTCTGCCTCCCTCCCATCCCCCACGAGCTGTGTGGCCCTGGAGAAATCGCTCAACCTCTCTGAGATAGGAAAAGGACACGACCTTGCAGAGTTTTGATGGATTAGAGATAATGTAGACAAAGTGCTCAGTACAGCACGGGCGACGTGGCTGAGAAGTGGTGATGAGGACCTGAGCTCGGGGCCCAGCTGGGTCCCATTCCTGACTGCACCATTTCCTGTCGTGTGCCTCTGGGCGGGTCACTTGGACTCTCTGAGCCTGGAAAACGGACAGGCACAGCACCTGGCATACAGTTGTTTACCTAAAGACTGTGCTTGGCTGTGGCCATATTTTGCACTTTATAAGGATGTCCAGAGGTCCTGAAAGATCCTGGGGGTATAATGTTCCCTCCGGCACTGGATTTCTTTGTTTGCCCCTCTAGAACTCCCCACGGCCCTTCTCCATCCTGTTCTGTTCCCTGGTAGGTGAATTTTATGGGTGACATCAATAGCCTCCTTTGCCCTTTAGCTTCTGGTTGGGAAGCCAGAGGCCAGAGGGTGTGTGGTTACTCCCCCAGCCCTTCACCTAAGGACTCCAGTCTCTACAGGGGGCCCCGTGCGTGTCTACATCTCTGGGCCCAGGTCTAGGTAACTTCTCCCTCTCCGTCCTTCAGGCTAGAGGTGGTAACAGCTCCTCTTTGTTGCCAGGCCTAGAATACTGCACCATCCCTCCTGATTGCCTTGAATCCTGACCACGTCTTTGTTAATAACCTCTTAATTAAACTCTCTGCAAATGACTCCACTGGAGCGCACCATCTGTTTCCTGCCAAGGCCCTGATCATGGTTTTAGCGTGACATGTATCCTGCAGTACTCGTCAAGGACTCCAGGTACAGCAGAATCATAAAAACCCACAGTGCTTTCCCATATACGTATTTATCTGCTCGAGCATCTGCTGTGTGTCAGGCTCTGTACAGGGAGCTGGGAGCAGAGATGACCACAATCTAGCTCCTGACCCCCAGGAGCTCCTGGACTAGCTGGGGAGACAGACACCTTAACAGATGACCACAATATTTGCCAAAAGCCATTACAGAAGCATATACAAAGCCTGAGGCTCGGCAGGGGAGGGACAGTCACACTCGGGGGGAGGCTGGGAAGGCGGAGGGACTTCTGAGTGGCAGCATTAAAAGATCGTTAATAACATTTTATTTAACTGAGTATTTCAAAATATTATCAATGTATAATATCATCAATTAAAAGTGATATAAAAATTCTTAAGGATTTTTGCATTTTGGAGGCACCTGGGTGGCTCAGTCATTAAGCGTCTGCCTTCAGTTCAGGGCCTGATCCCAGGGTCCTGGGTTCGAGCCTCGCATTGGGCTCCCTGCTCAGCGGGAAGCCTGCTTTCCCTCTCCCACTCCCCCTGCTTGTGTTCCTGCTCTCGCTGTCTTTCTCTCTGTCAAATAAATAAATAAAATCTTTTTTTTTTTTAAGTGGGGGTTGCATTTTTTCCAGGTCTTCAAAATCCAATGATGATTTTACACCTGTGCCACGTCTCCATTGAGCCGGACCCCGTTTCCGGTGCTCAGCAGCCGCACTGGTCTTGAAAGGCATCTCATTGAGCAGCGTGGGTCAGGGTCTGCGGAACCTCACAACAGATCTGCCAGCCTCATGGTGCTGTTTCTCCCACTTTACAGATGAGGAAGCAGACTCAGAGTGGGGTCACACTCCCTGTGGGACATGACTTGAACCTACATCTCTGGTGGTTCCAAGGCCTGTCTCTTCCTGCTGCTCTGTTCTGCCTCTGGGCCAATCCCCGCTCCCTAGAGTGAAGTAGCTGACAAGGGCTGAGAAGACAAAACTTCAACTGACGTCCTCTGACCCCAAATCCTGTAATGTTTCTACATCAGTTGATTCTATGGGACAGATTGGGGGAAGGTAACAGGCCTCCAAACTGGGCTCTGACCTGTCCCTGAGGATAGGGTGGCTGAAGAGAACCAGGGACTCCTCATAAGTTGTACAATTCTCTTTTGGGGGAGCTGTGATTGGGTGGAAGGCCTGGGCTGTGCCGGAGGGGAGGTCTGCAGTGGTAATGGACTAGGGGCGCTGGACAGCAGCCGGCAGATCACCTTGGCATCTTGGCCTCCACATCCCAGTGGAAACACTGGATTGTCCAGAAACACCCACTCCCGAGCCTAGTGGGGTACTTGGAGTTCACAGTGAATTGGTCACGGTCATTTTCACCCTCATACAGGGAAATTTAGATGGGATGATAAGGGTGAGGCCTTCTGATGGGCAGCTTACCCAGGCTCCCATGTGCAGAGACCTGGGAGGATTCTTAGACCCACATCCAGGCTTTGGAGGAGAAACCAGAATAAAGGCTGGAAGCAAGGGGAGGGGGGTGTCCCTGGCAAGTCCAGAGTGTGTGTCTGGTGGCTCCAGAGGTGTGTGCGGTACTAAAAATCATGATTAGTAGCTGAGCATACACCCACCTGTTCACGGCCATCCACTGTCCATCTGCCTATGGAATCATCACGCCATCCAACCGGCCATCCACACTCCATCCACCTGTCCACTCCTCCAACATCCCTCTCTCGATGCCTTCATTCTTCCCTTCAGCCGTTCATTCATCTCCCCCCATCCTGTCCTCCACCCGGTCTGGGCTGGATGCTGAGTGTGCAGCAATGGGGAAGACTCCGATCTTCCTTCAAACCCAGTGAGGGAGACGGACACTTTGTCTAAACGAGGGAGGTCAGTGTGGTGATGGAGGGTTCTAGGAGGGGGAGTGGGAGCTCTGAGGAGGAGCTGCCCAGATGTCCCTGAGAGTGTCAGGGAAGGATTCCTGAGGAAGGAACACCCAACCTGGTCTTGAAAGAAGAACAGGGGCTTGTGAAACCAGAAGAAGAGAGCCTGGTAGGTAAGTTGGGCAGTGATGCTGGCTGGCCAGTGACACAACAGAAGCTGGTGAGAGGAAATGAAGGAAGACTGGCCCCCTGCCGGGATCTCACCCCAGGGTTTCCAGAGTGGCTTAAAAATGATTTCTGACAACTCAGAAGTCTGTTCCAGCCTTCCCCAGCCATGCCTTCACTTAGCACAGCACGAGATTTCAGACCTGGAAGACCTAGAGAGCATCGGAGTTAGTCCTGCTCCTATAAGTCAGGGAAACTGAGGCCTCAAGAGGAGAAAGGACATGTCAAGTCATGGAGTCAGGAGTGAGGGGGCGAGCTCAGGTCTCTAACTCCCATGCCCATGTTCTTTCTGCTAGAGTCTAGGCTCCCCTCCCCCATACTCAGGATCACCTGGGACCAAACACTTGCAACCCCTCAGTGCCAGGCACGGTGCTGGGCCTGGAGAAGGAGACCTTCCCCGTGGCCCCCACACTCCCGCCCTGTCCCCACAAACAGAGTTGTAGAGCTTATTCATGCTCTAGCCGTTGTCCCGTGTAATTTCCACAACAGTCTCAGAGGACTGGCATTACTACTCCCTTTTACAGAAAAGGAGGCTCAGAGAGGGAAGGGGTTTTGCCCAGAGTCACACAGCCCGAACGCAGTGGAGCCAGCATCCTGTCTCCCCATCCTGTACCTGGCCCGAGACATCAGGCGACACCCCATATAGCCTTGAATGTCCCAGCCCCAGACTGATGCTGTGCCATGGAAGTCAGGGGCTGTGGACAGTTCAGCAGGGACAGGACATAGGGTAAGGACCCCAAAAAGGAACCCCCAGAGATTGTTTTCACCTGGAACCTGCTCTACCCCACCCAGCAATGGAAAATGTGTGTCAGAGGAAGCTGCTGGTTGGGGATGGGGTAGGTGTGCGTGGGTGACAGCATTTGGAGGGGCGCCACAGCGGGGGGGGGGCAGGATGTGCTGGGGCTGGGGGCAAGGTCAGGGTGCTGGAGCAGGGTGCAGTTTCTGCCCCCTGCCTGCTGCCTTTTTTCTCTCTGGTTCTCACTTTCTTTCTCGTGCTCTCAGAACTAAGAGTACAACTTTCACTTCCAGGCAGACAGGCAGACTGTCCTGTGAAAGCTATCCCCACGCTCTACCTTCCAGATCTCCTTGGTCAATTCTCTGCTCAATAGTTTGGTCAACAAGCATTTATTGAGCATCTGCTGTGTGCTCAGATGCATGGATGCAGCATGGTCCCTTCCTGGAGAAGTGCATAATCCGGTGGAGACAGAAATATGACAAGACAGGTACAACACCTGGTGACACAATCCCGTGGGGGGTGGTGGGGGGGCGTAGTGGGCAGAGAGACCTTCTGCAAGACAGCACACCAAGCATAAGGGAGGTCATAGTAACTGCTCTTCCATGTGCCAGATTAAAAGGCTAAGCCCTTTAAAGGCTTTTATATCTTTCCATCCTCAATCCTGAGATAGGAGCTTCTAGTATTCCCATTTTACAAGCGAGAAAGTTGAGGTATTAGAATAAAAACTTACCCAGGGTGTCACTGCTAGATGCCAGGAAATGGGGAAGCCAGGACTCAAAACCAGGCAGTCTGCTCTTCACCACCCTACCAAAGAGAGGGAAGAGGGAACAGGTTTGGGGGCAACAAGAGGGAGGGCCCCCCCAAAGGAGATGGTGTATTGGCGTTGATAGTGGAGGAAAAAGTGCTGAGAGGAGAGGCTGGGGAGCATTCAGGGTCCAGGGAAGGAGTCTTTCCAAGCATCGCCTGGGCACTGGGGAGCTGGGGACAAGTTTTGAACAAAGGAGTGACGTGGGCATGTCTGTTCTAGAAAGGGACGCCTTTTAAAGTGGTGACCAGAGCAGGCAATGGACAAAAGTTAAATGTGATTGATTTCAATGTGTTATTAGTTTCCTGATGCTACTATAACAAGGTACCACAAACCTGGGGTTCAGGAAACAGAGATTTATTCTCTCTCTGTTGTGGAGGCTAGAGGATTGAAAACAAGCTGTCATCAGGTCGTGTTGTCCAAGACTCTGGGTAGAGTCTTTCTTTCTTGCCTCTATCCAGCTTCTGGGGGTGGCCAACGATCCTTGCCATTTCTTGGTTTTTAGCCACATTGCCCCCGTCTCTGCCTCTCTCAACAATGGTGTTTCCCTTGTGCTGCTCTCTCTTCTTAGGATACCAGTCCTACTGGACTAAGGGACAACCCCACTCCCATATGACCTCATCTTAATTAATTATATCTGCAGCAACTTTAGTCCGAAATAAGGTCCCATTCTGAAATTCTGGGAGTCAGGACTTCAACATAACTTTTGGGGGGCGGACATAATTCAACCCATAACAGATGTCATTTAAGAGCTTGTCATAGAGGTAAATATCAAATCTGAAAAAAAAAATCTTGTGTACATCTCACGTCACAGCTTGAGATTCAAGTGACCTGGCCTCACCATATTTGTCCCCCACACTAGTACTTTGCCCTAGTGAGTACTAAATAAATGTTTGAGAAATACTTTCCTTGTAGTCCCCTAAGGCTCTCAGGTCTGTCCTTAAGAAGTTAGAGAAATAAACTAAAAGTCCCCAGAGAACAAAGTCAAGCTGCCGTCTGTCCCAGATTCCTGGCAGGCAGCTGTTCCCGGGCACCCTCCTCCCCACTGCCTGGGCACCAGCTTGGGGAAGTAGCCAGTCATAAGAAGGACGGAGAGGACAGGACTCAGCTCCCTTCCTCTCCTAATTAAGCAAACCCACTATGCTCCATCCTCTCCCTTGCTTCCCTCTCCAGACAGGCTCAGACTTCCATTCAGACAAATGCCCGTGCGTTACGCTTGCTTCCCTGACCTGGTTCAGGCCTTTCCCTTTACCCCTGGGATGATTGCTCCAGTATTTGAACTGATTTCTTTGTTGCCAGCGCCAATAGGGCCATCCTAAACATGAATCAGGTGATTTCTCTCATTGCTCTAAAACCTTCGATGGCTCCCTATTGCTCTCAGAATAAAGTCCGGATTCCCTAGCTTTTCATTTCTGGCCTTGGGCCTGTTGGTCCCCAGGTAGCTACCCAGACTTGTTCTGCACTATTCCCCTACATGTGCACCATCCTACAGGCAGGGAAGACTCCATAATTTCCACTTAAAAGAGACTATGGTGTGCATTCAAGTTAGCAGGGGACACCTTGGGGGCTTGTCTTGAAGTTGTCTTTGTAAGTGGGGACACCTGCGCATGGCAGTGCTCTCCTGTTATCTGTATCCTTGGTGTATGCTGTCCCCTCCACATGGGATGATCTCCCCACATCCCAATTTTTCAACATGGAACTCAAAGGACATCTTCACTCTGATCATATAACAGAAGGACCTCTCCCTGATCTGCATACAGAGTACTTTGGTTGAATTTCCTAATGAGTTTATCCTAGCCCCCACTTGTGCTGCCTCTGTTCCCTTCAAGCTAGGCGCTAGCCCCAGGCTTGTGGCTGAAGGTCAAGAAGGGCAGGTGAGAAAAGTGCCCGAATGGACACCTGGCTGCTACTATACCCTGGCAAGGTCTTGCTGCATGACCTCGGGCAAGTCACTTTCCTTCTATGGGCCTCAGAGTCTTTTTCTATAGAGTGGGGTCTAGGGGGAGACATCCAAGCAAGGTGACAGCATGAGCTAAGTTTCTGGCCAGACCTTGGTTTTATGGACAGGAGGAGCTTTGGGGGGGTCCTTTATTTTGTATTAATTTACATATATTTGCATACGTGTTCTAAGAGGCACTGACTACATTTCATTCATAGAAAGAGGGGGTGTCATCTAGTGGATGTCCAGGGATGGAAAAAACCACTGGCTCGTGGTTCCATCCAAATCTTAGCAGCCAGAGGTCTTTAGTAATTAGCCTTCCCTCCCCCTCCCTTTACAGAGGAGTTACTGAGGCTCAGAAGGGGTATGTGAGGAGGCCAGCATCACACAGCAAGTGAAGAGAGCGCCAGGCTTCCTCCAGGCTTCCCACCGTCCGCCAGGGGATTGCACTACGCACCTGGTTTCTCTCTCTACGCAGGGTCGAGGGTGCGAGGAGAGGCTCGGTTTTCTCTGTAGGCCCTTCTCTACGCCCGGGAGTAACAAAGCCTGCCGGCTTGGCAGCCTCTGTAACCACCACAGGAAACCAAATTGTAGTAGAAAGTCAGATGCGAGTGGAAAATCCTCTCAGAGATGTGAGATCGTTGCTTTCACCTGTTCTAAAAATAACCCGGTTTATTAGAGATTGATAGATGACGAGATAACCCGCAGTTACTCCCCTGACGCTGGGGAGAGGAGACAGTGCTGTCTGTTGAACAAAAGGGGAGTTGGGAGGCGCCGCAGGGCTTGGTGAACTGGCTGGACCCAACCCAGGATTCACAGAAAGTTAGCAAGGGAGTGGACAGGTGCTCCTCGGGCCCGTGGGAACAGCAGGAATAAGACAGTGGGCACTGCCTTCGAGGATTCTAGTCCGAGGAGTGGGAAGACAGATAACCGAGGAATTGCCAACTGGGAGGAGGGTTCCAAGGGAAACAATAAGTTCCGGGGTGAAGAGGAGTGGGGGTGGCCAGGGAGGCCTCTAGAAGGAGGGGGCACTTGAGCCGGGACTGGACAGTGAGACGGTTTTGTGGGGAGGGCATCTTTAGGAGAGAGACCAGCCGGTACCAAGGCCTGGAGCTCCTTCCTGGTCCTTCTGTGGTTCACGAAGTCTGATCAGGGAGCTCCACAGGACCAGAGACCACCTCTGCTTTGTTTCATAGTCTCAGCCCCTAGGAGGTGCCTGGCACAGAGTAGATGCTCAACAAAAGTGCGGTGTTTGGATGAAGAAGGCTCACGGACGTGGCGGGTGCTTCGTAAATATTGAAGGAATTCTTGACTCCTTTCCTCTTACCCCCATAGCCAGTCAGTCAATGGTTCCTACAGATTTGCCTTTCTTTTTTTTTTTTTTAAGATTTTATTTGTTTGTCAGAGAGAGAGATCACAAGTAGGCAGAGAGGCAGGTAGAGAGAGAGGGGGAAGCAGGCTTCCTGCTGAGCAGAGAGCCCGAAGTGGGGCTCAATCCCAGGACCCTGAGATCATGACCTGAGCCGAAGCCAGAGGCTTAACCCACTGAGCCCCCCAGGCGCCCCCAGATTTGCCTTTCTCAGCGTTTCTCAAGCCAGTGCCCTCCTCCATCCCTACCACCTCTGCCCTAGTCCAGACCCCTCAGCATTAGCTATGCTCACTGCGAGCTGTGAATACCCACTATGTGCCAGGCCCCGTGCTAGGCCCTTTATCAGTAGTATTGCCACTTAGCTTTTAAAACAACCCCAGTGGCGCCCTCATTAAGCAGCTCAGTCGTTAAGTGTCTGCCTTGGGCTCAGGTAATAATCCCAGGGTCCTGGGATTGAGCCCCGCTTCTTCTTCAGGCTCCCTGCTCAGCGGGGGGCCTGCTTCTCCATCTCCCACTCCCCTTGCTTGCATTCCCTCTCTTGCTGTGTCTCTCTCTGTCAAATAAATAAATAAAATCTTTTAAAAAAATAATAAAAAATAAAACAACCCCGAGGGACAGGAAACCTTTCCTCCCTTTTACCACTCAGTCTCTTATGTGATCTCCCTGTCTTCTCGCCCCACCCTTCCAGTCCCTCCTCTATAGTTCAACCAGGATGGTTGGCAAAACTCAAAATCGGATCTGTCTGTGCATGGTTTACAACCTTCTCATTGTCCCCAGGAACGTGACCCCATAGCTTAACGAGGCTCAAAGGACCTGAGTTCCATAGGTCGGCCTCATGGGCCCCCGTGTCTCGTCTGGCTCTTCCTTAGCAACCCTTGGATCACCCAGGCCACTTCTCAGCTCCACACCTTTGTTCAGGCCCGTGCCCCCTGCCAGGAGGACCCTTCCTGCTGCTGCTTCACCACCTAAGGCTCAGCTCTTTCCATCTCTCTGGACTCCGCGCACCGTGGGCTAGGTTGGAGGTCCCCTAGGCCACCCCCTCCCCACTCTGTGTTGACTTTATCAGCACCTGTAGTCATAACAACTCTACTTTATATGATCATTTGTCTTTTAATTAATGTATAGGATTATTTCCGACTCATTAGGTCATGTGGTTCCTTAGTCACTACAGAAAAAGAAACCCCCGCAGCATTTCCTGGTCATCTGGAGTGACAGCAGTGGTCAGGGATTCTGCTCTTTCCTGGGTTAGCTTTGATCTGAAATGAGTCACACGGTCCAGAGACCATGTGTATGTGAGTAGAATGGCGCTGAGGGTCTTGGTCCCTTACAAACCCTGGATTCCAGGAGGAGAAAAAGGTCAATAAACCCAGTAGTTCATTCTCACCCAATGCCTTCTGGTCCTGGTCCTCCCTCTTTCTGGGGTTCAGGGGGTTCCTGGAGTTTTCTTGCTTCCACCCAGGCAGAGGGGGATGGTGTCCAGCTGAGGGTTCTCCGTCTGCCAGGCAGGGGTCTGAGCCTATATGGCCAGCCCCTCCGACAGCTTGGTCTGGACCATCTGGTGCCCTTGCTGTCGGCTCTGTGCCTCAGACCAGGAACCCACTGCAGCCGTGATTCCACATCTCGCTACCTGAGAGGACCACGTGGCCGCCACTCTTCCTTGCGAAGCTCTGGCCCCTCGGGCTTCAGGACCTGCTCCAATTTCATGCAAATGACCACTTTGGCCGGACCTACAGGTGCTTGATTCCACGCTGTCCCAGGAGAGACACAGGCAAAGACAGCCACGGAGCCCTAGTGCCCGGCCAGGTGTTCGCGCAGCATCAGCTTCCTCCAGGCTTGGCTACCTCCGCTCCAGCTCAGGGACTAGACTCCTGTCGTTCCGGGCGAAATGCAAACCCTGTAATAATGGTAATTTTGATTTACTAAGGCATATTCTATAGCACGTACCATACTGAGTGCTTTACAAGTATCAAATAATTTAATCCTGATAACAGTCTTACGAGGTGAGTAATTATTGGTCCCCATTTTATATATTCAGGAAATGGAGGCACAGAGAGGTTAAGTGACTTGCCTATAGCCACACAGCCAGTAAACGACAGAACTGGGACAGAGACCAAGCAGGCTGGTTCCAGAGCCACTTGGCTGGTACACTCAGACACTTCAGCGAGTCGCGTGACGCACGTCTGTTTGCTTGTCTGTCTCCATTGAGAAGGAGAACTGAGTCTTGTTGCTCCTTTCTCCAACACTGTGGCACAGCAGCGGGCACCCAGTAGGTGCTCAATCAAGCCGCCCTTGACAGGAGCCAGTTCATAACCCCCTGCTTTGGGTAAGAGAGCGCAGGAGAGAAAATGTGTTTCATATTATGGCATTTTGCAACCATCTGTCCTACAAGATCACATTCATGGTCACAACACTGCTGGGCATGGATTATTGGACCCACCTGTCCGATGAGGAACCTGAGGCCCAAGGAGGCTAAGAAATTTGTCTAAGTCACCCGGTGAAGAGTTGGCGGAGATGGAACCTCATCCCAGGTCTCCTGATTCCAAGTCCAGTGCTCACTCTACGCATCAGAAATGGGGCCGGGAAGATATTGCTGAACCCAAACCCAGTCCAAGGGGCATGGGGGGGCCTGCCAAGTCAGGGGTCAATAACCTTTCCCTCTCCCAACAGGAGGAAGCTTCTGGGGACCGAGGCTTGCTTCCCTTCCTCTCAGCCCTCAGGGTCTAACACCTCTTCAGGGCAGGAAACTCTTCCTTGTCACAAAGCGCTAGCCCTCCCTCCCCCATTCTCCCCCTCCCCCCAGGCCGCTCCCCTCCCTATCCCCCTCCCCCTCGAGGGTCTTGGTAAAAGCATCCGCTTGTCAGTGTAAATCTACAGGGTTCAGACCAGCAGCTGGAGATGGATGGGCAGGAAGCAGTAACAATGGATGAAAGACCCTCTGTGCCCAGGTGGGTGGGGGAGGGAGAGGCAGGAAACAGAAGCCTCTCTCCTACAGAGGCCTGGAGCTGCGGGCTGGCGGGAGGCCTGGGATGCAAGGACCTGCGGGGGTTTATTTGGATTCCCCGAGGACCCAAGCTGGGAGCCCTTCGCAAACATCAGACCAGCTCATCTCCGTGGGGTGCCCGGTCCAGGATGTGTGACAAGAATGTCGCTTTCATGCGTCTCTGTTGGTCCCTAGGGCCTAGCACAGGGCTGGCTACCCAGTGGGGGCTTGTCTGTTGAAGGAAGAAATCAATCTGGCACTACTAATAACTAAAGAATTGCAGTTTTTTAAAAAGGGATCTCTACATCCAACACGGGGCTCAAACTTACACCCCCGAGATCAACAGTCATATGCTCTTCCGACAGAGCCAACCAGGCGCCCCCGATTTTCTTTTTTAAAAATATAAGAACAGGGGCGCCTGGGTGGCTCAGTGGGTTAAAGCCTCTGCCTTCGGCTCACGTCATGATCCCAGGGTCCTGGGGTCGAGCCCCGCATCAGGCTCTCTGCTTAGCAGGGAGCCTGCTTCCCTTCCTCTTTCTCTGCCTGCCTCTCTGCCTATTTGTGATATCTGTCTGTCAAATAAATAAATAAAATCTTAAAAAAAAAATATAAGAACAGCCGCAGTGATCCCTTTCCCCTTCACAATTTTTGCACAGGCTGTTGTTTTTGCCTGCCGTGCCCTTCCCTCGGCTTTCTGCAAGGTCAGCACCTTCTCATCCTCTAGTTGGCAGCCCCCAAAGTTCCCCCATAAAGCTCTGGGGGCCTGCTTTGACCTCCATCCCCTGCTAGGGTAAGCCCCATCCCCTCGCCCCTCTAACCCACCACCCTGTGGACTTCCTTGGTGGCACTTACAGAATAAAACATCTTCTCACTTACTACACATTCTTATTTTTGTGTTCCCTGTCTCTCCCACCGGAATGTGAGCTCCAAAAGCACGTCTTATTGTATCCCCAAGGGGCAGGTGCTTGGAAGATGTTCCATAATTTGTTAAGCAGATCCAGAGGGGAACAACTGAGTCCTATAATGATGTCATTCACACCCTATGCTCTGCATTCTGCTTCCTTGAAGAGAACAGAAGGAACCTTACTCCTGCGCTGAGGAATGTAAAGCCCCAGCCCATACTGAGAGACTAGCTCCCGGGTCAATAATCGTGGTGATCGCAGATCACGATAGGACTTTGCTTCCCCCACAATCATTTGTGAGGTTCATCAAAATCTAGGTGTGCACAGTAGGGGGAGGCCGTGTATGGGAATGTCTACTGTTTGTCCAGCAGACTGCAGTGGAAACTGGGGTGGACAGGCTGGGTCCATCAAATGTACCCATTTCTAAGATGGGACAACCAAGGTCCAAAAATGCCAAGGTCACACACACACACACACACACACACACACACACACACACATCAGTCCAGAGTTTTACCAGCAGAGAGTTCAATAGACCTGTGGATTCACTGAGCCCGGAGACAGGCATTCAGATATTTATTGAGCACCTACTAAGTGCTCTGGGCTGGGAGCTGGGCTGTAGCAACAACTAAAGGCTCAGAAACTCAAAGCATTTATGTAAAAGGCCCAGCCAACCTGACACGAAGCCACTTCAGTGACCTTGAAAGCAAGTCCCTGCGTGGCCAGGTATGATAGCAGGGCATGAGTCGGGGAAAGGAGTCCCCAAGTGCCAGGAGGCAAGGGAGGGAGAGCTGATCTGGGGCTGGACCCAGAACAATAGTGACCTAAGAAGCCAACTTAGCTGGCGGTAGCAACCACTCGTGTGCCTGCTATTGGGTTGGATTGGTGCCCTTCTAGTGGAGTGCTTTGTGTCCTCTCAACTGTGTGGGACCCAGTCAGCAGAGAAGACCGAAGACCACTCATTCACCCAGGAAACTCCCACTGAGCACCTGCTGTATGCCACAGCCTAGGCCGCACCCTGGAGTCACAGTCCCATCTCTCAGAGGCCTCCGAACTGCTGGGGGCACACAGACGAGCCGTCAGACCTTCAGACACCTGAGATCAGGTCCCCCCCAAGACAGCACAGACCAGCAAGGAAATCCTCCCTCAATGCCTCGCAACTCCCACTTCTGGGACCGTGAAGAACATCACCAGGCCAGGCAGAACTGTATCCGGCCTCAGCTCCTCCTCCAGGTCAACCTGTGACCCTAAACAAGGGACTTAACATCCCTGAACCTCAGTTTCCCCATCTGCAAAATGGGGAGAGTGGTAACAGGACCTGCTTATGAAGCACTGTGGGAATTTGAGGAAACAAGTCGCCCAAGCTCTTGGCATACAGAAACAGTGAGCACTCGGGTGGCCAGGGGCCTGCTATGGCCTCCAGGGACCACCATTCAGTCCCACAGGCTTCTGTCTTGGATGGAGTCAGTCAGTCAGTCATGTAATGGGGGGTCCTGGCTCTGGGCTCGGCCGGGGGCCTGGCCAGGGTGAGACCCAGCCCCCGCCCAGGAGCCACTCACCACCCAGGGAGGAGCCCGTATAGCAATATACTTGTAACAAAACGTGGCCAGTGTTATTCTAGATCTCGCTCTGGTTCACAGTTCTGTGAGGGGGCCTTGCTGTCCCCTCCCGATGGTCCTTCACAAGGCACACGTTGTTATCCTGATTCCACAGGTGAGCAAACTGGGGCTCAGAGAGGCGAATCTACCTGCCCAGGGTCATAAGAACACTGTCTCCAGAACCTGTCCTCTGTCTTTGCAAAAGCAAATCTGGGGCACATGTTTGCTCATTAAGTCAGTGAACCCTTTTGCGCCCGTGCCACACACCAAGTCTGGACCTGGATGTACCAGCATGGAGCTAAACAGGGCAGGGCCCCTGCCCCCACTGCCAGCCAGGGGACACGTAGATTTGGGGCCTGCTGGGGCTCTGTAACCGATGAGGGGCCTTTTGGCACTGGTCTAGGCATCCCCCCATCGGCCCCCACTTTAAAGTGCTGGGAGGGCTGCCGGGAAATGCCCAGGGAGGGAGGCTGTGACAGTGTGACAGCTTCAGGCCCCCAGGGCCACCATGTCCGCCCAGCCTGGCTCTGACTCACCACCCACACCTGGCTCTGGCCTCAGGCAGCCACGTTGCTGGAAATAGACGGGGCCGGGTGGGGAAGCAGGAGCAGGGGAGGGGAGGGAGGAGGGCGGGCAGGGAGGTGGCACCTGCATGCGTGGCTGCCATTCCCACCCTCCCCACCGGGAAGCAGAGAGATGTCATCCACCAGAGCCCATTGGAAATAAGCCAGGCTCGGGAACGCTCCTGGGGGCTGAAGACCCCCGCCTACCTGGGAGGCTGCTCCGAAGCAGTGAGGGTTATTATAAAAATAGTGTTGATGCCTCACTTCCCACCGAGAGTCTCGGTGGCTCTTGAGCACTTGTGTGCCAGGCTGGCCTCCGTAAGTGCTTTGCATGTATTGGTGATCTCACTGAACTCCCACAGCAACCCAGGAGGTTGTACGTGATGAAGCCTGTTCCACCGATGAGGAACTTGAGGTTCAGGGAACCACGGTAAGTTGCCTCAGACAACACAGCCCCTGCATTAGGCATCGTGAAGTCACCTCAAGCTCCTCCTCCCCCCTCCAGCTCAAATGGCTCATTCTAGGTCACATGTGCCAGCTCTGTTCCCATCTGTCCTGCATCCCCTTCCCTCTTGACCAAGGTAAAGCCTCCCTTCTTCCTGCTCTGGGAAGCAGAAATCACATGATCATCCTTCTCCTTTCCTCCCTACCTATCTTAACCTTGCTCAGCTTTCAGCCCACATCTGATCATGCTGTCTCCCTGTCTAAAACCTGCAGTGGCTCCCTATTGCCCTCAAGATAAAATATATTCCAGAGCCTCCATACACTGAGCCCTTCCCACTTCTCCAGCTTCATTGCTCACCAAGTCTTTGCTTGGGCAAGTCAGGACATTTCCCAAGGCTTGCTCTCCTGGTGGGCACACTAACACAGCTGCACAATGATGGGGATGAAGGGACTGGTGCATGTCAAGTACCTAGCGGGGACCTTGGTGCATAGTAGGTGTTCGGTAGACCTTCTCTGCTACCGGCTCTGAGCCAGAAGCTGGGGAGTCCGTGCTCTCAGCCAGGCTGGGGTCAAGAGCTTTATGATGGTCTAGCCCAAGGACTGACTTGTCCATGCTACTGGAATTCATCATGTTAAGAAATTTTGAAAGACGGCAGGGCAGCAGGAGTTGGAACTAGGGAAGGCGAAAAAGGCGAAGGACCTGTTGGTAAATGTGAAGGGGTACAAACATTGGGCTGACAATTCTTTTAAAAATTCAATTACCACATGATCTAGCAGTTCCACTTCTGGATGCATGCCTAAAAGAATGGAAAGCAGGGTCCCGAAGAGAGATGTTTTAACCAGTGTTTATAGCAGCCTTATAATAATAGCTAAATAAATAATAAATAAATAGGTGAAACATGGAAGCAACCCCAACGTCCATCAACAGGTGAATGGATAGACAAAAGGTGATATATACGTACAACAAACTATAATTCAGCCTTAACAAGGAGAGAAATTCTGACATGCTACAACATGGATGAACCTTGAGGATATAACACAGAGTGAAAAAAATCAGTCACAGAAAGGCAAATACTGTGTGATCCCAGTTATTTATTTTAAAGATTTTACTTTTAAGTCATCTCTCTACCCAACTTGGGGCTCGAACACACATCCTCGAGGTCAAGAGTTGCATGCTCCGCTGACTGGGCTGGGCAGGTGTCCCAGTGTGATCCCACTTACAAGGTGTACTTAGCGTGGTCCAATCCAGAGAGCTAAAAGTTTGAATGGAGGGGTGTTGGGTGTAGAGATGACTTGAAAATAATATCTTTAGGGCGCCTGGGTGGCTCAGTTGGTTAAGCAACTGCCTTCAGCTCAGCTCATGATTCCAGAGTCCTCGGATAGAGTCCCTCATCGGGATCCCAGATCCACGGGGAGTCTGCTTCTCCCTCTGACTTTCTCCCCTCTCATGCTCTCTCTCACTCTCTCTCTCTCAAATAAATAAATAAAAATCTTAAATAAATAATATCTTTAAAAAAAGAGAGAGGGAGAAAGGCAAATGGAGGGTGCCAGGGGCTGTGGGGGAGCCGGGCAGAGACAGAGTTTCAGGTTCACGAGATGAAAAGGTCTGGAGATGGATGGTGGTGAGAGCTGCACACGATGAAGGTCTGGAACACCACTGAGCCGTGCACTGAAAAATGTTTAAGATAGTACATTTTATGGGGCGCCTGCGTGTCTCAATGGGCTAAATCCTCTGCCTTCGGCTAGGGTCGTGATCCCAAGGTCCTGGGATCGAGCCCCACATCAGGCTCTCTGCTCAGTGGGGAGCCTGCTTCTACCTCTCTCTCTTCCTTCCTACTTGTGATCTCTGTCAAATAAATACATAAAATCTTTAAAAAAAAAAAAGTACATTTTATGTTTATGTATTTTGCCACAATAAAAAAAAAATGGAAAAGGGGGACAAAAGAAAGCCGCTTTCATAATTGGCTTTTTTTTTTATCCTCACCACAATCTAGAAGGTAGATACACTTGATCTTAGCCAAAAGCCCGAGAAGCGGTGGATGTACTCACTCTATAGGAAGGAAACCTGAGGTCAGAGGAGTGAAGATTCACGGGGGGATCAGGGACAGCCTGGTCTGGGACCAGCTTTGTCAGGCTCGAAAGCCCATGCTATTGTCCTGTTTGCACCCAGCACCTTGAACATGGAGGAGGGAGAGCATCGGCTCAGGAGAAGAGGGCCATGCACATGTGAGTGTGCTTGTGTGTGTGTGTGTGTGCGTGCACACTCAGGTGCACGTAGAGGGTAGCAGACAAAGAGCTTGAATGGAGGCCTCAGGCAGGACTGGTTCCAGAGCTTCAGGCACATATGAGTGCAGGGAGTGGAGGTGAAAAGCTGGGGTGAGGTCACCTGTGGCACAGGGAGAGAAGCCTGGCCTGGATCCTTCCTCCCAGCCCCAACTTTCCAGATGAGGAAACTGAGGACCTGTGTCTCAGCCAGGCCTCCACAATGCAATGGGTAAGTGATCCGGAGGGCTAACGAAAGAAAGAAGAAGGACCCAGGTCAGGCAGCACTGGGAACCCCTCCCTTCCCCGCCACTTCCCCAGGACCACACCCCCACCCCCACCCCCACCTCCAGGCTTGGCCTGGTCTCCGGCCTCACAGGTGGGAGTGACTCAAGCCAGGGGCCTATTCTGGTGGCCCTGGCCCCTGGGCCACAACGGAGCTCTGGGCCTCTCAGCTGTGATGTCAGTGGGCTCTTCCTTCCTCCCACATCTGCTTGAAAGGTCACCTATCTTAAACTCTGTCTCACCCCACCATGTCCCTTCCCCCAAAATGGGATGACTTTTTCTAACCTATGTCAGCTGTTCCGTTCGATATTCAAACAGCTTTCCGTTCTGATGCCTGTCACCAGGGCCTCCACTGCCAGAAAACCCAGCCCCCGCTGGTCCCCCCGGGCTGCAGAAGCCCACCCTCCCTGCTTTCGACTTCATAAACAATTTCCTCTGTAGCTACTGCTGTGTCAAGCACTGACCTGTGCCCCTAGGGATAGGCGTCTGCGTCCCGGAGTTTACGTTCTCATAGAGGCAAACAGATAACCAATAAAGAAGTCAACGAATATAGTAACAAGATAATTTCTAAATATGACCATCGGCTGTAAAAAAAACAAAACAGGCAAGAAGACAGTGATTGAGTGGCTACTCTACCATGAGTGGTCAAGGAAGGCTTCTCTGAGGAAGTGGCAAAAGTCTAAGGGAGAGCATCCCCAGGAGAGGAGAGAGCAGGTGCAAAGGCCTTAAGGGGAGAATGGACAGGAATGTTATAGGAGTTTTCCAGGTGGGGTTCCCCAACTAGCAGCACCCTCTGGGAATTAGTCTCAAATGTAAACTCTGGAGCTTCTGGCTGGCTCCGTCAGAAGGGCATGTGACTCTTGATCTTGGAGTTGTGAGTTCGAGCCCCACGTTGGGTGTAGAGATGACTTAAGACTAAACAAACCAACAAATAAAATGCAAATTCTTGGGACCCACCCCCCCAGATCTACCGGACCCTTCTGGGGGTAGAAGCCAGCAAGCTGGGTTTTTAGCAAGTCATCCAGGTGATTGTGATGTACCTTCACCTTTGAAGGTCACCGCGCGGTAGAGCTCAGGAAGAAAGGCGTGTGTGGCTGGAGGGTGGTGCGGGGGAGAGAGCTAGCCGCCACCCGCCACCTGGCAGCCTCGCCCCTGCCCATCCCACTCACTGCCTTGCCTCACTTCCTGGCCCACTCTAGGCAAAGCTGAACGCCCTTCCAAGGCTCCTCATTGCCCTGAACAGTCTTTCATTGGAAAGAGCATCACCCGGTCAAGAGAGATGTCCCCTGGAAAGTCGAGCATATCAGCCAGAAAGTCAGTGTGAGCTCTGTCATCAGAATCATGTCCCATGGACAGAACACGAGGAACTTCTGGGCCGGAGAGGACACAAAAGCTCTGTGCGCCTTCTCACATACCTCGCCCCACACATCTCTTCCATCTGGCTGTGCTGGAATCATATCCTTTTGCAATAAACCAGTAATCTATTGATAATGTTAACCTTGCCGCTGGCAAGCAATGGCCTTCCTGAAGCTTCGCTGCTGGGACTCCTGTGGGTGAGGTCGGCCGTGGGGCATCCCCTCCTCAGCCTACACAGGGCTGCACCGTGTCCAGACACGCCGGGCCACGAAGCTCTGGTGACACTGGCCCATCCAGGTGAGGCTGTGCTTTGCATCTCTTTGGCTTTTAAGATATTTAAATATCTCCCTATCTCCCATCCCACTCTAAAGACTTCATTGGGGTGCCTGGGTGGCTCAGAGGGTTAAGCCTCTGCCTTCAGCTCAAATCATGATCACAGGGTCCTGGGATCGAACCCCGCATCGGGCTCTCTGCTCAGCGGGGAGCTTGCTTCCCCCTCTCTCTCTCTGCCTGCCTCTCTGCCTACTTGTGATCTCTCTCTGTCAAATAAATAAATAAAATCTTTAAAAAAAAAAAGACTTCATTAAAACATCAAGAAGAGGGGTGTCTGGGTGGCTCAGTGGGTTAAGCCTCTGCCTTCCGCTCAGGTCATGATCTCAAGAATGGAGTCCTGCATTGGGCTCTCTGCTCAGTGGGGAGCCTGCTTCTCCCTCTTTCTCTGCCTGCCTCTCTGCCTACTTGTGATTTCTCTCTCTGTCAAATAAATGAATAAAATCTTTAAAAAAAAATCAAGTAGAAGGAAGGAAGGAAGGTAGGAAGGAAGGAAGGAAGGAAGGAAAGAGAGATCATGGTTTTGGAGTCAGAAGGTGGGGCAACTCACTTTGTCTCTTTGAATTTTGGTTTCCTCACCTCCTAGAGCAATTACGAGCATATATGTAGTACACACAAGAATAAAGTACTGTATGCAAAGTCCCCCGTTCACAGATATGCTAAAAACCAAAGCAAAACAAAACAAAACACACAAAGAGGCATGCTGTGTGTTCTCCACAAGTGTGCCTCCAGACCCACCATCCCTCCTCCACCCAGGGAAGGGCCCCTGCTTTCCTCTGGCTTCCACGTGTGTTTGGCCAATGGAAGCTTCAGGGAGACACTAGTGAGGAAAGGAATGGAGGGTAGGAATGGAGGGGATCTATTGCCCTGGGCTCCTCCTCCCCATTGTCTGGGTTGACTGTGCAGAGTTCTTCTGCCCCAGGCCACAGCTCCTTTCCCGAAGCCACCCCTGGCCAGGCTAGCAGAGGCCAGCTCTTCCGATCGGGGCTGGACCTGGGTGCCCCTCCCTCCCTTAACCCTACCAACCCCTTTAGAGATTAAGGTCCTTCACAAACTCTCTCTTCCTTTGCCCCTCCTGGCCGGCCATCTGTTTCCTATGGGAACCTTGGCTGATGCAAGGGGCCAGTTTCCTAATTTTTATCAAGGTGCTCTCTCTGTCTGTCACACCTGCTGCAGAAAGAAGGTCCCTGTATCCTTGGTGCCCCAATCTCCTTTCCAAGTTTTGTAAGATCTGGGTCTTGTCTGCCCAGCCCCCTTCTTACCAGCCCAGGTGTCCAGGCTCTGGGACTCTAGGACCGACAGACACACCAGCATCTTCACTGATCCCGAGAGAGATACAGGCTGAACAGAAGGATTCTGAGGTCAGCTGCTCAGTAGGCTTTCCTTTAGGAATTAGTATTAATAATAACAGCCACCGGATACTAAGTACCTACTATACCTCCAGGTCCTATATTAGAACTTTCATTCATTCAGCAAATATTTAGTCATTGATGTCGTACCATTGGAAGCAGATACAGCAATGAACACAGACACAAGGACACTACCCTCTTGAAGCCTTAGGAGACGGGCATCTGTTGTCCTAGTTAACCCCTGAGTAAGGATGCTGGGGTCCAGAAACTTGCCAAAGGCACTCAGCTGCTAAGTGACTGAGCCAGGATTTGAACCCAGACCTCTCCACAGGAACCATCATCTACGAAAAGTCCAGGAGGATCATGGGGCAGCTTGGGGAGTGCAAAACCCAACTCTCAGAGAGACAGAGGACCTGGGAGGAGGGTGCCCTGGGCGTGGGGGAAGAGAAACGGGGCTCCCATCTGTATTCCAGATGCCTGCCGTGACTAAAACATAGGGTCAGGGGCCCGGGGTGACACAGCCAGGGAAGGAGGCTCCGCGAAGCGGTGTTCCTAGCGATTACTTGTCTGCAATTTCCTTCTTGACGTAACATTGGTGAGTCATGGTCTCAGAACTTGTCTAGTTTCACAATCCACGAACAGGATTGCAGACGCTGTCGTGACTCCTGCCAGCACATTCATTTTCGTCCCCCTTGGGACATCAGGGATTTATTTTGGAAGGTTGGTGGGAGCAAGGCAGGGAAAGGTAAGCACAAGTCCTCGGGTGCCCCTCAAGGGGCAGTCATGCCGAGGGTCTGGAACGGCTACACAGCTGATCAGAGCTCTGTCTCCCCAAACACAAGCAGACATGCATTTAGTTGAGCACCTACTGTGTGGGCAGACAGTGAATTAGGCCAAGTTGGGCCATGGTTAAAGCCGTAGACCCCAGGATGACTGGATTCAAGCTCCTGCTCTACAACCTTCTGGCTGTGTGATTTCAGGCAAGTCCCTTCACCTCTCTGAGCCTCGGTTTCCTTGTTGGTAGAATAGTGGAAATGATAGCCCCTCCTTGACCGGGAGGATTAAACAGAGCAAGACACCTACATGCTGAGAAGAGGACACGGCGGGTTCCAAGGGTGCGCGAACTGTGAAGCGTCGGTGCCATCCGCGAACGCAGGTGAGGAAACAAACACGCAAACATGTGAACATCGCCTTTGTCTACTTACAGTCATAACCAAACTGTGCTGAGGCGGACACTCAGGTAACCCGTTTTTCTCCCTTCCTGCTGCTCTCTGGCATTCACATTGCACACTTGGCAATCACCCAGGATCACTTAGTGTGAATCCTCTCGGTTCTCACCTCTCTGGGGGCTCCGTTCAAATATTGCCTCTTTAGGATCCCGTCCAACTGTCCGATCTGGTTAGAAACACGTGCGCTCTGTCTCTACCTCCTCGCCCCTTCTATTTCCACCAGAGAACTCACCCTGACATTTTCCCATTGATGGATTTGCTCTCTTTTTTATGATCTGCCCCTCCCATACAAATGTTAAGTTTCCAGAAGAGAGGGAGTCTGGCATCCTGGTCCCTCCTGGATTCCCAAAGCCAAGTACAATGCCTGGCACATAGTAGGTGCTTAAAAAACGTTAGTTCAGAGAACAACAAACCAATTCCCTCTTCCCTGGAGTTGTCTTCTGGGAGGAAGGTCATAGTGGTTCTCAAGCAGGACGGTTGCCTGGGAGGCCTCAAGCATGCCTGTGGGGGTCACTGGACTAGCCCCGCTGTGCATCTGAGCTGTGGCCTGGAGAGGCAGCATTTGGGTGTAACAGGAGGCCCGGCTCCCAGTTCTAGCCCTGATTCACGGGGAGACCGGGAAGGGGCTGCTCTTCCTCACTTCGCCTCACTCTCCCATCTAGAAAACCAAAAGGGCAGAAGAGGTTGGAGGGTTTGCTTTTTGGTTTCTTTTCTTTTCTTTTTTTTTTTTAAGATTTTTTTATTTATTTATTTGACAGAGAGAAATCACAAGTAGGCAGAGAGGCAGGCAGAGAGAGAGGAGGAAGCAGGCTCCCTGCTGAGCAGAGAGCCTGATGTGGGGCTCGAACCCAGGACCTGGGATCATGACCTGAGCCGAAGGCAACGGCTTAACCCACTGAGCCACCCAGGTGCCCCAACTTTTTGGTTTCTTTTAAACTGAGGTACAATTCGCACACCATAAAGGCTCAAAGGTTTTTTTAACGTTCTTTTGTCGTAAAATCTTTTCTTCAGAAATTAAAGTTTTTAAGTAGATCTAATATGTAAACAAGATAAAAGTGGGGCTGTTCCAAGGGGTGGGGGGGTGGCTTGAGAACCTGGCCTGCTTAGTGTGTCCCTTGCTTCCACCAAGCTGCCCCCTCCCCACTCTCAGTGGTCCCTGAGGCACTTCCACAGGATCCCAAGACTTGGAGGAATCTGGTTTGAAAACCACTGGACAAGAGTCACACTCTAGGGTCCCTCCAAGGTGCGGAAGCCCTGGGGAGTGGCGAGGGGCCCCTGCTCTCCCAATTTGCAGATGGGAGCTGTTCCTTGAGCTTCAGTCCAGCTGCCTCCCAAGGGTCATGAGAAAGAAGGCAAGGGCAGGCTCAGGGCGCAGGAAGCGGAGCCGGCCAGCTGGGAGGCAGTGACAGGCACTGGTACTGTGGCCTCCTGGATGGGCTGGTGACATCACAACCCCAGGAAGCAGCTGCCCGAGAGGCCCTCGCTGTCCCTCAGGCCCCCTCTGGGAAAATCAGCCACCAGCTGTTGCGGGCTTTTCTCACTCGCTCGCTGCTCTGGACTGTCCCCTCCCGAGCCATCATCTTCGGCAGCAGCGGCCGCTTCCTCTCATTAAGGACCTACTGTGCACCAGAATGGCACTGCCCTTACAGCACGTGTGTTCCCAGTCGTCACACACATGTTATGAAGTAGGGTCTGGTACCATCCCCATTTTACGGATGCTGAGCCTGAGGCTCAGAGGGACAAGAGAGACCGCACCAGACGAACACCAGAGTCCAGATCTGAAGCTGGTCCCGTCTGACTCGGCCCAGGCTCTCTCCGTGAACGATCACATTGTCAGATTCAAGGCAGGACAATGCAGGGTGGAGAGTTCTCACACAGGGCGAGGTGAGATTGTACATTTCTAACTCGGTTTTCTTTTCTTAACGAGTGTTCCTGGCCTTTGACCCAGGCCTTCTTAGGATGCCTGGAAAGGTCTTACCACACTGCCTGGCCCTTTCTACAGATGTTAGCTATCTAAGAAAGAGTACACTTAATCATGATGAGAAAATAAAATGGAAAAAACAAAGATGTTAGCTGTAAAGATGACTCCATTTTGCACAGAAGGAAACCGAAGCTTGGAGGAGCAGGGGAACATCCGTGGACACCCTAGAATAGGGAGGTGCCCAAGCTAGGCCTGTGAGACCCCAGAGTCACGGCTGCTTCCCTTCACCCCTGAATCTCTCAGCCGGGATTGTCCCCCTGCTCACATGCCGCATCAGTCTCCTACAGCTTGCCTTCTGAACTACCACAAAGCTGGTGGCTTAACACCAGAGGCACGGAGTCGCTCACAGTTCTGGAGGCCGGCAGTCCTAAAGTAAGGTGTCAGCACGGTTGGTTTCCTCTGGAGCTCTGCAAAAGAATCCTCGCTTCCAGCCAGCAGCCGCCGCCCCCAGTCCTCTACGCTTCTTGTCACCGTCACCCCAATCTTTGCTGGGTCTTCACCAAGCCATCTCTCTGTGTCTCTGTGTCTCAAATCACTCTTTTCTTGTACAAGGACTCCAGGACTTGGATTTAACGCCTACCCTGCGTATAGGCTGATCTCCTTTTGAGATCCTTAATTACATTTATAAATACCCTATTTCCAACGAGGATTACATTCGCAGGTACCAGGGGTAGAACTTGGACATACTTTTTTAGGGGGACAGAATTCAACACACTCTGTCACTGTTTGGTTCAGCAAACCTTCATCGAGCACAAACCATGTGCCAGGCCTGGGCTCAGCAGACGTATCTCTGGTCTAGGGGGAGAGACAAACAGACACAGGTAACAGTGGGATGGTTTTCAAACTAAGAATAGAAATAAAGGCTGTGAACCACAAAAGAGAGCAAGTAATAATGTCTGGGACAGGATGAAGAAGGGAGCATGGGATGTGTCCTATCAATCCATAGAAATTTATTAAAGACCATGTACAAGATTCTTAGGGTGGGAAATGTATATATACCTGAAGAAAAGCAACACAGAACTGAATGAGCCTGAACTAGAGTTTTGGAGGCAGAAAGACCACAGTTCCAGGCTCTAACCTGTCTGTGCCTCAGTTTCCTCATTTGTAAAATGGGCATACCAGTAGCATTTGCTTCACAGTTATCACTGTATTTAAGTGAAACCACTGAAGCATTCAGCTGATGAATATTTCCTGAACATTTTCTTTTTCTTTTTCTTTTTTTTTAAAAGATTTTATTTATTTATTTGACAGAGAGAGAGATCACAAGTAGGCAGAGAGGCAGGCAGAGAGTCAGGAGGAAGCAGGCGCCCCGCTGAGCAGAGAGCCCTATGCGGGGCTCAATCCCAGGGCCCTGAGATCATGACCTGAGCTGAAGGCAGAGGCTTAACCCACTGAGCCACCCAGGCGCCCCTCCTGAACATTTTCTATGTGCCAGGCTGCCAGTATATAGTAAGGGGCCAACAAGACGCCCGGTACCAAAATCACTTAATGTCGGTCCTTATCCTCTTTTCCTAATTCACAAGTTAGGTAAAAGTTCAGGACAGAAATACAAGAGAGGTCACAAGGCAGGACAGGCTAAAAGCCAAGAAAAGAGCACGAGATCTGTGTATTTAGGAATAGTGGGGACACGGCCAGGAGGTCTGCAAAGGCTTCCTGGGGGAAAATGGGCTTGGAATCAGACCCTGGAGGACAGTTAAGAGGGGGAGGAGGGAAGACTGTGTGAAGCCATGATGGCATGGATGTAAGGTTGGGCTGGGAGAGGAGTTAGTGAGAAAAGAAGATTTGAACTAGACCCTTTCTGCAGCATTCTGGGCTTTTGGGTGGGGTGTAACCCCGGAGCACCAGTGAAAGAAATGTTCTAAATCTAAAAGCGGCAATCAAGGATAAGAATGTCCTTAACCATATCACAAGTGTTTGCATTTCTTTAAATTTTGCTCCAACGTTAGTATCGCCTTTTCTGCAGGGCATTTCCTGTAGGGATTAGTTCCATTCTTTTCTACTATATTTAACCCGAGTGCCTTTCTTACTCAGCAAGGCTCCTTGAAGGCAGAGGCTTCCTCGTAGCCCGGTGCAATCCCGGTGTCTACCTCAGTGGGCACTCAATCAGCATTTCATTCAGTGAGTAAATACTTCTATACTTCTATTTTACCTAAGAGCATGGAGCTTTGGATGGCGTGCTAAAAGTAATGTTTCCTGGCCTGGGGCAAGTCTAATATCGATACGCACAATCCCCAAGCCAGGCAGGATTGTTTAGTTGGCGACAGCTGCTGGAACGACCAGCACAGGATCTGGCAGGACAGAGTCACACAGAGGCCTTGCTAAACTAAACGTAGGAACTCACATCAGTTAAGGCGGTGTTGCTTTAAGCTCAGCCAACCAAAGGTGGATGCAAAAAACTTTCTTTAAACAAGCCAGCAGCTTGAGACTCGAAACAGAACAGAAAGGGAATTCACAGGACTTAACTTTGTCTTCTGGCTGGAGCCCTTGAGATCTGGCAATGCTGGCGAGGCCAACTGTGTGTTGAGATAAGAAACCGTAGCTTCTTTAAGGTTTATTTTGTTTTTGGAGCCGCCCGATCCAGTGGGCGGATCGTGCCTTGAAATAGAAGCATCTCAAAAAGCCTGTGAATCATTTCTTAGTGCCGGCCTGCAAGGTTTCATATCCTGTTCTTGGCGTTACTTTGGGTGCTGTGAGCGTGTGTATGTATTGTTTTCGGGGTTGTTTGCTCAGGATTTGGTTTTGAAACTTTTACTTTCTTTTAATAGCTTTTCTTTCTTTCTTTCTTTCTTTTTTTTTTTAAGCTGGAAGAGTTTTTCAGATGGTTTTTGCGAGAAAGTTCAAACTCTGGGATGACTAAGTCTCTGGAATAATTCGGACTCTGGGAGGGGGAATTTGCTGGCATTTGGCATGAATCATTCAGTCGCTGATTTCTGCAGTGAGATCTTTTGGAAAGCTTTTAGGTCAAGCCCCTCCGGGTACACGTGGGGAAACTGAGGCTCAGGGAGGGAGAGGGCTTCAGCCAAGGCCACACAGCACATCAATGGAACAGAGGGGACTAGAACGTAGGTCTGACTCCTGGGACCAGCTTCGGGTTTGCAAGAAGCTCACATGCACATGGTTCACGTGGAGGGGCCACATATTCGAGATCACTAAAGGAACAGAAAGAGAAAGAGAGTTGTGAAGAGTTACAACTCAAAGGGCATTCAAAGGGCATAGGTTTAGAAGGCTCAGAGAAGGGAACGGATGTGTGAAGGCATTCTACATGCACGACCCTGCTTAATCTTCCCCAGGTCCTTTTAGAGCAGTGGTTCTGAACCAGGATTGATTTTGACCCCAGAGGACATTGGGCAAGGGAGGAAGACCTTGTGTGTTCACCACAGCCAGGAAGGGGGTTTGCTACGCATCTCTCAGGTAGACGCCAGGGATGTCGCTCAGATCCTGCAAGGCACAAGACGGGCCCCGGCAGCCAAGGTCAACAGCGCCAGGGCCGGGAAGCACTGCTCTGGGGAGGACCCTAGAATCTGTTAATTCAGGGTAACAGCTGAGAAAGCTGAGGCTCAGGAAGTACAGCCACTCATGGAATCTTGGGCAAATTCCTCGACCTCTCTGTGCCTCATTTGCCCACATCTATAGGAGGGAGCTGGCAGCACTCGTTACGATGATTAGCAAAGTTAATATTTGTAAATCACTTAGGACAGTGCCTGGCACATATTAAGTATTATATGACTTGTTGCTAAAAAAGATAATAATAATGAAAATAAGTACCCTGGTCTAACACACACAGAAAATACGTGGAAGAATTATAACAAAATCTAGGGATCATTAAAGGGCACGGGGGCTAGAAGATGAGAGACCTTCTGTGGGTTCCAGGCTTAGAGAGCAGATGACGCACGTGGCTGTCCAGGTGACATCTTACATCCTCGTGGCCGTGAGGGTTTCCTTCCCACAACGGCTACCTTAAATGCAACTTCATCTTTTTATGTTAAAATGACATGCACTGTTAAACATGAATATCTTGGGCAAGTCTGACACAGCGAGCCACTATGAGCCATCAGTAATCGCTCATGAGAAATTGATCGATGAGTTCCTTCCCGGCGAGGCGGCCTGCCACTCCCCACAGGAATCCTGACCCACTGGTCGTGCCCACACCCACCAGCACCAACCCCGCACCCTGCCCCAGCTTGCACCCGACGTGAGCACCTGCTCCCCATCTTCCCGCCTTCTGCTCCAACAGCCCTTTCACCCTGCCTGGAGCCCAGTCCCTGCTTTGCCACTTTGTTTTTTGTGTTTTGTTTTGTTTTTAAAGATGTTATTTATTGGGGCGCCTGGGTGGGTCCACCGATGAGCATCTGCCTTCGGCCTGGGTCGTGATCCCAGGGTCCTGGGATTGAGCCTCGAAGCATCAGGCTCCTGCTGGGCGGCAGGCCTGCTTCTCCCTCTCCTACTGCCCCTGCCTATGTTCCCTCTCTTGCTGTGTCTCTCTCTCTCTCTCTCAAAAAAATAAATCTTTTTTTAAAAATTTTATTTATTTATTTATTTATTTATTTGACAGAGAGATAGAGACCACAAGGCAGGGGAAGGGGCAGAGGGAGAGGGAGAAGCAGAGTCCCCACTGAGCAAGGAGCCAGATGCAGGACTCCATCCCAGGACCCCAGGATCATACCTGAGCTGAAGGCAGACACTTAACCAACGGAGCCACGCAGGCACCCGCCCCTGCTTTTCCACTCTGACCCTCTAATGCTGTCTTCAGTCAAGGATCAGTCTCTTGGGTGCTGGTTGCTGAGCCCTACCAGGTCGCTGGCCTTGTGTGGCCCCCAAACTCTACCTGCTCAGCCCAACTCTCTCAGCGAGCACTGGACTCTGGGATGGAAACCAGGCACTGACGTCTCCCCTCAGCCTGGGATCCACCTTATAAGCCCATCGCTTACCACAGATGCCACAGATCAAGACTTTTAAGCTACGTGACTTACGCGCTTACAACAGTTCTCACCAGCTGTGCCCCACTCTCTCAAGCCCAGATCTCACTGAGCTAAAATCAAGGTGTTGGCAGGTTCAGTGTTTCCTTCTGAAGGCTCTAGGAAAGGATCCATTTCCTTGCCTTTTCCACTTTCTAGAAGCTGCTGACATTCCTTGCTTCATGGTCCTTTCCTCCATTTTCTTTTTCTTTTTTTTTAAGATTTTATTTATTTATTTGACAGATAGAGAGATCACAAGTAGGCAGAGAGGCAGGCAGAGAGAAGGGGAAGCAGGCTCCCTGCTGAGCAGAGAGCCTGACTCAGGACTCAATCCCAGGACCCTGAGATCATGACCTGAGCCAAAGGCAGAGGCTTAACCCACTGAGCCACCCAGGCGCCCCTTTCCTCCATTTTCAAAGCCAGCAACATGGTACCTCTCTGACCCCGTTTCCATAGTCATCTCTCTATCTGACTCTCCTCTTCTGCCTCCCTCTTCCATTTGTAAGGACGCCTGGGATTATACTGCACCCAACAAAATAATCTGGGATACACTTCCTATTTTAAGATCAGCTGATTAGTGACCTTCTGCATCCTCCATTTCCACCTGCCAGGAAACAAGGCCTATGCTCAGGTTCCGGGACTGAGGATGCAGACATCTTTGGAGAGGCCATTAACCTGCTGGCCACATTAACCAGCAGGGGTGGTGGGAACCACAACAATCCAGACCGCACATACTCCTTCTAAAGCCCCGGCTGATTTCATCACGCGTGAACCCAGGTTCGGTATGGTTGGGTCTACCCATCTGGGGCTTGAACTCTATGACCCTGAGACAGATCTGAGCTGAGATCAGGAGGTGGATGCTTAGCCAACTGAACCACACAGGCACTCTGGATCTACCAGTGTTTCAAATAAAGCTGGAACGTTAGAGTTTCAGGTGAAATTTTCCAATCTTGTAATCACCTGGTAAGACTGAAAAAAAAATTTTTTTCCGCACAAGCTAGATTTGGCCTGAGGCCACCCAGGTGTGACCTCGGGATCCACCTTCATCCTATCAGCTGCGGTGAGACGATGAGATGTTCTCTGGCATTTACAGGCTCTGCAGGCTCCGGGGTATGAGGAATAAGCTGGGCCTGGAGGTGGGAGGGAAGGTGGTCAGGAGTGTAGGGGGGATGCTGGTGGGGATTCCTCGGGGGAAAGTTTGGAGGGAGAAGGGACCAACCATTTCCCTGAGGGACCAACCATCACCTGCAGGAAGCAATGGTGCATGAAAGGGTACAGGAAATCAGGCAGAGACTGACCTGAAGAAATCAACCAGAGTAAGGTAGGCTTTATGCCTCATGACTTCAGAACAAATTAAGCATACACTTTCTAATTTCAAGAGGTATCAGTTCTTCCCTTCCCCTTGAAAAAATGAGCAAGACTGGCAGGATGGGGGATGGCAGGAATGGGGTTGAGAAGGAGGCTTTTCACCTGCATGCTTTCTGAATTTTGGGTCAGATGTGTTACCTATTTAAAACATTAAATTGAAATCCTTTTATAAATGTAAAAATATTTTCATATATGATAGTTCATGCTAAAGGTAAGACAGATATGGTTGTCATGGTGACTCTCCGTACTCTCATGAAGATGACAGGTGTGACCTCCTTGCAGAGAGGTTCAGAAATGGTGAGATGCTAAAAAATTACTTTGGACTTGTCATCTTAACTGACTGCTGCTTTTCCTTATCCTCACACACCAGAACTTCAGTAAACCAGACTGGAGTTGTTTTCTTCTTCCCCTCCTCCTCCTCCTCTTTCTTCTTCTTCTTGTTTTTTTTTTTAAGATTTTATTTTTAGGGGCACCGGGGTGGCTCAGATGGTTAAACATCTGCCTTCGGCTCAGGTCATGATCTCAGGGTCTTGGGATCAAGCCCCACATTGGGCTCCTGCTCAGCCGAGCCTGCTTCTCTCTCTCCCTCTACTACTCCCACTGCTTGTGCTCTCTTGTTCTCTCTGTCAAACAAATAAATAAAATCTTTTTTTTAAGATTTTATTTTATTTATTTGACAGACAGAGATCACAAGTAGGCAGAGAGGCAGGCAGAGAGAGAGGGAAGCAGGCTCCCTGCTGAGCAGAGAGCCAGATGCGGGGCTTGATCCCAGGACCCTGGGATCACGACCTGAGCCGAGGGCAGAGGCTTTAACCCACTGAGCCACCCAGGTGCCCCTAAATAAAATCTTAAAAAACAAAACAAAACACATTTTAAAAAAAAGATTTTATTTTTAAGTAGTCTCTACACCCAATGTGGGGCTCGAAATCACAACCCTGATACTGCGGTCTTGAGTTCTATTCTGTTCCATTCTAAATGGCAAAAAGCAGGGCACCTGGCTGACTCCATCGGTAGAGCACGCAACTCTTGATCTTGGGGTTGTGAGTTCAGGCCCCACGTTGGGTGTAGAGTTTACTTAAAGAAATAAATAAATGGCAGGGGCGCCTGGGTGGCTCAGTGGGTTAAGCTGCTGCCTTCGGCTCAGGTCATGATCTCAGGGTCCTGGGATCGAGTCCCACATCGGGCTCTCTGCTCAGCGGGGAGCCTGCTTTCCTCTCTCTCTCTCTCTCTGCCTGCCTCTCTGCCTACTTGTGATCTCTGTCTGTCAAATAAATAAATAAAATCTTAAAAAAAAAAAAAAAGAAATAAATAAATGGCAGAAAGCAAAGGCTCTGCCGTCAATTTGGCTTGTCCTTCCCACACTGGGTGACCTTGAGCAACATACCTGACTTCTTTGAACCCCAGTTTCTGCATCTGTAAAATGGGAGTAATAATAATACTAACATCATGGGTTGTGATGAAGATTAATGAGTTAATGCAGGGAAAGCACCTAAAACAGAACAGAATCAGCATCCATAAATGCTGACTTGAATTATTAACTATTTTTACTATTCTCTTTTAACCTTGTTTTTTTCTTTCTTTCTTCCTTCCTTCCTTCCTTTCTTTCTTTTTTAAATATATAATGAAAGTATTATTTGCTCCAGGAGTACAGGTCTGTAACCTTGTTTCTTTTGAGTGGGGAAATTACTTAGAACCGCAGCAACTTAAGACATGTAATGCAGGCAGTCTAAAATAAAGTGAATTTTTAAAATAAATAAATAAAATAAAATAAAGTGAATTTAATCCCTGGTTCCCCAAATCTTTACAACCACCCAAGGGAATATCACTGTCTCTGTTCCAGAGGTAAGAGAACCAGAGATTTGGAGCACGTATGCAAGTCACTCAAGGACACTGAATGGGGAGACTGAGAGGTAGAGGTTCAAACCAATTTTCAAGATTTCAGATCCTGTGACTTTCCACTCAAGTCTGCTCTATGATGCGATTATAAAATGACAGGGTTTGTTCCTTGGGTTTGGGGACGGCCCCTCCCCCATCTTTGGCCCCGGATCCACTAGATTCCAAGGTGGGGGTCAGGTCAGGTCTCTGGCTCCTATTCTGGCCTCAGCTTTGGAACCAAATCCTTTTCTCTCCTGGGAGGGAGGCAGAGTTGGGGTGGGGTAGTCAGAGGGGGAGTCAGAGCAGGGGACCTACACATGACTCTGGCCCAGCTGCCGCAGATTTCTCACGAAGCAGGCTCTGTCCGTGTCCCAAATCCGCAGCCTCCCCCTGACCCTTGTATTCTAAGACAGCAGTTGCTGCATCTTGAAAACATGTCTGGCATCAAACCGGTGCGGTAAGTACCCCCAGAAAGATGGAGTGCGCAGCGCAAGCAACCTTCATCCGGTGGGAGAGCCCCGAGGTCAGGAGCCTGGCTCTGCGGGCTTCAAAACCCGACTCCTCCGCTTCCTGGCTGAGCAGCCTCGTGTCACCTTTCCAAGAGGTCCACATCTGTGCAAGGAGACAAGGGCAGCATCTATGGCAAACGTAGGTGGAAGTACCACCCCCACCCCGCCCCCACCAAGACTGATTGATTGATGCAAGGGAGAGAGAGAGAGACCAAGCATGCATGAGTCCTGGGAGGAGCAGAGAGAGAGGGATAAACAGAATCCTCGAGCAGCAGGGAGCCCAATGAGGGGCTCCATCTCACCACTGGGAGAAAGGAGCTTTAGGGGTGACTGGGTGGCTCAGTCAGTTAAGCACCTGAATTCTGGTTTCAGCTGGGGTCGTGATCTTGGGTGGTGAGATGGAGCTCAGCCTTCGGCTGGGCACTGAACTGGGAGTCTGCTTGAGATTCTCTCTCCCTCTCCCTCTGGCCCACCCCCTGCTTGTACGTGTGTGTGCTCTCTCTCCCTAAAATAAATTTTTAAAAAATGAAAGTGCTCTATTAAGATATAATTTACATACCATCAAACTCACCCATTTTAAGTATACAATTCAATGATTTTTAGCATATTTACAGAGTTGCAAAACATCACCACATCAATTTTGGAATATTTTTATCAATCCTTTCCCCCTCCAAAACGCTGTTCCATTAGAAGTCACACCCCTTCTTCCTCCCAGCCTTTCACAACCACTAGTCTACTTTCTCTCTCTGTAAAGTTATCTTTTCTGGAAATCGCACATAAATAAAATCATACAACATATTCTCCTTTTGGTCTTGCTCTTTTCACTTAGAGAGAGGGGAGTGGGGAGGGGCAGAGAGAGAGAGAAACAATGTCAAGCAGACCCCCCACTGAGCCCAAAGCCCGACTCAGGGCTCAAGCTCACAATCCTGAGGTCAAGACCTGATCTGAAATCGAGTCCGACCCTTAACCAACTGAACTACCCAGGCACCCATCACTTAGCATAATATTTTTAAATTCTATCTGTGTGTTGCACATACCACTAACCCATTCCCTTTATTATTGCTGAATAATATTCCATTGTATGGAGGTGTGTCTGTTTATCCATTCATCAGCTAATAGATATTTGGGTCGATTCCACTTTGTGGCTCTAGTGAACAATGTGGCTATGAGTATCCATTCATATACCAACATACTAGACGTATGTTTTTACTTCTCTTGGGTGGATGCCTACAAGAATTGCTGGGTCCTATGGTCAATTTATGTTTTAACTTTTTAAGAAAGTGCCAACTGTTTTCCAAAATTTTCCATTCCCATCAGCAATGTATGAGGGTTTGTTGAGAGAACTAAGTGATGTAATTAACATAATGTGTTAGCATAGTGCCTGGTCATAGTGAATCTTCAAGAAATGGTAGCTGGTGCTAACCAAGATCTTAATAGAATCAACACTACCCACGGTACGGCTGTCTTCTTCCCTGCAAAGAAGGTGGATCTCTAAAGTATTAACACCCATATTCTTTATGCTCTTAGCCTGGCACTCAAGACACCCCGCACACCCCCACCTCCAACTATTTATCCAGTCTTGGCCAGCAGCGACCCACTTTCTAGCGGCTGCCTATGCAAGCTGATTAGCACTTTTGCTCACATTCTCTGCCCTCTTTCCTCCTGTCTTCCTCCTGCCTGCTCTTCATGTATTAGAATCCAGGCTGGGGATGCCTGGGTAGCTCAGTGAGTTAAGCCGCTGCCTTTGGCTCAGGTCATGATCCCATGACTCCTTGCTCGGCAGGAAGCCTGCTTCTCTCTCGGCCTCTACCTGCCTCTCTGCCTGCTTGTGTGCTCTCTCTCTCTCTCTCTTTCTGGCAAATAAATAAATAAATAAAATATTTTTTAAAAATAAAATAAAATAAAATAAAATCTATGCTGGCCTTCAACACTCAACTCCAATGTTCTTTCCTCTTTAAGATCTACCTTGGCTTTCTAAGTAATTCGTCAGTCCTGTCCAATTGTTTCCCACTAACCATGAGTGGCTACTAAGCACTAGAAATGTGGCTGGTCTGAACTAAGATGTGCTGCGTGAGGAAAAGCACACCAGGGGCACCTGCGTGGCTCAGTGGGTTAAAGCCTCTGCCTTCAACTCAGGTCATGATCCCCAGGTCCTGGGATCAAGACCCGCATTGGGCTCTCTGTGCAGCAAGGAGCCTGCTTCCGCCTCTCTCTCTCTGCCTGCCTCTCTGCCTACTTGTGATCTCTGTCTGTCAAACAAATAAATAAAATCTTTAAACAATAAAAAGGTGGCTGCTAGGAAACTTTAAGTTACAAATGCGGTCCCACTGGGCTGCCTCATGGTTCTATCTGGCAGTGTTGGTATAGGGCATCGATATTCTAACAGTTCCTGTTTATTGAGCACCTCTTTCTTCCTTTCTTTCAAGATTATTTATTTATTTATTTGACAGACAGAGATCACAAGTAGGCAGAGAGGCTGGCAGAGAGAGGAGAAAGCAGGCTCTCTGCTGAGCAGAGAGCCCGATGTGGGGCTTGATCCCGGAACCCTGGGATCATGACCTGAGCCGAAGGCAGAGGCTTTAACCCACTGAGCCACCCAGGCGCCCTTGAGCACCTATTTCTTACATTTTTCTGCTATCTGATGTAATGCTCACCACAATCCAGTGGGGTTGATGTTATGAATATCTCCTTTTTTACAGATAAGGAAGCAGAGGGAGGGTGTGACCTCCCCAAGGTCACACAGCTGGACGCCAGCAGATTCAGTATTCAAACCCAAGTTGTCTGACTCTGAAGCAGAGTCTCCCATGGGATTCTACTGCACAGACTACTAAAGCACCAGGGCTTTGGGGGTCTCCGTGGGGTGTCTTTGGCTGGAATTAGAACAGCTCTGCGTGGTAATGAATCATGCTAATCAGAAACTCTGAATGCTTGTCTTTCATAAATACAAAATGAGAAAGCAGATTAATTAATATAAGCAATACATTTGGAATAAATTGGATCTTGGGATCTGTGGGTAGAATAAAAGGCTGAGGACCACTGATCTAAACAAAGATCTCGTTTTGCAGGTGGGTGAACTGATGCCCAAAGAGGACAGAGGATTTGCCCAGGGTTGTCAGCTAGTGGCAGAGCCAAGTGCAAAGGCTGTGTTTCCAAGATTGGAGGCTGAGCCTCCCTGCACATACCTCCGGTCTCTGCCAGGATGGTCTCTGCCCCAAGCCACTTGGACGCCCTTTGTCTTGACTCAGCCTCCTTCCTCCCCCAAGCCCTGTCCCAAGGACTAGATGGGAGGGGGCCAGGAGACCCAACCCATTTCCCATCAGGGTCCCAAGGCCACCATCTGGTCCTGGGCCAGGAATTCCTTTGACAGACTGAACTAAACTGGGCCAAAAATAATGCTGAACCCTTGGATGCCTCCAAGAGCCCCTGTTCCTAGTGGACCCTGGTCTAGCAGGCCAGGCCACCCCAAGTCTTCTCCCTGCCTGTTCTCTGGGCTCCCGCAGTTTTCCCCTTGCCAGCTCCCATCTGCACTCATACGTGTGTCCGTGTAGGGAGAGGAATGTTTCAACAAACTACCCACATCCCAGGTTCTCTCTTGCCAGCCCTCTCCAAACAGGCAGGAGACTGTGCTAAACCCAGCAGCGTCCCTATGAGCCAACCCAGGAGAGCCCCAGCTGGAGACACAGACAAGGAGCCACCTAGAAACTGAGACAAGGCCACAAAGAGGCACACAGAGTGTGTCCGAGAGACAAAGAGAAGAGATAAAGGATGGGTGTTTAGATCTAGATAAAGAAAGACACGGAGTAAGAGACGAAGAGAATAGAAATGAGAAGAAAAGAGGTGGACGAGCAAAGGGGATTCTCGAAAAGGAAAATTAGAAGAACGGAAAACAGGAAGAAGACCGAGAAGTTCGAAATAGAGAAAAGGGACTGAGGGACAGACAGAATGGGCAGGAGCGAGAGGGCTCAGCGAGTGGGGGCGCGGGGCACACGAGGGTCCGCGGTGAGGGGTGTGCGGGGGTCGGGGGGGGCGGGTCCTTCTCCCGGAGCCTCGCCCTGCTGCGCGGATCCCAGCAGCCACATTCCTCCGGGTTTCCCACACGCTCGCCATCAAAGAGTCCCCAAAGCCCAGCTTTTCCCGCGCCCCTCCCCCGCCAGGGCTGGAGAAGCTATTTTTCACCCCCTCCTGGTCTTTAATCTGTTGTGGGGAAAGAAAGCGGCTTTTGTTGGGCGAGGGGCTGCGGAGGGGGGGGGGGAGGGGGCGCCGGCGATTGTGTGTCCCGCAGCTGCGCGCCTGGGGCCGCCGGGGGTGGGGGGCGCGGGGCGCCGGGCTCGGGGCGCGGGGCGCGGGTGGGGCGGGCGGGGAGGGTCCGGCAGGGTCGGGGAGGGAGCCGCGGGGCCTGGGGGAGCGGGCGGGGAGGGTTCGGGTGGGGGCCGCAGAGGGGCTGGCAGGGAGGACCCGGAGGGTCTGGCAGGGCCGAGGTGGGGCGCCCTGGCGCAGGCGAGGAGGGCCAAGGTCGGAGAGGGCCAGAATGGGGGCAGCCAGGGCGCGGGGGTGAAGGCGGAGGGGGTCACAGTGAATGAGGGAGTGGAGGAAAAGGCCACCCGGGCGTGCAAGCTCATTGTCTTCTTGGCTCTGTTTGCACCTGGCCCCAGGACTGGGGGGAGAGGGACGCACACTGCAAAGGGGACGTTAGGGAGAAGGCTGCACACCCCCCGGAAGCTCGTGTGTGTGCCGTATGCTGGGCAGGGAACCACCCCACAAATGTAAATGGGCCGCAGCACGGGAGAGACACCCACACTCTCACCAGGGGCCCAGACACACAACCCTCAAGAGGGATCCTAAAACCCAGGGAAGGGTGAAGGACCCACACTCAAGAAGGAACACACACTTTCTGGAGGAGAACCCACTTACTCAGAGACATACACACATAACAGTGCGGGACACCATGAGGGGCTGCTGAGCAAAATGGACTTCAGATGTGGATTTCCTTCTCCCATACTCAATTCCTCCTTAAGACAGTCCCCCGTTCTCCAGCATTTTCCTGCAGTTGGTAGCTTGGCTAACTGCACAAGCTTTGGACTCAGGCCGCTCTGCTCTGCTTCCCAACAGCTGAGTGACCTTGGGCAAGTCACCTCGCCCCTCGGACTTCAACTGATAGGAGGATTGAGACAGAGAAAATACATGTAAGATGCCTGGTTCCCTCTTCACGCTCAGCGAAGGTTGTCCTTTGCAAGCCTGCCGATGCCTGGGCCTCCACGGTAATGATTCCACTCAGGAGTACCTGTAGCGGGCAGGAGGCCCTCTGGTTGGGAGTGGAGGAGCCTTTTCCTCTCTGGCAGGGACACCTGTCTTTTAGGTCAGATCCCCCTCTCTTGACCTCAGTACCTACCCTCAAAGCCTTTGAACAGCAACTGGGACGTAGGCCAACACAAGACAGTATCTGGGAAGGGTGAACATTGCATTTCAAGACCTTTGTGGGGAGTACCTTTTTTCTTTCTTTGGACTCCATCTTTCTACAGGCTTTTCTGACCCCCTTTAGTGGGAGCCCAAATCCAGCTGCTGGTGTCTGCAGCAAAGACACTAGGCCTGAGAGTCACAGAATCAGAGAGACAGTATAACCTGCATTTGGGTTTTAAATCCCCCCACCCCCAAGGCGTCTCCTAAAAGTGATGACTGAGGTGGAATGTCATTCAGTATATCTTCACTAAGTGCCCACTCTGTGCCAGGCACTGGGAGGGATACTGTAACCAGAGAAAGACCACCTGGTCGCAAGGCAGGTGAGCTCTATGGCCCATCGGGCTGCTGGGAGTGTTCAATGAAAGCCCAAGTGAAAGCGCTTTGGAAATACTAAAACCTCTGCAATATATGTGTTTCCTTTTGTTGTTTTTATTTTTATTTTTTTAAGATTTTATTTATTTACTTGACAGAGAGCACGAGCAGGGGAAATGATAGGCAGAGGGAAAAGGAGAAGCAGGTTCCTGGCTGAACAGGCAGTGGGGCTTGATCCCAGGACCCCAGGATCATGACCTGAGCTAAAAACAGACACTTAACTGACTGAGCCATCCAGGCACCCCCTTCCGTTGTTTTTTTTTTTTAAGTCACAGTTAAACTCCCACATGACCCACGGATGCTCTCCAAATTCTAGAGGTTCTAAACTGTCTCTGCTTGACAGAGTGTTGCTGGTCATGCTCACTAGCCTGTAAGTGTTAGGGGGAGAGAACCAGTCCTTTGTGTCTGCACACTGTGTGCGGTTTCACACACGAGGATGAACTATGTGTGTGTGTGTGTTCATCCTCGTGCGTGTCAGGATTTGAGCCATAGACCCAATTCAAATCCTGATTGGTGGGGTTTTATACCAAGCAGCTGTGTGACAAATCTCTTTGAATTTCAGGATCTTTGCCATAATAATACCTACCCCCAAAGCCTCTAGAGCAGATTATATAAGATATTTTATAAGGCACCCAACAAAGGATAGGTTCTCAGAAAATAAACTCCCTACCTGCTTCCCTGTGGGTGTCCACTCCTTCGCCCCAGATGCCCAGCCAGCTCCTGGACATCCATGGTCACTGCCTACCTGTTGAAGCAAGGGGTTGGTTAACTTCAGGGTAGTATGACTGGACCAAAAAGGTGGAATTGGGGTTGGAAGAATGAGAGAGGGAGGAAACTTAATTCCAAACGGATTCTTAAAAACAGGAGATGTCATTCTGCACTTTAAGAATAAACATCCCTTAAAACATGGACAAGAAAGGGATTTGGGGGGAATAAAAAAAGCTTCAAATTTCCAAGAAATTTCCAATGCTCCCTGATTCTCTTTGCTTAGAAAAGAAAGGTTTTTCCCTTAATGTTCCCAGCACCTTAGTGTCTGTCTTCCTATCAAATACATCCCCCACCTCCCCCCCCCCACTTTGCTTTTCTCTATCCAGTACAGGTCCAATCTACCTTCGCAAGAAGTTCCTTGAAGGGACAGAATGAAAGGCATAGGCAAAGAAGGATACAAGTTTTGAGACAGGCAGACACGGGTACAAATCTTGGATCTAACACTCACTGGTTATGTGACTTTGGGCAAGCATAATAACCTCTCTGAGCCTCAGTTTCCTTTTCATAAAATGCATCAGTGAGATAATGTATGAGAAGGTGAACAGTTAAGATTCAATGAAGGATGATGATGGTGATGATAGCACCAAGTGCTTCTTTTTTTTTTTTTTTAAGATTTTATTTATTTGACAGAGAGAGATCACAAGTAGATGGAGAGGCAGGCAGAGAGAGAGAGAGGGAAGCAGGATCTCTGCCGAGCAGAGAACCCGATGCAGGACTCGATCCCAGGACCCTGAGAGCATGACCTGAGCCGAAGGCAGCGGCTTAACCCACTGAGCCACCCAGGTACCCGCACAAAGTGCTTCTTAACTATAGAATAGCCTATCTTGGAGGTCTCTGAAATCCCCACCCCTATAAGGACTCAAGTCTTAGACCCCCATGCTTCCTACAGTCCCTTCTCCATATTACCCACATTCCTGAGAACAGTCTCAGCATAAATCATTAAACGCAACTGGTACCACCTAGTCCACCCACCAGGGGTCCATCACATCATGGCACAGAAAAATAACTAATTGGTTCCCACAGTACGTTCCATCCCTCCTCCCCTTGATCCTTTCAGCTCTGAGATAAGTGGATATTATTTTCCTCCCCATTCTACAGAGGAGACAACTGAGGCAGAGTGAGGGGAAGTACTTCATACAGGAATTTGAGGCTGGTCTTAATTCTGAATTCCCTGTGCTTTCCTTGTGTCACATGAGTCTCAAGCAGCACTTTGAGGTCTAGGCTCACTGCCAGGAGAAGGGGGGTAGGAGGTGGGGGGAGTGGGAGGTGGGGGAGGGGGGGGGTCATGTTCTGTGTGCCCAGCTGGAAAATCCTCAGCACACAGTTAAGGCACTTTGGGAGCAAACAGGTACCTATTAGGAAATACAGCACCTGGGGATGTTCTGAGACCACAGCAGACCACCCTAACGCTAATGAGAGTTAGTGGACAGAGTGGACAGGGAGCCAAGGGAGGGGGAGGCCCCAAGTCCACAGCTGACATCCCAGTAACCTTGGGCAAGTGATTCCAACTTCACAACATAACGGGGGGGGGGAATGGATAGGTAGACAAGTAGATAGAAACTCAGTTTAGGCAAAAAGACATCTGCAGTTCTCATCATCATTACTCTGGCTTTGAAAGCGACAGCTCAGAGACCCCCCACCACTTTTTAAAATTTTAAAGACAAAACAGTATAACTTAATAGTTCTGCCAACTCTTCAAAAAAATCAGAGTACACAACACTGACTTTTTTTTTCTTTTCTTCTTCTTCTTCTTTTTTTTTTCTTTCAGTTTTGGCAAAGGAAGATTCAGTTCCTGGAAATGCTTACAAAATGATTCCTGACACTGGGAGGAGATAGTTTTAAAAGGAAGAAGGAGATGACAAAGAAAAAAAACTATATACATATATAGATGAAGGAAGAAGGTGGAGAGAAAGAATAAACAAAAGGAAGAAAAGAAAGAACTAAAAGAGGGAGGGAAAAAAGAATTTAAAGGGCCCCAATTCAGGGAACGTTATCAAGTTCCCAGCATCTGCAATTCACAAGCCGCTCGCCTGCAGGGGAGGCGCAGGCCCCGCCCCTTTCTCGGGTGTCGGGCGCTCATTGGTGGGGGCGGCAGTCGCCGACCGGTGACTGCCCGAGGAAAGGTTGCCTGGGACACGCATCCCTGTGTGAACGCATGACGTCCCACCCTGGCGCCAGGCTGTCTGGGGCTGAGTCTTAGATCAACACAGCTGTGGGACCGGGACCCACAGCTGGGCAAAGGAGCGGATTCCTCAACAAAAAATAGGATTGTGAGAAAAGTTCTGAAACAAAAACAGCGCAGACAAAAGCCTTAATGACATCCTTTCATAAAAATAAAAAATGCAAGAGGGGGGAAAAAGCTGGTAAAAGGAGCAGAACTGGGAACAGAAAGTTCAGAAGCATTTGGAATAAGAGGCTGAGGCCCCACCACCACTAAACTAGTCGCAGAAGGCCTGAGCTAGCCCTCCAGTCCGCTGTTGGAAAAAGAAGTCTCTCGGGTTCAATCTTTATTCAGTGTTCCCAACCGTACCCTGCTTCTTTCAGAATTAGAATCTTAGATTGGAGAAGACCCCCAGAGGTCCTTTGCTCCCTCCTCCCCCACCATTTTGCAGAAAATTCAGCCCAGGAAGGAAGAACACACGTCCAAAGCCACATTGCAAGTTACTGGCGTGGCAAGAGAGAATTCTGCTTGCTAATCCCACTGCACTTTCTACTGCCTGTGTCACACAGCCCAGAGGCATTTTAGCCTGAAATCATCTTGGGAAATAATAAATGTGAAGGTGCTTTGCAAACAGGTACACAAGCCTGAGGCATCAGTGGTAGTAACGGAGGAGGGAAAAGGAGAGAAGAGAACCTGTATGGACCTGTGGACCCAGCACCTACCACACACCTGGCCCTATGCTGTGTCCCCAGGCACCGAGGAGACTAACCAATCGTGGAGAGAGCATATCAAGTGCCTTGCGGAGCAGAGGCATTAGATAATTATTTGTTGAATAAATGAGGTAGGTCTAATTAGCTTCATTTTATAAACTGGGGAATTGAGGCACACAGAGTTGACTTAGTTCAACATCATTAGTAAAAGAGAAGAACAGGGATGTGAACATAAATCTGCCCGGCCCCAAAGGCCATGATTTTTCAGAACCACCCCTCAGCACCCCCTACCGCCCGCAACCACCTCCCCCCACCCTCGCCCCTGCCCGCCCCAGCTAGACCATTTTGCACAAACCACGGAAGTCTGTGTGATAGAAAAGGAAAGGGTTTTCTATTTGGTCACTCAGGACCACTTGCAGAGCCACCATTTTCCCCTTCCCACGACCAAATAGCTGGCATTCTCTTCTTTTGACGTCTATAGCATTTATAGACTGACTTGTGCACTCACAGGTTATCGTCTTCCTCCTTCTTATGCTAAAGAGTAGAAGAAACTTGAAAACATTAACTTTTTAGGGAAAAGTCTTTAGAAGACCCCTTTCTCGCAACACAGAGCCCTGTGGTTTGATGGGAAACAATGGGACTTCAGGGTTGGCTCTGCCATTAGCTGTGGTGTGACACTGGACATGTTTTATAGCCCCTCTCTGGGCCCTTTACCATCCCACTCCTGCCTATCCAAATTTCATAAAGCCTTAGATTTCCATTATTGGAAAAGATTTTAAATAATCACTTAGCACCATCTCACCATATTATTCACAAGGCAAACCAAGGCCAGGGTACGTGGACTTGTTCGAGATCCTATGGCTGGGATGTTGATCCCCAGCCCAGTGTCTTTTCTACCATGACAATTTTGAGATTCTCCTAGTTCTGAGCTCCCATTGTCCTGTTAATCAGTGCCACATACTATAGAACTCTTAATTGTTTCCTGTGTTAATTTTGTCTCCCCAAATTGTGAGATTCTTGAGAGCAGGAGCCACTGTTTTATGTAAGGTGACTCCATAAATATTTACCAACTGATTGACTTAGGAAGCAACCATTGGGGGAATCCCACCTGGGTTTCCAAGATGAAAACCAGCATTTGAGGCTGCAAATTCCCAAAAGTTCTGGGAAGTGACAAGAAGACAAGGAAAGAATACTGAGTGTGATGTCCTGTTGCAATACAAGGCTTAGCTTCCCTGTCCTCTGATCCTTTTCCTGGGCTCTTAGAGCTGGAGCTATTTCAGCAAGGCTAAGAATAATCAAGTCCAGGTGGCCTACCCTTCCATAGCAGAAAGGGACAGACAATTGAGTGATGAAATTACCAAACTATTGTTTTCTGCAGAGAGGTGTGTGGAAAGTGGGGGGGGGGGGGGGGGGGGGGGGAAGGGCAAAGCAAGAGTTAAGAGATTGGCTGACCCAATGGGGGCCCCTAAAAAGATTTATATAGAAATCATCCTGTCTGTCCCCCATATTTAAAACTCTATCCAAAATTCTAATCAAACTCACTTCCAAAACACAATTGGCATATCTTTGGCTGCTTATGGAGTCCATGGGGCCAGAGGGTGGGAGCTTCTTTCTTTCCCCATGCAAAAATCACGGATTCAGTCTGCTTTTTTTTTTTTTTTCTTTTCTTTTCCCCTGTTGTTCACATAAATAGTGTTCTTTGCTCAAACCCCCTTCCCCTCCTCCTTCTGCAATCTCAGCCCTAGCCCAAATCTGTTTTCTTCATTGTAACCTCAGCTTCACCGCAATTAATTTTTTCCCCCTCTGGTCACAAGATAATTCCTGACGCCAGTGAGTCTGGAGGTCAGACGAACAGCAAATTGGGGAACAAGGCGGCACTAATTCCTTACAAGTTTCCCTTGAAAAATCCTTTGCTTTAAAAAAAAAAAAAAATCTTCTTTGCTGTTCAGGGATTTATGACCTCAGAGGAGCTGTGGGTTCGAGTTAGTGTTGGGCTGTGGGTGGACTGGCAGGGGGCAGGGGAGCTCAAAGATCTGGGGCGATGCCAGGAAAAGGCAAATTCTTAAACTTAATGGTTTTAAGTGATTTTTAAAATCCTTGCTGGCAAAAGAGGCCCTGCCTCTCCCCAGTATCAGCGCTTCCTCATTCTTTGAATCCGCGGCTCCGCGGTATTCGGCGTCAGACCAGCCGGAGGAAGCCTGTTTGCAATTTAACCGGGTTGTGAACGCCCAGGGTTGGCGGAGGCGGGGCCCGGGCGCACGTTTTGCATAAAGGGGCGTGCCTTCGAGGCGGGCTCTATAAGTGGGGCCGCTGCTAGCGTGCGCGCGTAGCCAGCTGCTGTTGGGGGTTTTTGGCTGTCTTCGTCCTTTCGGCACCTCCAGTCTCATTCCTCAATATGAAGGCTCTGAGCCCGGTGCGCGGCTGCTACGAGGCGGTGTGCTGCCTGTCTGAACGCAGCCTGGCCATCGCGCGCGGTCGCGGCAAGGGTCCGGCAGCCGAGGAGCCGCTGAGCCTGTTGGACGACATGAACCACTGCTATTCGCGCTTGCGGGAACTGGTCCCCGGAGTCCCGCGAGGCACTCAGCTTAGCCAGGTGGAAATCCTGCAGCGCGTCATCGACTATATCCTCGACCTGCAGGTGGTTCTGGCCGAGCCCGCCCCTGGACCCCCAGACGGCCCGCATCTTCCCATCCAGGTGTGTGGGGGCGTGCGCGGGAGCTGGGGCGGGGCTGAGTTCCAGAGCCGGGATGCTGCCTGGACCCCTAAAACTCCCAAATGCCGTGCATAACTTTTCCCTCTTTCCCTTCTCTCAGACAGCTGAGCTCGCTCCGGAACTTGTGATTTCCAATGACAAGAGGAGCTTCTGCCACTGACCTGGCAGTCCTGGCACCTCCAGGTAAGCATCCTCACCTTCGCCCTGGGGGGTGGAGGTAGGGCGGTGCTTAAACGACAAATCTTGGAATTGGTTGGCCTTTTAAGGAATTACTGCCTCTTCAGTTTGGGGAAAATGAGGCGATAGAGGGTCAAGGGACTTATCCGTGGTTACATTAAATGAATGATAGAACCAATTCCCCGCCCTATGTGCGTTTCAACCTTGAACGCATTTTGCCCCTGCCCTCCATCAGAGGCCAAAGACACGAGAAAAAGTAGGCGCAGGTGAATAAAAGAGCCGTTCTGTTTGTAGTTTGGAATCGTAAAAGGAGCTGTATCTTCCTCTGCCCCTTCCTCTGCCCTCTCCCAGCTAGTGTCAATTCCAGGAGGGCGGGGTGGTTGCAGGCTCCGCCTGTGGTCCTTTGGCGCCAACTGGGTGGGGGCAGCGTGAGGCTCCGAGTTATCAGTTGGAGGTAGAGACCAAGTTTCCTCCCTGGCGCCGGGCAGTCTGCGGACGGCCCCCGCCTCGGCGCGCTCGGCGGAAACTGATGGCTCCCTGGTCTTCTTTCCTCCCCCGCCCAGAACGCAGGTGCTGGCGCCCGTTCCGCCTGGGACCCCGGGACCCTCTACGGCCGGAAGCCCGAGGGCATGGATGGGCCCCAACCTCGCCCTGCCCACTTGACTTCCCCGAACCCCTGCCTCGAGCCTGGACCTGGCGCCCGGGAGCGAAGGACTGTGAACTTGGGTGGCCTGAAGAGCCAGAGCTAGCTCTGGGCACCAGCTGGGCAATGTCTCCCGGCTCCCACCCCACCCCTAAGTTTTAAAGTCTTTCTTTCACAGTGTGGAGGTTGGGGGGGGGTGGCTGCTCTCCAAAGTCTGCCAAGGCCGCAGTAGAGCTGGTCTTCTGGTCTCCTTGGAGAAAGGCTCTGTTGCCCTGATTATGAACTCTATAATAGAGTATATAGCTTTTGTACCTTTTTTGCAGGAAGGTGACTTTCTGTGACCATGCAATGTATATTAAACTTTTTATAAAAGTTAACATTTTGCATAATAAACGGTTTTTAAACACTTGAGTATATAATTTGTTTTCCTTAAGTGCTAACACTCTCATAAGGCTGAATTTAGGAGAAATCAATGTCCTTCTTGGACCGTGGTAAAAGTAAACTTGCTTATGTAAGGGAGATGTGGGGAAATGCCAGCTAAGATTAGAGTTGGGGGGACAGTGGAAAGGGTTTATGATGGGATCCACATATCCAGTAAGGGTTGGGTGCAGAGAAGATCCTGGCCCTGGCCCCTCATTTTACAGATGAGGAAAGATGTGAGGGGAGCTCATCCAGCAAGTTGGGAGCTCAGGATAGAAATTAGGTCCTGAGTCCCAGTTTCTTAGGTACCTTGAGCTGTTTTGCTCCATTACCCTATGGCTTTGGTGCCATTAATTATTCATGAGGTCTTTCTAGCAGGGGATGGGGAAGAGTGGAGCCTCACCCAGAGCCCAGACCGGGGTGGTGGTTGATAGACCCATTTTAGAGATGAATAAGCAGATCAGGGCCCGGTTTCATTTCCCTCCTCATGCTCTCTGATTTGGCTTCCTCTTGGGCTTCCAAATTTGGAAAAAATAGGAGAGGGGCTTTTCTCATCCCTCAAACCCCCAGCCACTCTGATCAGAATGATATAGGTGCTGATTAGGGAACATTAATACCAATCCATCTCCTCCCACCAGGTAGTTGAAGACTGAGCCTAGACTGGGAGTTTGAAGCAGCCTCACAGCCTCCATTCCTTCTGGTATTTCCTTCCCATAACACCTCCACTGGGAGTCTACTCTGTGAGCATCTTTGACTCTATTTCAGAAATGGAGAGTATGAGGCTCCATGGATAATGGGTCTGAGCCGGGTTCTCACAGCCCCTTGAGATGGGATTTTAACATAACTACAGTGACTACAATTGTAGTGGACAGGAGCAGAGCCTGAGACTGGCCATCCCATGAAGCCAGGTCTGAGAGTGGGGCAGAAGGCAAGACCACCAATCACCACCATCCCCCTTTGCTCCCCACCTGGCAGCTCCCCAGGTGGGCTCCACCAGGCTCCTGGCCTCATGAGATTCCTGTTTATGATATGATCTCATCTGTGTGTTGGCCCCTGGCATGAGTTACTTCAATATTTCATAACAAACAGGTCACATCATCACCCTTCATGCCTTAACCCGGGTGAGCTTTCAGGGGTGAACAGGGGCACGTGGTGGGGAGGCAACCTCTGTCTTTGCCAACTGGCTGACCAGCGGTTCCTAACCTGTTTCCTGGTCTCTGATGATCTGGTGGGAGGTTTGAGCACACCAGAAAATACACACACCCTCTTGCAGAGTCATAGCAGACCTCCAATCCCCTGCGAGGTCCTCAGTCCCTATGTGAGGAACTCTTACCTCAACCAAGTAGACCCAGGTTGGGTCTAGGGACCCAGGTTTTGTTAGGGGTGCTGTGCTTGTTCTGGTGACAGCCGTACAGGGGTGCAGATCCTTGCTCTAACACATCCTAGCTATCCAACCGCAAGCGAGAGATTGCCCCTCTTGGCCCTCAGTTTCCACATCTAGGTAAGATTGCTGATCCTGAGCCATCCACCCTGAAGTACGTGGCCCTACCTTAGACCATTGATCGCAGTCATTGAACTCATCTTCTGCCCTTTCTGCCACAGCATGCTGCTTCCTGCTCACTCAGAAGCTAGGGGACTGGGGATGGTTAGAAAGACCCAAATCGCTCCGCAACGGCCGTGTGACCTTGAGCAAGCCGCTTTACCTCTCCAAGCCTCTCTTCTCCTTTGCCCAGCACCTGGCAGTTCTCGCTCCCTGAACAGAAGATAATGGTGGGAAAGTTCTTTGAAATGCATCACACACCTACAAGGTATTATTAAGCTAATTCCAAGGAAATTGCCTGTCAGGTCTGCTGAGACTGAGCTGTTCGGGTGGCTGGGACAAAAGCTGAAACCAGCATGCCAATTCATTAGTCATTAGAGAGTGAAAGCGATTTGACTGCGGGTAGGAAAACTCTCAGATTGAGGATAGTGTCTTCTGTCATAATCACCTATCGAGTGCCTGCCAGGTGCCAGGCTCTATGTTATCTTAATTTTTTTCTAATCACCACAACCCAGCAAAGCGGGTATCATTATCCCCATTTTACAGAAGAAGCAGATTCAGAGAGGCTGAATAACTTGGAGGGCACACACTACAGGGACGTAGCACAGCAAGGAACTTAAAAACCCACATTCTCATGTCTCCTCCAGGCCAGCTCTTCTCCCTCGCCATTTCCTGCACCTGGTACTTTTTTAGTCCCCAGTGGGTGCTTGCAGAATGAAAGACCCAGGGCCACCCAGGGTCACTCTCCCTCATTTGTGAAAGAGGGTGATGGTACCTCCTTTGCAGGTTTGTGACTCAGATTAAAGGTAACGTACATAAAGCATCTACCAAGTTCCCTGAAACACAAGCTTCACTATTAGCTGAGTGTCTTGGGTTCATTATCGCATCAGCTCTGAAACAGGGACATTTGGAAGAGAGTTTTGTTTTGTAAATAAAACAAACAAGCAAGACAGCCAGGCTCAGAACAGGCAAAGTAACTTGCCCGTGGCCACACAGCTCTAAGTAACAAAGCAGGGATTCAAAGTCATGCCCGTGACACCGGAGATGGTGTCTTGAGAACGCCAGTTATAGCTCTCCCCAGCTGTGGATGCGCCCGGCAACCTTCAATTATGTGTCCTCTCGGCCTCATCACCTCGCACGGCCACAACTCTTCTCCGTTCCCCAGACTACACTCTAAGAGCCGGTACCGCTCTCTCCCGCAGAACTGCTTCTTCGGGTCCCCTCTGCCCGCTCCCCTCCCTCGCAATTCGAGAGCCGCTGCCCACCCGCTGCGGCTTAGGGCCGGAGCCGGGGCGGAGCCTCGGCCCACGTGGCCCGAGCCTGGCAGGGCGGAGGCGAGCCGGCCCCGCCCCCGGCCCGCCCCGCCCCCGGCCTGGCGACCAGCGCTCCCCCCGCGGGCCCTGGGGGCCGCTCGCAGGTGTTCGCTGGCGCCCGGATGTCTGAGCTCTGGCTCCGCTCTGGCTCCGGCTCCCTCCGCAGCCTGCGGGAGGGGCTCCCAGCCCATCCGGAGCCTCGCGGCGCCCCCGCCACTCTGCCAGCAGCGCGGCCTCCCAGTTCCCAGCCTCCCAGCCTGGGGGGGCCCCCCATCCAGCAGAGTCGCTGACCGGACTGCTCTCCCGCTGCCCCCAGCTGCGCTCGGCCCGATGCTGCCTCAGCGTGCCCCCACCCCGCTTCCTGCCTAGGCAGCTTTGCCCTGGCCGGGTGGCCGCCCTGGATCGCACCCCCGTTCCTTCCTTCCTTCATTCTTTCAGGCAACTCGCATTCCTCGAGCGCCTGCGACGTGCCCCGCACAAGGCCAATCCGACCTTCCAAGTGTGGCCCCAGACCCGCTGGGGTCCTCCGGGAAGCCTCTGCCCTCTGCTCCAGTCTCCCCCCACCCCTGCCCGCCCCACTGTCCTCTCTCATGTCCTATTTCACTCACAATTTATTTATTTATTTATTTATTTATTTATTTATTTATTTTTAAAGATTTTTATTTATTTATTTGACAGAGAGAGATCACAAGTAGGCAGAGAGGCAGGCAGAGAGAGCGGAAGGGAAGCAGGCTCCCTGCTGAGCAGAGAGCCCAATGCGGGGCTGGATCCCAGGACCCCGGGATCCTGACCTGAGTGGAAGGTAGAGGCTTAACCCACTGAGCCACCCAGGCGCCCCTCACTCACAATTTAGCATTTCATTCTTCTTTGGTTATTTCTCCTCTTAAGGGTAAGTCAGTGGCAAGGTCAAGGGGTCTTCTCCTGACCAAAATCAGGAATCACTCTGAAAGTAGGGTGAGGAGTCAGAGTGTGTCCAGAGTTGGGGTTCAGCCAGACTGTGACAGGGTTTGGGACTAAGTGTGGATGGGAGCTGGCAGTCTGTGGCCTGGGTTAACAGACATAGTGTGAGGGTCAGTCTGACTAGTAGCATCAATGATCAAGGTTAGTGAGTCAGTCTTTGGGTAGGATCTGGACAGTCTGGATCAGGGTAGTAGGTTATTTAGGACAAGGATTTGGAGGTTGTCTTTGACAACCCAGATTAAGGAAGTGGGTGCTGTGGCCCTCTGAACTCAGATTCATATTGCTCCATGGCTGGGGGCTAGCTGACCATGGCCTCCCCTCTTCTCCACCCAAGCTATAAACTGACTTTCCATCTGGGGACACTCCCTCTCCTCCTCACCACCACCACCCTTCTCCAACTTTGTGCCAGACATAGGAGGCCGAACTCTCAGTGGGCCACACCGCCGTCAAAGGGAGCCCAGGTGGGCAGTAACACTGACCATGGTAGGGAGGCCTTGGGCTTCCTGCGAGCTCTACCCTGGAGCCACCCACATCTGACAGATAAGCTGATGTACTTCTCTGTACGTTTTGCCATTTGTTCATAAATCTAAAGCTTGTTATGGACAGAAGGGCCCAGAAAGGGGAAGGAACCTGCTCAGGCATATACAGAAAGTTCATAGTCAAGACGGGACTCGAACCCAAGCCTCTACCTTCCTGTCTAGGGCTCTTTTTGTGATACCTGTTTACCCTGAGCAGGGATTCTTATGCCCACTTTAGAAATGGGGCAAATGAGACCCTGAGAGGCTTATGGCCTCACACAGCTCCTATAGAGGGACTGCCAGGGGCTGGTAGCACATCCGTCCCCCCCCACCCCCACCCTCCCCCCCCCTCCCCCCCCCCCCCCCCCCGACCATATGCCCTGAGGATCTGGAAATGTGAAGTCAGGATGGTGATTCCCGAGAGCATTGCCTCCTTGTCAGTGCCACCCAGCCTCCTCCCTCCTGCCCTCATCAAGAGCAAATGAAACAAGGGTGGGCCAAGCGCGAGTTGGAAGCTGGGGAGGGGGGAGAACACTTTTTGAGAACTGCTGGGGAAAAGCTTAGCTGGGTTCTTATGGAAACATATGGAACTCATTACCTTAAGTCGAGGTGGTCGCTGGCCAGCTGGCAGTTGGTTGGTTTGGGGCTAAACGTGTGTGTTGTATGGCAATAAGTGTACCCAAGGCATGGCAGTCTCCTCAGAAAACCCCGCCTGCTCACTGATCCAGGTTCTTTCTGACCTTGGTTTTGTTCCCAGCTTATGCCATTTTCTAGCATTAAAAAAGGGGGGGGGGGTGCCTGGGTGGGTCAGTCGGTTAGGTGTGTGACTTTGGCTCAGGAATGATCCCAGGGTTCCAGGATCAAGCCCCACATCAGGCTTCCTGCTCAGAGGGGAGCCTGATTCTCTCTGTCTCTGTCCCTCCTCCCACTCATGTGCACTCTCTCACTCTCTCTCTCTCTCAAATAAGTAAATAAAATCTTCAAAAAAAAAAAAAAAGGTTTAAAAATAAAGGTTTCAAGATGCACCAGGGTACTAGGTCATGCAAGGAGGAGATGAGGACTCAGAGACCATCAAGACAGATACCTGGCCCCCCACACACCCTGGCTCATACCCATCCCTCCCCCATCCAGGCCCCTGATAGGTCTTGCAGCGGGTCCAGATGTACTAAGGGTTGATCCCAGCTTCCACTGCAGTTTCATCCCGGTGGGTCCCAAGGAGCCTACGTGTTGGTCCCACATCTTATCAATCGCGCTGTCTGCGTATATTGACTCCATATACAAAGGCAGCAGCAAGAAGGTGTTCAGAAGAGCCTACTCACCAGTGCACAGCATTTTAGTCTACATGGTAATAGGAGGCTTGGGAATTGCTTCCATTTCACTCCTACGAGGCTCCCAGGTATTAGGGAACCTGCCAAAGGTCACCCTGAAGTACACAGCAGAGTCCAGGTCTCTGATTCCACTTCCCCATCCGGTGCTGTGGATGTCTGCGGCTCTTTCAAAACTCTGTGCAAACAAATGGGTCATAGAGAATCAGCCTCAGTCAGCGACCCCAGCCCCCTGCACTTTGTCTCTGTGAGTCTGGGAATCAACGGACACGGGCTGAAATCCAAATTTTGTATGTCTCAGCTGTGCCGTTACAGGTAAGTTATTCATCCTTTCAGAGCCTGCAGTGGTTGCTTTGATGACTAACTTAGCTGACCTGTGCGAAGCGCCTGGCACTGGGTAACCCCAAGCAAGAGCTTGCTGGAAATGGTTGTCACATTCCTAACATAAATCCTTTCTCATCTTTCCAGCGTGTCGGTGTCGGTTGGCATAATCCAGTCATGGCATCTGAGCACTGCCTGCCCAGCACACGCACCCTTTGGAGACGTTTCACACACGGTGCCCCCCAGGAGCATCTGCTCAGCAGGACAGCCAGGTGCCTTGATGAGGAGAGCAGGGACCAAAAAGAAGGACTCCAGCCCGGTGCCTTCACTTGCCCGCTGTGCCACGTTGGACAAGCTCCGTCACTTCTCTGAGCCTCCGTTTCCTCCCTGTAATACTGCCAGGATCCCGCGCCCTGTCCGCAGAGGATTTGGTGAGGAACTGAGTGTGAAGCACTTGGAAACCCACCCGCGTGAGGCAGATCCTCGGTAAGTCACAGCTAGCTTCACTATTCCCTTTTCACAGATGGAGAAACCGAGTCCCAGAGAAAGGAAGTGACTCATCCAATGTCATGTGGAAAGGACTCCTCACAGAGCTAGAGCTTAAAAGCCAGATCTTTACAGTCCCAGTTAGTGCTCAGCTCCTCCTTTCTCATGATCGGGATTTGTAACTATTTCATGACAAGTGTGTTTTCAGTGGGTGGAAAGACGCAACTTTGAACTCTGTGAGCCTGGCCAGTTTCAGCCTGATCCAGAAGCAGCTCACTCATAAAAGGACCCCTCTCTAGAAGAGAACAGGAGTCTCTTCTAGGTGGGTGTAGGAAGAACAAGACCCAGAGGCCAGAGGACCTGGAGGACAGAGGTGACATAATCACGGGTGTGAGCAGCAGCTTTGTGGTCAAAGAGACCCCCATACAAATCCCATCTCTGCCAGTACTTAGCTGTGTGACCAGCCAACAGACACTAACTCTCTGAGCCTTGGTTTTTCATCTGTAAAGCTTCCAACAGTACCTCTTTCAAAGGGATGTAGTAGGAATTCAATCAGACAACAGAGTTAGAGTACCTGGCCCAGGTAAGCTGTTGGCCGTTGGCAGCCCTCATTATTTTATCAAGGTAATCAAGCAGAAGCCACCTGCTTCTTCATCATCCTCAGCTGCCCGTCTGTTTGTAAATGTTTAATTGCACTAACCATGGGTAATACAGATGTTCTAATATCTGGCTATTGAAATGCTTATGTTTGCCTCCTCTGCTTCCCGGCTGTGTGAACTTGAACAAGTTAACTTCTTATATCCTCAGTCTCTGCATCTTTCTGCCCCTATACTGGGGGTGGGTGGGGCGGGGTGGGGTAGTATCAGTCCCTGCAACAGACAGCTTTGAGGATTAAACTAGTTCACGTGTACAGAGCTCTCAGACTAGTACTTGGTACCTCATACTCGTTGTCTTTCATCACCTTGAAATACCACACGACATTTACGTTCTTAGCCATTTTATAGCCATCTGCACTTTCATGTAAAATTCACCATGTCTCATGGGGCCCCTGATGGCTCAGTCGGTTAAGTGGTTGCCTTAGGCTCAGGTCATGATCCCAGGGTGCTGGGATTGAGCCCCGCATCATATTGGGCTCCCTGCTCAGCAGGGCGCGTGCTTCTCCCTCTCCCTCTGCCTGCCGCTCTGCCTGCTCGTGTTCTCTCTCTCTCTGTCAAGTAAATAAATGAAATCTTCTTAAAAAATTCATGTCTCAATTTTGGAAGTAAAATTGACATTTTGGGAAAATGTACAGATTTGGGTCACGTGGCTTTGTGAGACCCGACACCCAGCCAACCTCACACAGTCACACGTGTACACTCACCCATGTGCACGCAGACACACACACTTGGAGAAAGCCAGGCTATGCTGTTCTGCTCCCCAAATGGGCTACAACGAACCCTCTTACCTTGGAGAATGGCCCGCAGCCTCCCTCCCACTCATCATGCTCTGTGGAATGAGACAAGAGAGAGGGATCACCTCTCAGCGGGAGCTTATTCCTTGGCAAAACTGACTTGGGAACAGGTCCAAGCTCCAGCTCTTCACCTACATCTTAGAGCCTGGGGCCCCATCCTGGCTCTATCCAGGTTGCTGTGCAACCCTGGGCACGGAGCTTCACCTCTCTGAGGCTTGGCTTCTCCTCAGGGAAAGGGGGCTGACCACGTCTACCTTTCCCGGTTGTTGTGGGATTAAAGAGATGCCTAGAAAGCGCCTGGCACACCACAGTAGCTCCATAAATGAGTGCTGTTAAGAGCTTGGCTGTTTTTTTAATCCGGTAAGGGCTATCTTTTATATATATATATATAATTTTTTTTTTAGTAAGATGGGGCCATGTTTTGTCGGCCTCACATAATATTTTTTATTGCTTCTAAACACATCTGTTAATCCAACGAAGGTGTGTTCCTGCAAACATTATTTTATTTCTTATTTTATTCATGTTTTACAATGTCTGGGCAAATCATTGAAACCCACTTGAGGCTCAGTTTCCTTATCTCTAAAATGGGAAAAATGCCTTCCTCACGAGGTTGTCTCGAATTCAGTGAAATGGCATATGTGAAGGTGGTTTGCAAAATCAAGCACGTAGAAGAGATGACTTTTTGCTCTCGTCCTTCCCTCTAGAAGGGTGAGTTCCTCAGAGGCGAGAGTGAGTTTTGTTTATCTTCGCTTCCCCAGCTTTGAATGTATAGCAATGTGTTTAATAACAGTAGTGATGGGGGCGCCTGGATGGTTCAGTGGGTTAAGCCACTGCCTTCGTCGTCTTGGGTCATGATCCCAGCATCCTGGGATCGAGTCCCACATCGGGCTCCTTGCTCAGCAGGGACCCTGCTTCTCCCTCTGCCTCTGCCTGCTACTCTGTCTGCCTGTGTTCGCTCACTCTCTTTCTCTGACAGATAAATAAATAATCTTTAAAAAAAAATAACAGGGGCGCCTGGGTGGCTCAGTGGGTTAAGCCGCTGCCTTCGGCTCAGGTCATGATCTCAGGGTCCTGGGATCGAGTCCTGTGTCGGGCTCTCTGCTCAGCAGGGAGCCTGCTTCTCTCTCTCTCTCTGCCTGCCTCTCTGTCTACTTGTGATCTCTGTCTGTCAAATAAATAAATAAAATCTTTAAAAAAAAATAACAGCAGTGATGGTGACAAGAACTTTCCTTTCCTGAACGCCTACTGTGTGCAGGGCTCTGGACTACGTGCCTCGTAAGGAAAGGAAGAAGAATAGACATTTAGAAATTTTTGCTTCCTTCTGCTGATATTTACTTATTTATTAAGAGAGGGGAAGGGGAGAAGCAGAGAGAGAGAGAGAAAGAGACTCTTAAGTAGGCTCTATGCCCAATGCCTAGCCCAACATGGGGCTCGATATCATGACCCTGAGATCATGACCTGAGCCACAATCAGGAGTTGGATACATAACAGACTGAGCCACCCAGGCGCTGATTACTTCAAGGCGAAGGAAATGTTTTTCTTTCCCATGGGCAAGTTCTGTCTTCCATACTGCAGATAAATGAATCTCAGTCTTGGGTCTCGTACATAATTTGGCCAATCTAGCTGAATAACAAGAATAGTAATCGTTAGTTCCCTTACCCATAAAATGGGCTTATAAGCAACTTGCCTTATATGAAGGTGTCCCACAAATGACAACTTTCCCTCCCCTCTTCTTTCTTCCCTACCTGCATGTACCTTCCCTTGGAGAAGATGGTGACAGGGCCAGATAAGTAAACTTGGCGGCAGGGAGCTGAGTTCCTTCTCTCCTCTGGGCTTTTCTTTCTTTTTGGCACAGGGTGGCAGATCTTTTGGGAATAATTTTCTGATTCAGAGACCCTCCAAATCTTGCCTCCTTTAGAAAATCTCCCTTAGGAGCACCTGGGTGGCTCAATCGGTTAAGCGTCCGCCTTCAGCTCAGGTCATGATATCATCATGGTCCTGAGATCGAACCCGGCATTGAGCTCCCTGCTCAGCTGGGAGCCTGCTTCTCCCTCTCCCACTGCCTGCCACCACCACACCCCCACTTGTGCTCTCTTTCTCTCTCTGTCAAATAAATAAATAGAATATTAAAAGAGGGGTGCCTGGGTGGCTCAGTGGGTTAAACCTCTGTCTTCAGCTCAGGTCATGGTCTCAGGGTCCTGGGATCGAGCCCTGCATTGGGCTCTCTGCTCAGCGGGGAACCTGCTTCCCCTCTCTCTCTGCCTGCCTCTCTGCCTACTTGTGATCTCTGTCCGTCAAATAAATAAATAAATAATCTTAAAAAAAAACTCCCTTATCTTGCCATAGCGCCCATCATTCGACTCCCCCCAAATACCACATGCCCCCTGCAAGCATGTGTTGCAGGTTCCAAGTAGATTTAAGTCCTAGAAGGCAGAATTGTGTGTTAGGAGGTTGATTTCTATTTCCTTAAGCATTTTATTCATCATCTCACTTCATCCTTTAGAGCCTTCCAAAGTCCCCAGGTCACAGATGAGGCAGCTAAATCCAAGACAGAAGAAGGGCCTTGGTGAAGACCACAGAGCCAGTCCTATGACCCAAGACGTGCCAGGAGTCAGTGTGAGCTCAGGTTCTGGGTACCTTTTTTTTCTTTTTCTTTAAAGATTTCATTTATTTATTTTTATTTTTAAAAATAAACTCTACACCCAACATAGGGTTTAAACTCATGACCTTGAGATCAAGAGTCACACTCTGAGCTCCAAGGTGGCTCAGTTGGTTAAGCCTCCGACCCTTGGTTTCAGCTTAAGGTCACAGTCTTAGAGTTGTGAGATTGAGCCCTGTAACTGTCGGGCTCCCGGCTCAGCGTGGAGTCTGCTTGGGATTCTCTCTCTCCCTCTCCCTTTGCTCCTTCCATCTCTCTCTCTCTCAAATAAGTAAATAAATCTTTTTTTTAAAGATTTTATTTATTTATTTGACAGACAGAGATCACAAGTAGGCAGAGAAGCAGGCAGAGAGAGAGGGGAAGCAGGCTCCCCGCTGAGCAGAGAGCCCAATGCAGGGCTCGATCCCAGGACCCTGAGACCATGACCTGAGCTGAAGGCAGAGGCTTTAACCCACTGAGCCACCCAGGCGCCCCATAAGTAAATAAATCTTAAAAAAAAAAAAAAAAGTCACATGCTGTATGAACTTATCCAACCAGGTGCCCTCTCTGAGTACCTGGTTGATACCAAGTTCTGTGATTGGTGCTTTCTCCCAGTAATTTTATTAAGCAGGTATTGGGGCGCCTGGGTGGCTCAGTCATTAGGCATCTGCCTTCGGCTCAGGTCATGATCCTAGGTCCTGGGATCCAGCTCCACACTGGGCTCCCTGCTCCTTCTCCTGCTTCTTCTCCTTCTCCCACTCCCCCTGCTTGTGTTCCCTCTCTCGCTGTCTCTCCCTCTCTGTTAAATAAATAAATACAATCTTAAAAAAAAATAAAGCAGGTATTGTCCCCACTTTCCAGATGAGTAAACTGGGACTTGGACAAGTAAAATAAGACACCAAGTCAGTAAGGGACAGAATCATGCTTCGATAGGGGCTGACTCCCAAATGTGGGATTTTTATTGACTACTTCGAGAGGGCCCTGCTGTTTTGCTGTTTGGGGCTTCTTCAAGTCTCTGCAGTGGTCGTGTTGTCCACCAAAGCAAGGAGTCATTTCCAAGGCTGAGCCCCGTGCCCCGCTGTCAGCCCCAGGAGCGGGGCCAGGGGATTCCTAGAGCAGAGCAGGCAGAGCTCCTGCTGCATCAAGTGTCCCCCATCCCTAAAGCCCATTGTCTCCCCAGGAGACAATACAGATAAAGGACGCAGCCTTGTTGCCTGCCGGCATCCATCTGTAACCATGGAAACCCCCAAGGAGACAATTCCAAACTCCCCCAGCCACCCTCCGCCCTGCAGCTGTGGCTCCAGGAACCCAGCCGCTAGCAAAGGGGCACTGCTGGTAATTGCCACCTCCCCACCACTACACCACCAAATGGGACACAGCTGGGCTCTCCTCCCCAGACATCCTCCCAGCCCCTCAGTCCCAGAACTGGAATTAGCAAAAGGGCCTTGGATGCATTTCAGGTCTAAACTTTATTTCTTTTGCAAGAAGGTCAGTTTCGTGAGATTCTGGCGCAGGCTGGACTATGTCATTGATCCCAGGGTGGGGCATAGGGGAAAAAGGGCTCCGCAGAATCCTTAACCCTTGAAGGGTGGACCAGGCCCCTGGGAAGGGCTTTGGTCCTTGGCGCATGACTCCCCCCTGGTGGCCAGTTCCTGCAACTGTCAGTTGAGGTCCGAGAGAAGCTCCAGACCTCTTATTCTTGGGTTATCTACCGGGTTCCAGACGCCCATACATATTAGATCTAATCCTGCAGAGTTCTTGTGAGGTGGGTATTCTTTTTTTTTTTTTTTTAAAGATTTTATTTATTTATTTGACAGAGATCACAAGTAGGCAGAGAGGCAGGCAGAGAGAGAGAGAGAGAGAGCGGAGGAAGCAGGCTCCCTGCTGAGCAGAGAGCCCGATGCGGGGCTCGATCCCAGGACCCTGAGATCATGACCTGAGCCGAAGGCAGAGGCTTTAACCCACTGAGCCACCCAGGCGCCCCTGAGGTGGGTATTCTTATCCTACTTACACATACTGAAGCCAAGGCTTGGACAGCAGAGTGGTCAAAGAGGATGAACCCAGAATGCCCTGGCTCAAAACCTCCCTGACCTTCCAAGCCCTGTGTCCTTGGGCTAACTACCCAAACTCTCTGGGCCTCAGTTTCTTCATCTGTACAGTTGGAGTGATAACAACACATACTTCAAGCCTTCAGAATGGTGAGTGGCACATAGTAAATAAATATAGTTCTGGACCCTGAAGCTGTGTGCCTTCAAGGCATATCATTGAACTACTCCCCTGCCTCAGTCCTTTCATCTGTAAAATGGGGCTGGTTGTGGCTTCCTCCCAGGGCTGTTGTGATCACTGAAGTGGATATGGTGTGTGAGTGTGCTTGCTTTGCTACTATTAGCATTGTTGTTTTGATCTGCCCGTGGGGGTGGGGGGGGGGCTTGGGGACAGGTGGGATTAGAAAGCAAGAAGGGATTAGAAAGCAAGAAAGTCTCTCTCCACAAGCCAGGAGAAGGTGGTGCCTGAGAATACCAGCCCTTGTGACCTCTTTGGCCCCACAGGGCCCCCTCTTTCCCCCATGCAGTGACACAAAGAGATTCTGACAGTGGCCAGAGGCTTTTCTGGGAAGAGATCAGAAGTGATCTTTCAGGGTACCTGGGTGGCTCAGTCGTTGGGCGTCTGCCTTCCGCTTGGGTCATGATCCCAGGGTCCTGGGATCGAGCCCTGCATCAGGCTCCCTACTCGGCGGGAGGCCTGCTTCTCCTTTTCCCACTCCCCCTGCTTGTGTTCCTTCTCTCACTGCACCTCTCTCTGTCAAATACATAAATAAATAAAATCTTAAAAAAAAAAAAAGAGTCTAAACAACATTCACTGAGTTCAGTTCAGTAAGCAGTTCTCCTGTTTCTACTCTGTGATGGACACTGGCCTGGACATTGGGGTGTAATGATAAAGAAGACAAGGAACAGCTTAAATCTGGGGAAGATGACAGAACCGAAAAACAATTGTAATGACAGTGTGGCATTAGGATAGCCTGAGATTCCTAACAGGACATGGGGAGCAGGCATCAGAGTCCGTTTCCAAGGGAGGGGTGGGTGAAGCCCTCACCACCCATGCCCATACCAGCATCACCGGGACTCCAAAGACTGAATGTCTTGTTTATTTCAAAAGTATTCTGAGTCTTATTTCTCAATGTTAGTAATTGATCTGGATCCTTGACTTTGCTGGTTCAGTTCTGTCAGTCGGAAGGGTTCCAGGACAGCCATTTTTATCGAGTGTTGTTTGAGATCACAGCATTCTCAATGACTTGTGTATCTGAGAAGCCCGTGTCTGACAACAGACTTTTTCTTCCTGGTGGAAGAGAAAAGAGGACAGGATAGGCCAACAGGGAGAGCAGGAAGGTCGGAGGGGAAGTCAGAAGATGTGTATTTGATCAGAGCCTAAGGTGTCCAAGCGAAGTGGGCTGAAAAGCAGGGGCTAGGGGCAGAGAGGTGGTCCAGGCCTTGGTGGGTGCCAGATCTTAAGCTAGAGAGTGATAAGATCAGGTGTGTGGTTTTTTGTGTGTTTTTTAAAAAGATTTTATTTATTTATTTTAGAGAGAACACACACACACACACACACACACACACGCACACACACGCACGCACGAGTAGGGATGGGGCAGAGGGTGAGAATCCCTAAGCAGGCTCCCTGCCCAGCAGGGAGCCTGGTGTGGGACTGGATCTCATGGCCTGTGAGATCCTGACTCATGAAATCATCACCCAAGCCAAAACCAGGAGTCGGTTGCCCAGCCAACTGAGCCACCAAAGTGCCCCAGTTTTTTTTTGTTGTTGTTGTTTTTTGCTTTTTAAAGATTTACTTATTTATTTATTTATTTATTTGAGAGAGAAAGAGTGAGCAGGGGCTGGGCCAGAGGGAGAGAGAGAATCTCCAACAGGCTCCCTGCTGAGCTTCTTCCACCTGGCTCTGGGGCTGGATCTCAGGACCCTGTTCAACCTCAAGCCTCAGAGACCATGCATGATCTAAGCAGAAATCAAGTCAGACCGGAAAGGGACTGAGCCATCCAGGTGCTCCTATCAGGTGTGCCTTTGAAGAGTTCCTACAGGGGAGCCTGGGTGGCTCAGTGTGTTAAGTGTTTGCCTTTGGCTCAGGTCATGATCCCCAGGGTCCTGGGATAGAGCCCTGGGTCAGGTTCCCTGCTCAGCGGGGAACCTGCTTCTCCCTCTCCCCTGCCCCCTGTCTCTCGCGCTCTCTCTCTCGCTTTCTCTCAAATAAATAAATAAAATCTAAAAAAAAAAAAAGTTCCTACAGGAAGAGGAAAGAATTAATTGAGAACCCCAGGAATTATGGGTGTTGTCCGCCTAAGCTGCTCTGGGCATCTCTATTGGACTTGAATCCGACTGCCCTCCCCACAACGTGCGGCCACCTTCACGGGACCCAATATCTGTGAAAAACATCTCCAGGTCTGGACACATCTGGAAAGAATCTGGCCAATTTGGTAGCGCCCCCCGCCCCACGCCCGCGGCCTTCCCAGCAGGGCGACGCCTTTCACATCCTTTTTCTCCTCCCCAAGCCCGTAGGGGGCTGACTTGACCAAAAATAGACCGCCTTGCAGGCTTGGGTCAGTTGCCTGAGCTCACCTCTAGGTGGCACCCTTAACCATTAAGCCCCCGCGAGCTTCCACCCAAAGGCCAAAGAGCTGAGCGAGAATAGGAACTAAAAAATACCAACCAGTACAATCACCTTCTTAGGTGCACAACATTATTTCTGTTCTACAATCGAGAAAACTAAGGCTCCAAGAGAGGTGAAGTCATGGGTCCAAAGCCACACAGACAGGAGAGGTAGTGGAACTCAGTTTCTCTTGAGCCTCAGTTTACTCATCTGTGAAATGGAACTGACCCACCTCTACCCACCTCTGGAAACACGACTCTGTTTTCTGGCACTATAGATTTTCCTATTCTGGACATTTCACGTTGATGGAATCATGTGGTAGATGGCCTTCTGTGCCTGGTTTCTTTCACTTAGCACAATAGTTTTCAAGGTTCATCTGTGTTGTGGCTCTTGTGTGTAACTCATCCACTTTTATGACTGAATAATCTTCCATTGTATGGCTACGTCACCTGAAATTTATCCACCCAACCACCGATGCCTATTTGGGTTATCTCTATCTTTGGTTGCTATGCATAATGCTGTTATGAACATTCATGCACACATTTATTTTCAGTTCTCTTTGGTGTATATCTAGGAGTGATATTCCTGAGTCCTATGGTAACTCTGTGTATAAATGTTTTCCAAAGTGGCTGTACCAATTTACCTTCCAAGTGGCAAGGAAGGAGAGTTCCAATTTCTCCACATCCTAGACACTCGTTTTTGTCAATCTTTTTGATCATGGTGGTCCTAGTGGGTGTGAATCTCATTGTGATTTGATTTTCTTTTCCCTAATGAGCAGAGACCACCCCCCCCCCCCCCACTTTCCTTCCTACAGCAGCTCCCTTTTGGCTTCTCTCTCTCAATTTTAGATTCATATGAACAGGTAACCCACTGGAGAGCCCCCAAACAGGAGGTCTGTACCTTCAGGAAGTTTCTATCAAGCGTTTTGTATTTTGATAAGTAGGACTTTGAACAGAGGGAATCTGAGGCTTTTTTTCAGAAGATACACCAGGGATGAGGTACATCACTTGGAATGGAGCTTGCTTTGGTTTGGGGACTTTCTTTTCTTTTTGATTGATTGATTTATTTTAGAGAGAGAATGCATATAGGGGTCAGAGGGGCAGAGGGAGAGGGGGAGCCCTAAACAGACTCCATGCTTTTTAAAAATATATATTTTATTTATTCATTTAGAAAGAGAGAGAGAGTGAGCACACAAGCAGGGGGAGCAGCAGGCAGAGGGAGAAGCAGGCTCCCCCCTGAGCAGGGAGCCGGGAGCCCTATGTGGGACTCCATCCCAGGACCCCGGGATCATGACCTGAGCCGAAGGCAGACTCTTTACCAACTGAGCCACCCAGGCGCCCATGCCATCCTCATTTCAAAGGTGAAGAAAGTGAGGCTCAGAGAAGTCTGGCAACCTGACCAGGAGCACAAGCTAGGAATGGATGGGGCAGGAATTCAAGTTCAGGGAGACAGACTACAGATATGCCCCACAGGAATTAGTCCGTTCCCAGGGAGTGAAACCAAAGCTAGCCCCGGCGGCCCGAAACTCAACCACAGAGAGCTGGCTCTTGGCCCCCTTGCTGGCTCCCTGCGTTCTCTCAGCCCCACCCTGCCACCCCCATTTCCCTTCCTGGCCCTGGGGCTCTGCTCCTTCCCCAAACCTGCTTGGCCACAATTCCTTCCAGGATCCCTCATCTGTAAAATGGGGATAATAACAGTGCCTGTCCCAGAAGGGTGTTGTGAGGGTCATTACCATCCCCATTTCAATAGTGTCTCAGAGACCTATGAAAGCAACTGAGTAGAAGCCTTGTCGGTAGTTGATGGTTGAGAAGTGGAGTAGCGGCCTGCCCAGGGTTGCTCAGCTAGGAAGTGTGAAGTGGGACTTGAATCGCAGCCTCCTTGCCACTAAATAGAGCTTTATTTGTTGAGTCAGAATACACTTAGCATGGGAAGAGGGCATGAAGCTCTCTAACTGGGAGAGGGGAGGCAAGCAGGGAAGGCTTCCTGGAGGAGGTGACGTTTAAGCTGGACCTTGAAGAACCGTGAAATATGTAGACTGGAATGAAGGGGGTCTGCGTACTGGAGATAAGGCTGGAAATGTGACCACAGCTATTTCTTGAGGTTCTTCAGGAACCAGGCTGTGTGCTGACAGCTGAACCTGATCTCATGAGATTTCCCCACCATCCTATGAGGTGGGTGTTAATAGGGTGAGAAAAGTGAGGCTCAGAGAGTTTATAAAACTTGCCTGGGGTCACACAGTTGGTAAAGTGACTGGGACTGGATTTAAACCCAGTGCTGTCTGCTACAAAGTCTGGGCTCTTGATCATCGTGCATTAGTGTTACGTCATCCTCGAGATCTGAGTATAAGGACCAGGTATGAAGCTGGGGACCAACTCTGGAGGGTTTTGAACGCCAGCCTCAGACCCGCATAGGAATCACGCAGCACCAGGCAGGAACTGGTAGACTTGGAATTTAGCTTCTTGCAGCTGAGGTCACTTCTTGGAGCCTAGGCATCTCTAAGCTGGAGAGACTGGGAATGTAAATGGATTATTGGCAATGAAGGTTTTGAATGAGGGAGGGAGGCTCTTGTGTGTGACAAAAGGATTGTTTAGGAGAAACATGGAGATGTTCAAATATTTACTGAATGTGGGGCTCTGGGAATGTCACTGAGAACAAGACATAGCTCTGCACTCTGGACCCGCAGTCCCCATCCAGGCCTGCAAGGGGCAGGCACAGCTTGGGAGGGTGGGGGAGAAAGCTTTTATTGGAACAAACAAGGGCTCAGAAGCTGGCCTGTTCAGATTGGACCGCCAGTTCTCAAGTCAGTGAATCTCTCTGTGATCCTAGACAAGTTACCTAGCCTTTCCGTCTCTCCAGTCTTTATCACGAAGACCATCGTGCCTCCTCCTGGGATTGTTGGATTCAATGAAATAAAACAACTAGCAGGGTGCTTGGCCTACTGGAGGCCCTCAGCAGATGTTAGTATCCTCCTATCATGAGGTATAAATATTAGGCTCCACCCATCGCCCCCCTGCCAGGAAAGAAAACAGGTTCCTGGCTTTCATTTTAGCGGGGCAGAAAAAGGATATAAAAGCGTATATGCAAAATAACCAAAAGCCTTTGGCCTGGGTAATGTGCTGCTGGGTCCGGGCTCAGGACAGGACTCCGTGCCCAAATTCCCTCCTTCCCGCACTCCCCTCTCCCCGCCACAGGGAATCCAGGCCCTTTCCTCAGCAAGCTCTGGCTGCTTCTGCACGATACCGAACCACGACCCCAGGCTGTTTCTCCCGCGGCTAGGGACGGCGGGCGCCCGGCAACAGGAGGTGTGGCGGCCCCTTTAAGCAGCGAAGCTCGTGTTGCAATCGCAGCCTCGGGAACCGGTCCTTTCCGGGGGGTGGAGCCTGTGCCAGTAGCGGCGGCCAACCAAAGCGCGGCATTTTCCGCGGGAGATCCGAATTTCGCGGCACGCAGTTTGGCGCTAAAAAAAAAAAAAGAGAGAAGAAGGAGGAAAAAAAAGAGGCAGAGAAAGACTTGGGGACCAGAGAGCCAGGCGAGAGGGAGTCGGTGCAATCGGCCCCTCTTCTCCGTCTGAGCGCATCACCTCTCCTCCGAGCCCCCGGCGACCCCAGAGACCCCTACCAGGAGCCAGCCAGACCCCAAGCGCCGAGGCCTTTGGGGGCGCGGGGCCGTCCCGGGTCGCCGTCGCCCTCGGGGTGGGACAGCCACTGGCCGTGCCGCCGCCGCCGCCGCCGCCGCGGGGCGATCTCCAAGCGGGGATCTCCAAGCGCTGCTCTGCTCGGCCGCTGGCCAGGAGGGGAGGGTCCGGCCTTGCCCCGCAGGCGTCCATTGGCGGCTTTCCCCTGCCCCCGCGCCATGCCTCGGGCGGTGTGAGCCTCCGCGGGCTACGGAGCCCGCAGGTGCCTGCGGGCGCGCCAGGCCAGGTTGGGGAGGGGGCGTTGCGCTCGCCATGCTGCGAGGGCCCCGGGCCCTGGCTCCAGCCGCCGGGCCGCCCTCGAAGGGACTGCATGCGATGAGCCCTACCGAGCTGTGGCCGCCCGGCCTCAGCAGCCCCCAGCTCTGCCCGGCCACCACCACCTACTACACCTCGCTGTACCCGCAGACTGTGCCTCCCACTGCGGCGCCCGGCACCTGCCTCGACGCCACCCCCCACGGACCGGAGGGCCAAGCTGTGCGATGCGTGCCGGCTGGCCGGCTGCCGGTAATGCTGGGGACCTCCCCACCGCCGCCCACCGCTTCTCCCTCTGCTTTTGCGGGTGTGGGAAAGGAGGGAGGGGCGCCTGGGACCCAGTTTGAACGAAGCAGGTCGAGTTGGGGAGGGAAAAGAGGGCTTTCAGCCTCCAGAACAACCCATTGCCCTCATATCTGAGTTGAAGGAGCCCTTCATTTTCGGACTTGGGATGAAATAACCATGCACTGGAGTGGAATGAGCACTGGACTGGGAGTGCGGAGACTCAACCCACTACCCCCAGTGCACCGTGTGACCTTGAGGAAGTCCACGGAGCTGACATTGCCACCATTCCTTCATTCTTTCATTCATTGTTTGGTCCAGAAACTGGTACTGGGCATCTGCTATGGCACAGGTATAGGGCTTGGTCTAGGCGTAGAATGAGGGACTTTAAGGTGGGGGGCAGGGATGGGGTGTCTCTCAGGTCCAGTCTAGCTTGGACAGACTCTAAATTTCCTGTACAGCCGACTCTTTCCCAATTATCTGCCCTATGGCTCTCCCAGACCCAGTCTTCCCTCCCAGACAGCCAGTAGCAGGTGCAGACTGGGGGCAGCCCCCTGGGTTTCCTATTCAGATGGACTTTTCCTTCCTCAAGCCCCCAGGCCATTGCCAGGGAGGGCCTTAAATGTGGTGGCACCAGGTACAGGGTGTGTTTTGTGGGAGTGGAATTCCTGGAGCCCTTGAGAATGGAAAGAACCATAGGGTAGAGCTGGGTGGGGTGGGAAAAGCCCTGGGGAACTGGGTGGTGGATGGGGAGCTTGGTTTCTGGTCCTGACTGCCACTAATTCAGTGTGGCTCTGGACAAGTCTTGGCCCCAGTCTGGGCTTACATTTCCTTTTCTTGAAAATGCGTCTGTCCATGGCATAGTTGGGCTAACTCATCTCAGGTCATTTCCAGCTCCTGGTCCTGGGTTTTGGAAAGCGGCTCCAGGAAGGGGAGATGGAGGTGCTGTAGTTTGCTTCCTTGTGAGTGGTGTGGATAATTTCAGGTACAGAGAGATAAGACCAGCCCTCCCTGACGTAGAGGCATCAGGTCAGACCTTTGTTGGTAGACAGGCACAGACCCCCCAGCCTTCCCCGGATGCAGCAGGCACAAGTCCCTGCTAGGGGAATTATGCTTTGCCCATGCTCAAGGCTTTAAACTTTCCAGAGCCCCTTCCTGCACGAGGGAGCCAGGGGTGCTATCCTGTTTCACAGGTCAAACAGCCAAAGATAATTGAGACTGGGTATCTATCTTTATGTTCAGCATTTTACAACCTAACACAGTTTTGTACCCTGGGAAGGAGGAGGCCTTAGTAGCTCCAGGGAGAAGCTGAGGCACAGAGTGAGGATATGATCTGTCCAAGGTCATGCAGGGAGGTGCATGACCAAGGCTGGTGATCATTGGTCTCTTCTCTGCAGCCTTGACTTTCTGCAGTACTGCCTGACCGAGGAGCTGGGTGCCCCGGGCGGGGGGAAGGGGCTCAGTGGAGGGTGCAGTTTTCTCTGGCCAGCTGCTTTCAGGCGCCCAGGCGGGGTTTCAGTGGCTGCGTTTCAGTAACAGCTGTGGTTTTGAACTGCTTCCCTCCCAGAGGAGCCTGAGTGCATCTGTCTGTAGCTCCCTCCCAGAGGGGCTCAGTGATCACAGCAAGAATGGTTCTCTTTTACTGAACGCCTCTCGTGTGCCAGTCACTGCTTGGCACTCCTCACACTCGTTATCTTGGCCAAGATGCTTGGGATGAGGCATCTTACAGATGAGGAAACTGAGCAGAGACGTGAAGTCACTTGTCCAAGTCACAAGCCAAGCAGTGGGAGAGTCTCCTTGCATTAGACTGCCCTAAAGGCCTGTCAGGCCCAGAGCCCCCTCTCCCATCAGATGCCCTCTGGCCCCCAGCCCCATGGGCAGGCGTGCCCCCCCCCCGCCCCCCGTTACTCATTTTACCAGGGCTGGACCTGGAACAGCTCCAAACCCAACCCTGGGTGTGGCTGCTTGGGTTGTGGCCAGGCTGCAAAGGGCAGGGTGAGTAGGATCTCTTGGGGAGCTGCTGTTTAAAGGGACCTCGGGGATGGCAACCAAGTTCAGTGGCAGAATAGAAGCCTGAACCCTGGTCTCCTCACTCGCTGTCTGGGGCTCTTTCCAGCACCCTCTGGGGAAGGCTTGGGATGTTCCTCTATGGAGTCCCTAGTCCAGCCAGGCACACTACGTGATTCTCTCTTATTCCTATGGGAATCTGTGAAGAGGGTGGGATTCTGCACGGTTCTTCTTCTTTTTGTCTGGCTTTTCCCAAAGTCCCCCTGAGAAGCTTGAAAGCAAAGGAGCATGTTAAGGAACAATCCTCTGAGGCGGGTCAGATGTGGAAATGCAGGCTGCTGAGTGGTAGGGCTGGGATCTGGAACACTTGCTCCTACCCCCACTGCCTAAATTAGGACTTGGGGCTTGGAAAAAGCCTGGCTTCATTCCCTGAGTGACCTTGGGCAAGTCACTTCCCTTCCTTTGAGCCCCACCTTCGTCACCTTGCTGCCCAGAGTGGGTTTGCGTCTGGGTATCTCTGGCCCCCTCATTTCTGGGCCTGCCTCTTTTCCCGAGGGGTTGGTGGGGAGCTTGAATCCTAACCAGGCCTTTAAGAAACAGCCAAAGGGGCTGCCTCCTAAGAGGTCCAGATTAGAGCAAATGTGCCTTTGTTCTTGGCACATTCCCGTCTCTTCAGCTTCCCTCTGCACTTCCCCCTTGCTGGCGGCCCTGGGACCTTTAGTGATGGCGGCTTCCGTGTGTGAGCCAGGCGCTTTGCTGCACCGTCACTGGGACCCCGGCCAGGGTGGAGGCAGAGTATGCCCATTTTACAGGTGGGGCTCCAAAGGTCAACTGAGTTGCTGAGCTCACCCGGCTAAGAAGCGGGGAAGCCTGGAGGGGAACCCAGAGGGATCTGGCTCCAAGCCCTTTGCTCTGGCTCTTCTTGGCCCTTATCTTCCTGGGCTTGTCCTCTGCCACCTCTGTTCTGTAGGCTCAGGCACATCCATGGGCCTTGCCCCAAGGTGTCAGGGAGATGTCCTTAGGTGAGGCACATTTTGCTGCTTTGGGATGCTTGAAGTACAGGGTAAGGGGAGGGACTGTAAGGGAAGGGAGGGAACTGCTATGTGTATATAAAGTAATGGGGGGCTGGTGGGCACAACCAGGCCTCGGCTCAAGTTCTAGCAAAATCTGGGGGAATGTGTGCAAAAGAGCTGAGACGGCCTGGCACGTGGCTTTGGAGTCAGACAATCCTGGGTTCAAACTCTGGCTCTGCCCTTTGTCTGTGTGACCTTGGGTTCATGCGTTATCCCCTCTGAGTCTCCGTTTCTCTTCTGCCAAGAGAGATTGCCAGGACTGATGGTACAGGACTGATGGGCACGTGATACTCCGTTCAAGGTCCTTCCTTCTCCCTGCTCTGCAGGTAGTGAGGCTCTTGCTCGTGTTCCGTGAACTCAGCAGAGCCTGGCTCCTGTTGGGTGGGCGAGGTGGATGGCGTTGGGGAGACTGGGCTGCCCCACTTCTGTCCCGGGTAGAACTCAGCTTGACTTCTCTTCCTCTCCCTGCTCTTGGCATTCCTTCTTGAGGGATGGGGGAAGGGTCCTCGGATGGACAACCTCGATCAGGATTGACAAAGATGTTGGAGTTCACCAGGTCCCAGTTACTTCAGCTGTTAAATGGGGCTTGGTGGTGCTGGGGAGATTCGGTGAGGTGATGAATGTTGGGGTTCGGCCCAGGGCATGTGGAAGTTCTCAGTGAACGGCTGGGCCTTTCTCTAGAGACAAGATAAGTCACATTCCCTAGAATCTAGGATCTCACCAGCTGAGAGGTTAGAAAAAGAATATGCCAGAGGGTCTTCAAGAGGAATGAGCAGGGACGTGTTTGGATCATGTCCAGGTCTGGATAGGGGTGGACGAGAGGAGCAGCATATCCAGGCTCCTCAAACCAAGGAGCGGGTCTCCTGGAATCAGTCTGGGAGGACTGCCTGGAGGAGGCAGAAGCAGGGAGGGGAGCTGATAGCCGGAAGCGCTGTCACCACTTCCCACACCTGTCAGCCCAGCTGTGCTCAGCAGCAGTTAGAAGTGTCAGGCCTGCCAAGCATGACCTCACTGTTAAAGGTTAAAATAGGCCTCTCTGTCCCAGCCAGCTTCAGGGTGTCTGGGTGATTAGGGGAGAGGGAGAGGAAGGAAATGGGCTCAGGGGCCCCCTGAAGGGTGTGTCAAAGAAGAGGCCAAGCCTGGATTTCAGGAAGGGAGCCCGCATTTTCTGAACACCTACTGTGTGCTGAGCTGTAGGGTGAGCACTTGGCAGGGGTTATCTCCTTGGTTTCTCACAGTGGCCCCTTAAAGCAGGTGTTTTCTGCCTCATTTTACAGAGGAGGAAAGTGAGGCTCCTAGCTGTTGCGTACTTCCCCAAGTCTCACACACACACACACACACACACATGCAGTGAGCCCACAAAGGAGCTGGGAGAGTCAAGTCCAGGCCTCTGACCTATGCCCCAGTGCCCCAGTACCCTAGCCCTGCCCCTGCCCAGCCGTAACAGGAGAGAGGCCCCTTCCGGGCCAGTGCAGCTTCTGGGCCTAACTGGGGCCTGGTGGCAGCGGGGTGAGGAGCAGATGTCTGTGGTTCCATTTCCCCAGCAGGTGTTTCCCAAGCTTGGCGGGAACAGGCAGGGGGAGCAGGGGGACCTCAGCTGTTTGTCCTTGAGATGCAGGGGAGAGATTCATTGTCTGCCCCTCTCAGCAAAGAAAGATTGGCAAATTGAGTCTATTCAGGAGGCCCCCGGGGCCCTTGAGTTGGAGCCCAAACATGGGGGTGGGGAATGTTTGCTCGGCTTCCCGATGTGGGCACCTCCCTGGGGTGTGGCACGGAGCCAGGAAGTCCCCTGGGCCTGGGCGGTTGCCCAGCCCCACCCTGATAAGGGCCAGCTGTGGGGCTGTGATGGGCACCAGGGCAGGCTGGGCCAGCTGCTCGTGCACTTGGTGGGGCGGGAGGCGCTCCCCAGCCCGATGTGGTTTAGGTCCTACCCACCTCTTCCTCCCTACTTCAGCCTCTGGGCGCGGGGGGTTGGGGATGGCGGATGTAGAAGTGACCTTGGGGCCCATTATGACAGAACCCTGAGCCCTTGGCCAGACTGGCTTGGGTAGTCTTAGAGTACCTGCACCTCAGGCTGAGGCTCAGGACTCCTTTTCCCCCCAAAAGCTCGCTTGGCCAGTCACTGCTGTTTCCTCACCAAGTGCCGAGATGTTTCCCCGGGATTGGCGGTAAACTGAGGCACAGAAAGCAGCTGCCGGTGGCCTCCATGCTTTGGCCCCAACTCGGGGAAAGACTGAAAGAGGAATGATACTCAAACTCTGCCTCTCTCTCTCCTCTCTCCAAGGCCAAAAGGAAGCTGGACCTGGAGGGGATCGGGAGACCAGCGGTCCCTGAGTTCCGGACTCCCAAGGGGAAGTGCCTTAGAGTGGACAGTCTCCCCAGCCCCAGAAGTAAGCCGCACAGATGGGGCATCTAAGGGCAGGCTCAGGAGGGGGGTGGGAGGGGAGGGCAGGCAGGGGCAGAGGGCAGCGGCCCTACCCACATCAGCAGGAGTGATATTTGTGGCACACTTCCCGGTTTACAAAGCAGCTTTCTCTGCCATCTCTCACGGGACCCTGCCAGTTGTCAGCACTGTCCCCCTTTCCCTGATGAGGCTGTCAGAGACTCAGAGCCTGAGTGATTTGCCCGAGGTCACACTGGTGGTGTCGGGGAGGGGTGTCAGGGCCCAAACCCAAGCGGGCACAGCCTCTCCCACACCACGCACCACTCTCGTGACCTCAATGTGGTGACGGGTGTTTCACTTGGGAGCTTACTCATTTTTTTAAAAAAAAGTTTGTATTTAGTTCAGTCTGACCTTTTCTAAAAGAAAGACTCGAGCTCCGAGAGGAGCAGGGCTAGTCGGGGTCTTTATCCCACAGGCAGAGAGCTGAGTGAGTGATTCCAAGGGAAGCCTGGATTAGTCTAAACCGTGAAGATCCTGGGGCTGCCTGAGCGGGGTGGGCGGTGTCTTTCGAAAGCTAAGCTGCAGGAAATTTCTACTTCTGCCTCTTGATATGTTCAGTCAACATCCTGGTTTCAGCCGGAGTTTTAGAAACTTAGGTTAGGGAGGAACAATGATTTGGGGGGTCGGAGACCTCATGAAGAAGGTATGTCACTGGGTGGGAAGCATGAGGGTCGGGGATCTGGGCAGGACTCTGGTCCCCCCTGCTGTGAGCCTTAGCTGTCTCTTCTGTAAAACAAAGCCCAGCTGGGTCAGGGAGGGCAGGAAAGCTGGCCCTCCTGTGTGGGTAGAGGCTGCCTGCAACATTTTATAGAGAGACACTAGGAGCACTGATCATTCAGTAGTGTCTGCCAGGGACCCCAAACATGACCCAAACCTCCTGTGTGCCGAATGCCTGCCATCCGTATGTGACAGGGTTCAAAAGTCCCCTTCCGGAGGAATCTGACGCTCTCCAAAGCTCAGTTTCCAGAACTCTTCCGCGGCTAGCTTGCTATAGGACTTTGCAAGTCGCTTGATTGCCAAAGTCCTCTTGTGGTTTAAGATACTGCCGCTGGGATGTGGTCTTGTGACATCAACCCCATTAAGAAAGTCTCTTTTTTTCACGAACCTGCCCCACTTGGTATCATAGGACTGATTCCTTTCCGATAATCATTAGGCTATACGTGGAAAGAAAAAGCAAGTCGAAAAATGTGCCCGAGTCCCAGCCCATCATTCTCTTTCTCTCATTACCCTAATTCCAGATTGCTGGCAAAGCTGGCAAGAGAGGGGAATGGTTAAGAAGACAGACTCTGCAGCCAGGCTGCCTGGATTTAAATCCCAGCTTTGGCACTTTCTAGCTGAGTGAGCTGAGCGAGTCACTTTCCCTGTCTGTTCCTCAGTAGTCTCATCCATGAAATGGGGATGGTTGTACAGCAGCCTCTTAGGGGGTCGCAAGGATTGAATTTGTTGTATATGGAAAGTGCTTAGAACCGTGATCCTACACACACAGTGCTTGTCGTCGTTGGTGGTGGAGGTGTTGATACGGCTCCCTTAAGCTATGGTGGGAAGGTGCTCTGAACCAGGAGTTAGAAGAGGCTTGGTCTCCAGTCCTGTCCCTGCCCCTGACTGTGAGACCTTGAACAAGTCACGTTCCCTGCCTGGACAGGAGAGGTGAACAACCATGAGGTTTACAGAGCCTCGTGGTGCTCTGTGAACTGGAGAGTGGTTGTTCCTGTGTTCATGGGAAGGGCGATACCTGTTAGGTCCCCATCCGTGGACAAGGCTGCCCAGGTGGCTCTCCCTGAGCGGTGACTGGGCCCCTTTCCCCCTCAGCCCCCAAGTCCCCTGGAGAGAAGACTCGTTATGACACGTCGCTGGGGCTGCTCACCAAGAAGTTCATTTACCTCCTGAGCGAATCCAAGGATGGGGTCCTGGACCTGAACTGGGCTGCCGAGGTGCTGGACGTGCAGAAACGGCGCATCTATGACATCACCAATGTGCTGGAGGGCATCCAGCTCATCCGTAAGAAGGCCAAGAACAACATCCAGTGGGTGTGAGTGCCTGGGCTGGGGCCCATGGTTCCCTGGGGTGCACGTGCCATGGGTGAAGGTGGGGGAGGGGCACGATATCCAGCGGGTGCGGGGGGTGCTGGCGCCGAGAGCAACATCCCATAGGCTTACATGGTGGGAGCTGAGCCAAGGTATTGAAGAAGGATTTCTAGAACATGTAAAGACTAAGAGGACCCAGATCGCCTTGAGTTGGGGACCCCAAGATTCCCCTCTTCTAGCTTAAAAAAGTCCCCTAGACCTGGGCTGTTGCAACTGACCCTCTTTCCAGCTCAGATCTGAGTCCTCCGGGCTCCTTTCCTCCAACGAAGACCAGAGCAGACCTGCAGGGAACCCAGGCAAGGCATTTGGGGGAAGCTGGGGTGTAAGGTGGACCGTGTCGAGAGCTCTTCAAAAGCAGGGTCAGGCTTGACTTGTCTCTTTTCCCTAGCCCAGCCCCCGAACTTCAGGTTCCATTCCCAGCGGCTCCCTGCCCGCTAGGAAGGACCACTGATTTGCACAGCCCAGGGAGCCCCACTGTAGACCACACCGATGGCCCCGTTCTGGGGTTTTGTATGTTCTGGGCGGGTCCGCATGGCTGCCCTAGGGTTGGGGCCCCTGGATGTGGACTGAGACTGACACTGGGGAACGGCTCTCTTCCCAGAGGCAGGGGAATGTTTGAAGACCCCACCCGGCCCGGGAAGCAGCAGCAGCTGGGGCAGGAGCTGAAGGAGCTGATGAGCGCGGAGCAGGCCTTGGACCAGCTCATCCACAGCTGCTCTCTGAGCTTCAAGCATCTGACGGAGGACAAGGCCAACAAGAGATATCCTGTCTGGCTGGGAGGGGGGGTAGTGGTCAGGGAGCAGGGCCCTGCTACATGCTCTATCCATCCTGAGTTCGTGCAGAATCTCCCTAGGGTCTGTCATGTCTGTTTTTTTTCTTTTCTTTCTCTCCCCCCCCCTTTTTTTTTTAGAGATTTTATTTATTTATTTGACAGACAGAGATCACAAGTAGGCAGAGAGGCAGGCAGAGAGAGGGAAGCAGACTCCCCGCTGAGCAGAGAGCCCGATGCGGGGCTCGATCCCAGGACCCTGAGATCGTGACCTGAGTCAAAGGCAGAGGCTTAACCCACTGAGCCACCCAAGTGCCCCTCATAAACAGTTTTTAATGTTGCTACAAATCCTTCCTATTTGCTTGATCCACATGGAATTGTTGCTATTGGACGATTTTTTTTACAAAAGTACCAACCTCATGTGATTTAACCTAGTGTTTAGAATGATTTGAGACTGTCTTGCTCAGACTATGTTCTGGTTTGTTGAGAAGGCCTAGAATCAACTTTTAGATTTTTTTTTTTTTTTAATTTCTTTACTTGAGAGAGAGAGAGAGCGAGCACAAGCAGGTGAAGCAGCAGGCAGAGGGAGAGGGAGAAGCAGGTTCACCACTGAGCAGAGAGCCTAACATGGGGCTCGATCCGAACCGAAGGCAGCTGCTTAACCAACTGAACCATCTAGGCGCCCCTAGAATCAACTTTTAGATCGATTTGAGTTTTCTGCTTTTATAAAACAGGATTGTGATGAATATCTTTGTATAGAGAATATTTTCCTTTATTTTTTACTTATTTCATTAGATTCCTAGGATTAAAATCATAAACATGGACTTTGCTTAGGTTTTTCTTTTTCTTTTTCTTTTTTTTAAGATTTTATTTATTTATTTGACAGAGATCACAAGTAGGCAGAGAGGCAGGCAGAGAGAGAGATAGGAGGAAGCAGGCTCCCAGCTGAGCAGAGAGGCCGATGCAGGGCTCCATCCCAGGACACAGAGATCATGACCTGAGCCGAAGGCAGAGGCTTAACCCACTGAGCCACCCAGGCGCCCCTGCTTAGGCTTTTCATCCATTTTTCCCAAATGGCTCCACCATCTCATTGGTTTTAGGATCTCACCTTGTATTTTCAGAAGGATGCTAGGCATTGGAGAAATGTATAAAAGTAAGACAGGTCTTACTACCTGCTCAAAGATAAGGATCTAGTCTGAGAGATAAAGTCTTTTTTTTTTTTAAATATTTTATTTACTTATCTGAGAGAGAAAGAGCACAAGAAGGGAAAAGGGATAAGCAGACTCCCTGCTGAGCGGGTAACCTGGTGTGGGGCTCGATCCCAGGACCTCAAGATCATGACGCGAGCCGCAGTCAGATGTTCAACTGACGGAGCCACCCAGGCTCCCAAGATAGTCTAGAAAATGGACAAGAGGCAACATTTTAAAAAATTAATTAAAAAAGTGATTTGTACTCCCATTTGTTTTCTAAAGGGATCCACGGTAGCTTACGATGCTAAAAGGACGGGTAGTCGTTTTTGGTTATTTGTAAGCTGTGGAAGGAGTGAGAAAGACATGTTCAGAGGCTTTGTCTGGCAGGCTAGAGGTTTGAATTTTGACCAGTTACTTCTCTTGACTCTCATGCCCCTACACTGGCCTACGTGACTTACCAGGACATCCGTGCTCTTGGCAACTTTAAGGAGCAGACAGTGATCGCTGTCAAGGCCCCTCCGCAGACAAGACTCGAGGTGCCCGACAGGAGCGAGGTGAGAGGGGGAGCATTTGGCGGAAAGAAGGTTAAGGAGGGTCCCAGGCTGTGCTGTAGGCTCTGTGCCTGGCCCTGCCTAGCCCCAAGCTTCTCTGAACCATTCTAGTGCCCGTAGCAAGATTGGTGGTCTCTGAGCTGGGGCAGCGATGGCAGGAGCTGGAAAGGACAACAGACGTCAGCTACTGATCTAAAAAAATCTCCGCTCTTGGGACCTTTCTGCACCCACCAGCCCCTGCACTCCTGGGCCTACACGCCATGGTACTGGTGGCTCACCATGATCCCTTCTTGCCTAGGTTAAAGACCCAAATTCTTACTGCTTCCCTAGGAGGCCCTCTGGGCTCTGATCTCACCAGTGTCTTCTCTCATTATGTCCCATTGTGCCTCTGCTTTAGCCCCTATGACTTCTCTGCTGTGTTGCCACCACACTAAGCTTGTCCCCATTATAACACATTCTGCTGCTGCTCCCACCAGCTGAAATGCTCCTCCCTTGGACTGCCTGGTTTACTGCTATTCGTCCTACAGGTCTCAACTCAAACCTCACTTCCTCAAGGAAGCCTTCCCAGATTACCACCACCCCACCCCTCCCAGATTTCATAAGTACCTGTGCTTTTCTATTGCACTTACCCTCCGTTTGCTGGAAGATATGGGTGACTATGTGATGATACTGTGCTTCGCCTATTAGAGGTTAGCTCTACAAAGACATGCTGCACGCCTGTGATACCCCTGGCCCAGAGCTGGACATGTCCTAAGTGCTTGAGAAGTAATTCGTTTAATGGAAGGATGTTAAGATAAATAGGACCTCACCCCTGCCTTGAAGGAGCTCAGGACCTAGTGGGAAAAAGACCCAAGGAAGCAGTCATGTTGCCATTTATAGATTTAAGGTGCTTCGAGGGCCCAGAGAAAGGACAGATAAAGGAAGAGCCCATAGATGGTTACAGGTATTGGGTCCTAAAGAAAGACCAGGACTTTTGTCAGGGGGAACAGGAGTAGAGAGAGGGCCCTGCAGGTGCACTGGGGAGGAGACCTGGGTGCGTGTTGGAATGGCAGGTGTGTATGATGGTGGGAGGGAAGAAGCAGGGGAGGGAAGGCCAAGTATGAGGACTCCTGGTTATAAGCAACAGAAAGCCAAGTCCAAATGGCTTAAGTCAGGGGTGGGGGGTGGAGGGGACTGCAGGGAACCAAGCGAGAGGTCCAGAGGGAAGATTTGGAAACTGCAGGCAAGGCTAGATGCTTCACCCTGTGCTCTCCATCTTTCTCTGCCATTCTCTGTGCTGTTTCCATTCCTAGGTGGGCTTCCCTCTTCCGGTGGCAAAGGTAGCTTTCATGATCCCAGCCCCGCAACCCCAGGGGGAAGGGAGCTTCCATTTCCAAGTCCAGCACAAGTCCTGGGTCTGATGCTCGAGACCTGAGCTGAGTCGTGTGCTTCCCTGAACTAGTCACCGTCACTGTGACCTTCCCGTCCTGCTCCCCAAGCTCACCCACTGGAGCTGGGAAAGGTGTTGTTCCCCCAAACTACATGACTTGAGAGTGGCAGAGGATGGTTTCCCAAGGGAAAATCGAGATGTTCTCCCTCACAGAAGGGAGCCTGGGGGCCAGACAGGCAGAAGGAGCAGATGTCCCCCTCCGGTCAGATGGGGCAAGCATGGGGGCCCAGGTCAGGAGTGTGGCTTGCTCACATGGGTGGTGGGAGGCCTGGGTGTCCATCCATTCGGCTGAACCCATGAGTCAGTGCCCAGCCGCCCAGAGTCATGACCTGGTTTCTCTTCTTCCTCTAGGAGAACCTGCAGATATACCTGAAGAGCACCCAGGGGCCCATCGAAGTCTACCTGTGCCCAGAGGAGGTGCAGGAGCCCGACAGTCCTGCCAAGGAGCCCCTCCCACCAACCTCCACCCTTGGCCCCAGCCCTGACTCCACCCAGCCTGGCAGCAGCACGGACCCTGGGATGACAGAACCCGTGGCATCCCCAGGTAGGACCCTCTGTCCAGAGGAGCAGCAGGTGGGAGAGCACCCAGCTTTTGAGTTTCCTCCTCCATGGCAACATTTGTTGGGCAAGGGGAAGCTCGCACTTTACACTTTATAAAGCCTGTGTGTGTGTGTGTGTGTGTGTGTGTGTGTGTGTGTGTTCTTGTCTCAGTCGGGAGGCTGATGCTGCTCTGGGCTGATGCTGTTCTGGGTCCTGGGTTTGAATCCCTGCACTTCTGACTACCAGCTGTGTGACCTTGGACAAATCACTTAACCTCTCTTTGCCTTAGACTCATCTCTAAGTTGGGCACAGTAACAGTATCTACTTCATAGGTTGTGAGGATTGAATGAGTTCATATAGGGAAAGCCCTTGGGATGGTGCCTGGCAGTAACTGCTGGTTATTCTTGTCATTGTTAACCTGCCAGTACTGCTAGAACACACTTCCATGAGGACTCCAACCAGCAAAGCCTCTGGCACTCAGGAAGCCCGCAGTAAATGGGAGCTACAGATTTTGGAGGAAGGCTCAACTACGATTTTTTAAGTCACAGCTATGTACTGGGTACATCTATGTTATCACATTACTTTTCATAGCAGTTCTTGAGGTAGGCATTATTGTTCCCAGTTTAGAGATGAGTAAACTGAGGCAGAGAGGTGATGTGACTCGCCCAAGGTCTCCTTGGGCAACAGAACTGTGTCTTGACCCTCTGTTTCTACACACCTAGCCCAGTCCTCTCTCCGTGAGGCTCGGAACAGATCAAGGAAGGGGTTCCTGACCAGAGCAGTTCCCCCTTGCTGGGAGGTGGACCGTACAGCTAAAGCTGGCTCTACCTGGCAACAAGTAGCATGAGGCAGTCATCAAGGAGCAGAGAGGCGGGAGAGGTCTCGGGGAAGGAGTCCAGAAGGAGTGGAAATGGGAGCCTGGGAAGGCCCTTCCCCCAGGATGGTTTTTCCTTTTACGGGGATCACACAGCAGGTCAGCCTGACACATCCTTTGAGGCTATGGAGGCCGTGTTCAACTTTCTGTTTTTTTAGCTCCAGAATTCTCTTAAGTAGAACTCTGGTGTTTAAAAAAACCAGAGCTCGAACTGGTCTGACGGAAGAGGCTTGGTGGGGCGTCCACAGAACACGGGCTGGATTCCATTTCTTTAACTCAAGGGTCCACAAACTATTGCCTGCAGGCCAAATCTGGCCTGTTTTTAAGTGGCCTATGAGCTAAGAATGGTTTTCATGTATTTAAAGAGTTGGGGGCAAGAAGAAAGTGACTGTGTAACAGAGACTGTAAGTATCCTGCAAATCCTAAAATACCATCTGGCCCTTTACAGAAGTTTGCTGAGCCCTGATCTAACTCAGCCCTTCATTTTACACATGAATAAGCAGAAGTTCAGAGAGGGTAAGTGACTTCTCTGAGGTCACACAGCAAATTGGAGGCAGAGCTTGGACAAAAGCCCAGACCCTCAGCTCTTCTCTGGTGATCTCTTCTCTGTCACACTTCTCCTTGCACCAGTCATCTGTCCCTCTGGGTACCTCCCAGTGCCTATCTCCCATGCCAGACCTATGCCACACCCTGTTTTCTCTCCTGCTTCGCTCTGCCTTCTCACTCCACTGTCAACATGTGCACAGCTCTCCCAGTTAGAGCCACTTGGACTTCAGATGTCCTCTGAGACCTGGGGCAGAGTGGAGGTGGGGGGAGACCTCCAGCATAAGTAAGGGTGAGGTTTTTACCTCAGTTTTACTGATCAGTTGTGCTCCTGGAAGGAGTAGAGGCTGACAGAGTGCTTGGTGGTGGGGCAGCCTAGGAGCCAGCTCTGTGCCATGGGTGCCCCTCTCCACCCTTGTTGTGTGGCCTCTTAGTGACATCCTTGGCAAAGGGAACAGAAGGACAGTTCCTGGAAGGGGTACACACACACACACACACACACTCTCTCTCTCTCTCTGTCTCTCACACACACACACACACACACACACACACACACACACACACACACACATACCCTTACACACTTTCTCACACACGCTCTCACACTCACACACATACACACACTCACACTGTCTCTCACACACTTTCTCACACATTCTTTCTCTCACATGCAGACACATACACACACTCCATGTTCTTGCCTGAAGCAGAGCCATTTTGAGATCTGAGCGCCAGGGGCCACACGCAGTCTGGGGACCCAGGTTCTGGCATCACCAGAGGGAATCACTTCCGCTTTGGGGCCTCAGTTTCTCTCATCTGTCATGGAGGGGCTTTGGGTATGGGTTGTCTCTACCATCTCTCCAGGCTCTCACATTCTGAGGTAAACGTGAATGTTGCTACGGTGCAGGCGTCAACGCTGGGAGCCTGGGGCTTGAGTTTGCACGTCACCTGCTGTGACTTGGTGACTAGGCGGGACACTTCAGCCCCTCAGAACCTCTGTTCGCACTTCTGTAAAACTGGGACATGTAAAACTCCCTTACGATTTCTGGGTGGGTTACAGGCAGTGAGACAGCGTGAATGTGATTTTTTAAAAAGCTTCTGTGAACCGGGCGCCTGCTGTGTGTGGTCTGGAGATAGAGCGTGAGTCTGAGCCATCAGAGTGGGCACAGATACGAGAGAGCAGCTCCGTCCTGGGTGATAAGCAGCGCCAGAGAGCAAGGTCCAGCCCACAGGGACTTCCACACGTGGGTTATCTCCTTGCTGTTCAGCATGTCGGGGAGGTAGCGCCTTCTTTCCCCTCCCGGGAAAACTGAGGTTCTGGTCCTACAGCTGGCAAGGCGTGGGCCTGGGGTCCGAGCCTGGACCGCCCTCCCCCGCACCACCACTCCCAAGCCCAGCATTTCACTAGAACTGCAGGCCTCAGCAACCCACTAAAGAAACATGCCGTTTTTTTCATTCATATACATTTAATTGGCTCCTTTGAGCCTCAGTTTCTTCCTCTGTAGATAGGGGTCCCAGGATTACCTCCTGTGGGGCCCCTTGAGGAAGTGAAACACCCCTGTCCTTGAGAGCAGGGCCGGCTATGGTAAGCCCTTGGTAAACCAGAGCTCTTCTTATTTTTATTTATTTATTTATTCATTTATTTATTTGAGAGAGAGAAAGAGAGAGTATGAGAGGGGAGAAGGTCAGAGGGGAAGCAGACTCCCTGCAGAGCAGGGAGCCCGATGTGGGACTCGATCCCGGGACTCTGGGATCATGACTTGACCCGAAGGCAGATGCTTAACTGACTGAGCCCCCCAGGCACCCCCAGAGCTCTTCTTATTGATGAGGGTTTTCTCCCTGCACCTATCCCTGAGTCCTCTCAGTAACCCTGCGAGGCAGGGAATGCGTGTCTGCCTTTTAAGGTGAGGAAGCAGAGGCTCGTCCACATTAAGTCCCTTGCCCACAGATACACGGGAGTAAGAGGCTGATCAGGCAGGCGGACACACCAGCACGGCTCTGTTTTCCAAGGAATGCTTGGTTGGGGTTTAAGGCATGACTCAAACAGTGAGATTCTGGGCGTTAGGATATATTTGGGGGGATTCCCAGCACCCTATTCCTTGTCCCTGTGTAGGAAGTCGCCCTGTGACATCTAAGTAGAAATGCTTTTGGTGTGCTCGCAGCAGACGAGCCAGTGTAGCTGGAGAGGCTGCGTGGGAGTGGAAGGAGGCAGGACAGAGGGAACAGAAAGGCCGGCAGGTGCTACATCCTTCGGGGTGTTCTCAGTGCTGGTCAAACTTGGATTGTCTTCCAAGCCATTTTTAAGCCAGAGCACAAGGGTCAAGGCAAGGTGTCTGGGAAGAAGTGTCTCAGTGGGAGACAACGGGCTAGACCAGGGTCACAGCACTGGAACTAAATGGACTGGGTGCTGGGGAAATGCCAGGATTTTTTTTTTTTTTTTAAGATTTTATTTATTTACTTGACAGAGAGTGAGAGAGAGCACAAGAAGGGGAGGAACAGAGGCAGAGGGAGAAGCAGGTTCCGTGCTGAGCAGAGAGCCTGATGCGGGGCTGGATCCCAGGACCCTAGGATCATGACCAGAGCCAAAGGCAGAGGCTTAACCCCACTGAGCCACCCAGGCACCCCGTTTTTTTTCTTTTTTAAAAGATTTTTATTATTTAGTAATCTTTACACCCAAAATGGGACTCACACTCACAACCCTGAGATCAAGAGTTGTGTGCTCTTCCAATGGAGCCAGCCAGGTGCCCCAAGCGGGTAGGAGTTGGAGACCAAGAGATCCCACCTCTTTCGAGAGGTGGGAGAACAGGGGCAGTGGCTGGAGCTGTGCCGGGAGAGGGAGTGTGTCCCCTGCCATTGGGTGTGAGGCAGGTTTGGAGAGAAGAGGATGCCCAGTCATCCAGGGAAGGGGTGGGGGAGGGCCGTTCCTGGGCTCTGAGGTTTGACCAGAGGCTTTTGGGCACCAGGTCTAAGTGTGACCTCTGTCTGCTTGTCTCCAACACCAGTGCTGACTCCCCAGCAAGTCCCGCAGCCGCCAGCGCCCCCGCCCCTGCCACTTGTCCCCCTGGAGGCCACCGACAGCCTGCTGGAGCTGCCACACCCACTTCTGCAGCAGACTGAGGACCAGTTCCTGTCCCCGAGCCTGCCTTGCAGCTCTCCCCTGATCAGCTTCTCCCCGCCCTTGGACCAGGACGACTACCTGTGGGGCCTGGACGGGGGTGAAGGTATCAGTGACCTCTTCGACTCCTACGACCTTGGGGACCTGCTGATTAATTGAGTGGCCTTGCCTGTCCCAGCAACCTGCCCTTGGCTCTACCTCTGCACAGACGGACAGGCCCTCTGCCCGCGCAGGGACGTGGCACACAAGGTGCTGCCCTAGGGATGGGGGGAACCTCTTCTCTTTCTCACTCCCCCCCCAGCCAGCTGAAGCTATCTCGGAGAGGGGGTTTGGGTGAGGAGTGTATTAGGGGTTGGGTCCTTTCTTTCCTCATGGAAGCTGGGCCCAGGAAGGCCCATCCGGCTTCTGACCTCTGACCTCTCACATGAAGGGCCACAGGTGAGGCAACCAGGTCCAGGGAAAGGCCCTCCCCTCGCCTTTTGCAGAGGGTGAATTAGGACCCTGAATTTATCAAGAAGCACTTAATGCCTTTGTATTTATTTCAGGTTGAGTTTTGTTTGTTTGTCTTCCTTGAGTTTTTAGCAGGGAGATTGTTCTAGTTTCTAGTAAGACTTCTCAGACAGGCCCAGTGCTGTCCACGGTCCGAGGGCAGCCCAGGGCTTCCTGGGCCCCAGGCCAGTCCCCGATTTTTCCGTAGCTGTAGGCCGGGTCTCTGGGGGCTGTCCAGTCTGCTAGAACGCTACTTGCACTTCGGCCTCGTAATTCTAGTAAGTGGTGGCCACAGGCCCTTTGGCTCCTCTTGCCCATCCTCTCCCCCTGAGGCAACAGCCTTGGGTTCATGGCTTCCTCTGTCCCAGGGATGGTTGCAGGGAGCCCTCCCGGGGAGGTGGCATCAAGGCTCCAGGTGTGGAGACCCACTTCTGTGGAATTCCCTACCTCTCCATCTCCTTAGAACAGGAAAAACCACCTTCTAGGGAGTCAGCACTGAAAGGCCCCCCTCCCCAGGGAAACACGGACAGGAATGTGGAAGCAGCTAGAGGGCTGCTGAGGCCCTTTCCTCCATTTGTGCCTCTGCTTGGGACAGAGGCTGTCTTACCCTGAGTACCTGGGAGGGAGTGGCAGCCCCGTATAGAGAAAGGTGGGGTTAAAGCAAGAAACTGCCAGAAAGCAGCCCCTCTGGAAGCTGCTGTTATCATCCTCTCCTTCCCTGGAAGGATTTGTTTACTGAAGGGAGTAATTCTTTAAGGATCTCCTCTTCTCTGCAGCTCTCACACAGACCCCCCTGCACCCTAGGACAGAGGTGACCAGGGCTTGGTGGCATTTTAGCTCGTTTTGTCACGGGAATGCCGAAGGGCTGGCAGGAGTCTTCATTGCAGACCAGACCTTCGCCCTGATGGGGAGACGGGTTTATGTTACCTCTTCAGGCTTAGGGTCCTGAGAAGGATTATTGCCCTGGCCTGCCCCCCGCCCCCAGAGGCTTGACCGTCCCACAGTGTCTCTGCAGCCCACTTGGGTGTGAGGGATGAGGTCAGCTCTCTTCCCCACCCAACGTGGGGCGGGGCTGCTCTGGGCTGAACCAAGGCTGTGCCCTCTGGAGAGAGGCAGCCAGGGATGGTGGTCTTAGAGGCCCACCACCTACCCTCAGGGAGCTAGGTTTCCTCAGGGGCTTGGCTGGGCAGCACTTTTTTTTTTTTTTTTTTTAAGTTTGTAGCATTAAGTTGGTTTTAAATATGAAGTTGGCCTCGTGGGATGGCTCCTGAGTTACCCAGAAGCTGGCATCTGAAGCTGGGGATGTGGGCTTCTTTGGGTGTGGGTCTGGTGTGAGTTAATGCTCGCATGGGGACAGCGTGCCTTGTCATTTTCACAACTTCCTGGGCCCCTGACTGTGCCCTCTCAGGAACAGATGTCCTGTTCTGGAAACAGGGTTTATTTTGTAGGCTTTACAGACATGGTGTTGGTGTCCCCTCTCTAGATACTCACAGAGGTGTCATCAGAAGCCTGCTTGGAAGCCCACTATGTCCAGGGTCAAGAGACTACCTCAGCCCTTGGGCAGGGGACAGGAGTGTTGCTTGGAATTCTTTTGGGGGCCTGTGGGGCCTAGGTGGCTTTGCTGTTCTGAGGTGTCTGGGCTGCCATTTAGCTATGTCCCATCCCTGAAGAGACGTTTGACTTCCATGCCTTTGGCTCTGTCTAGAATCTTCTCCTAGAATTAAATCAGAGAAAAGAGAGACGAGGCCTACAGGACTCACCAGGAACGGGTTTACTAGTAAAGTCTGGCCAGAATTCAAGCTCATTCTCCAAATGCTGGGCCATAGTGCTGGACAGAGGGGCTGCCCCTTGGGCCCATGGTCTATCCTGAGTAGCTGTCCCTGTCCTGTGCTATCCCCTCCACACCCTGCCTGGCCCCTGGGGCTGGACCGCCCAGGCCAAGCCTCAGGCTGTGGGGGGGTGACAAGCTCACACCTCTTCCTTGCCAGCGACACTTGAAACCTCTCAGGAGTTGCATCGAGAGCTTTAAAAATGTCTGTTTGATGGTATTTCCTTTACGGGCCATGTAAACTTTAGAACTAGGGTGGAAGAAAAACCACTTTTCTTTCTGAGGTACGTTATTTCTTCCAGGACATTTCCCAGCCCCACAGGCAGCCCCCAAGTCACCTGTGCCGCACGGGGGCACCAAAGGCTCGGGGGCTCCAGGGAACTCAGTAGCGTGAAGTTGTGGAGGTTCGGCCCCGCTCCCATGTCCCTTCCCATGAAACGTGTTCACTAGAGCAGCGCGAGGTCCCTTCTCTGTGGCAACGCTGTGGTTGGACTGGTGTGGTTGTGGGAGGACGAGGGGGATGGTGAAGTTCAGAAAGCTGGTTCTGAGAGGGTTTTGACTTGACTTTCCCTCCCCAAGTGTTCTCAGCCTCAGTTTTGCAGTGTTTAGTTCCTAGGAAAAGCATCTGGGTGTTCCCGCGTCTGAGCGTCGTGTGGCTTGAAGTGAAAGCCTTCTGGGGTTGTTTGCAGGCAGCTGTCTGGTGCTCCTCTTGGTGTCCCAGAGCCCCCACCTCCCCCTGGGACCCTGTTCTTCCACGAGGACCCTTGGTGACCAGAAGCCCAGCCAGCCTGCGGGCTCCTGGATGAGGGAAGAAGCCTTGTGTACGGCAGGTGTGTCTTGAGGGTGATGAGGCCCAGGCCACCTGGTCCCTGTGCAGGGACTCTAGACAGGTCACTTCCCTCTGGTCTGGTTTTACCCCAGGTCCTGCCTTGATGAGCACCGTGTAAACCTCCTTGTGTTGTGATAATCGGGCATTAAATGACAACTCTGGACATCTTGATTCTTGTGCTTTCTGAAGGTCATTACCAAGCGGGGTCTTGTCCTCCCAGGTGGAAGGTAGGGACTATCCTGACCGCCTCGCTGATTTCTCCCCAGAAATAGCCTCCCTTTCCCACACTGGCTTATTACCAAGCCTGAAATCTCACCACTAAGACACTGAAAAGTTAGCAGGTTGAGAATGTGAGCCCCTCCCCTCCTCCGTCTCCATCACCTTCCTCTCAGCTGGATGGTTTGGAAAGCTTGCGACCCACTCTTCATCCCATCCTTCATATCAGTGGCTCTCAGAGTGGGTTCCTCAAGCCAGCATTACCCAGGTACTTGTGAGAAAAGCACATTCTCAGGCTCTACCCCAGACCTTCTGAAACTCAGGGCAGGATCCAGGATCTGTGGCTTAGTGAGCTCTTTGATGCTGAAGCTTGAGTACTCACACCCTCCCAAACTCAGTTCTGATCGTGTCTCTCCTGTTTAGTGGAGGGCCCCTCTCTGCCCTTGTGAACCCTTCAATTGGCATAAAATTACATTTACAACATGACTAGTGGCTTCCCTTACCTCTCCAGCCTCACTAACCACTCCATCCCACCACCTATAGCCACACTGGACTTCTTAGTTCCTGAAAATATGTTTTTCCTCTGCGGGGCCTTTACACATGCTGTTCACTTCACCCGGCATGCCCTTCCCTCCATTTCAACTGAGCAGGTGCCTGCTTATTCCTTAAGGCCCCGTTCAAGAGCCTTTTCTTATAGAGTTTTCTTAGATACTAACATGTAAGCATTAATACTTTGTACACAGATGTGGTTATTTACAGGCTATTGAATACCTACTATGTGTTAGGCACCGAGGAGACAGAATAAAAATAGCCCCCATCCTGGGGCGCCTGGGTGGCTCAGTGGGTTAAAGCCTCTGCCTTCGGCTCAGATCACGATCCCAGGGTCCTGGGATCGAGCCCGCTTCGGGCTCTCTGCTCAGCAGGGAGCCTGCTTCCTCCTCTCTCTCTGCCTGCCTCTCTGCCTACCTGTGATCTCTGTCAAATAAATAAATAAAATCTTAAAAAAAAATAGCCCCCATCCTTAGGATGTTCATAAGACAGACGTATAAAAATATAATTATAAATAGAGTGATACTTGCAGTAAGATACATTATGGGGGGGGGCGGTCATTAGGAAGGCTTCCTGGAGGAGGTTAGGCCCAAACTAGGACATAAAGGATTAAGAGGAGTCACCCAGAGTTAGGTCATATGAGGGACGGGAGACGTCCCTTCCAAGCAGAGCAATGAGTATCTTCCGTCCTGTCATTCAGCAGACAGGAGAGGCTCATGGACCACTGCTTGCTGCCCGATGTCAGCCAATTTGGAGCCCTTTGCCTAGGAAAGGCCACTGAGCCAAAGAGGTTGACACAAACCCTGAGGGCAGTGGGAGAGGGGGACTAGGTTGGAGGGTCCTGTTAAGATGGTTAGGGGACTGTGACTAAGAAGAAGGGTGTGGAACTTGACACCAAGAAGTCAGTTTACAGGGAAGACTTGAAGACAATCTCACCCAGGTAAGTTAACCCAGGTCTGAAGCTTGGGACATTAGTAAAGACAAGGGAACATAAAAAAGGTGTCATGTATTGAGCCTTTTGGATATCCGGGCCCAGAGCCCTGCTAAATCCGCCACACATCATGATCTCCCTGACTTTGTGAAGTCTGTTATTATTACCACCACTTTATAGAGGAAGAAACAGTGTCTTTTTAATTATTTTAGAAGATTTTTATTGGGGCACCTGGGTGGCTCAGTGGGTTAAGCCTCTGCCTTCGGCTCAGGTCAGATCTCAGGGTCCTGGGCTCGAGCCCCACATCGGGCTCTCTGCTTAGCGGGGAGCCTGCTTCCTCCTCTCTCTCTGCCTGCCTCTCTGCCTACTTGGGATCTCTCTGTCAAATAAATAAATAAATAAAATCTTAAAAAGAAAGATATTAACTTATTTACTTATTTATTTGACAGTGAGAATGGGAACACAAGCAGGGGGAGAGGAAGAGGGAGAAGCTGGATTCCCACTGGGCAGGGAGCCCAATGGAGGGCTTGATCCCAGGACCCTGAGATCATGACCTGAGCCAAAGGCAGAGGCTTAACGACTGGGCCATCCAGGAGGCCCTGAGGAAGAAACAGTTTAAATCAATTCTCAGGTAACCCTCATACTTAGCTAGTGGGACCATAAGAGGCTACCTCCACTTGGAAAGCATTTTGTCAGTTCCCCAAAAAGATAAATCTACTGGGGCCCTTGGGGGGCTCAGTTGGTTAAGTATCCGACTCTTGATTTCAGTTCGGGTCATGATCTCAGAGTCATGGGATCGAGCCCTGAGTCCAGCTCAGCGCTCACCTGGGAGTCTGCTTGAGATTTTCTCCTCTTTCTGCCCCTCCCCCGGGGCTCGGGCGCTCTCTCTCTCTCTCTGTGTGTGTCTTTCAAATAAACAAGTAAATCTTAAAACAGATAAAACTACCATAGGACCCAGGAATTCCACCCGTAGGTGTCTACTCCAAAGAAATGAGAGCATGTCCATGCAAAGCCAAGACTTGCACATGAGTGTTTATAGCAACATTATTCATAATAGCTCCCCTGGAAACCTCGAAATATCCATCCATTGGCTCTTCTGAGTCGAGTTGCAAAAATCCACAACAGGGGACGCCAAGGTGGCTCCGTCGGTTGAGCGTCTGCCTTTGGCTTGGATCATGATTCCAGGGTCCTGGGTTGGGGAAACGTAAGGGTCTCTGCTCAGCAGGGAGCCTGCTTCTATCTCTGTCCCTCCCCCTGCCTGTGCTCTCTCTCAAATAAATAACATCTTTTAAAAAATCTGAAAATCAGCTAATGTAATGTGCCGTATCAGTAGGATGAAGGATAAAAACCAAATGACCATCTCAATAGATGCGGGAAAAAAAAACAACATTTAACAAAATCCAACACCACTTAGTGATTTAAGAAAAAAAAAGCCCTCATACAGCTGAAACTAATATAGTACTGTATGCCGGAATTAAAATGAAAAACTAGAAAGGAAGGAAGGAAGGAAGGAAGGAGAAGGAAGGAAGGCCAGAGGGAGGGAGGGAGGAAAGAGAAAGAAAAAGAAAGAAAGAACAAACAGATAAACGGAGGGAGGGAAGGAAGGAAGGAAGGAAGAAAGGAAGGGAGAGAGAGGGAGGGAGGGAGGGAGGAAAGAAAGAGACAGGGAGGGAAGGAGGAGGGAATAAAGAAAGAAGGGAAGGAAGGAAGAAGGAAGGAAGGGAGGAGAGAGAGAGGGAGGGAGGGAGGGAGGAGGGAAGAAAGAGAAAAAGGAAGGAGGGAGGGAGGGAACGGGGAGGGAGGGGAGGAAGGGAGGAAGTAGGGAAGAAAGAAAGAAAGAAGGAAGGAAGGAAGAAAAAGAAAGAAAGATCCATCGATCTCAACAATTAGGGATATAAGGAAACTTCCTCAACCTGATAAAGGGCATCTATGAAAAACACACAACTAGCATCATGCTCAATTGTGAAATACTAAATGCTTTCACACCTAGATCAGAAACAAGATAAGGATGTCTATCTACTCCCTCTTTTTCTATTCAACATTGTACTGGAGGTTCTCACCAGGGCAATTAGGCAAGAAAGTGAAATAAAAGGCATGCAGATGGGAAATAAAAACTAGCTTTAGGGACACCTGGGTGGCTCAGTCCTTGAGCATCTACTTTCGTCTCAGGTCATGATCCCAGGGTCCTGGGATCCAGCCCCTCTTCGGGCCCCCTGCTCTACTGGAAGCCTGCTTCTCCCTCTCCTACCCTTCCCCCTGCTGGTGTTCCCTCTCTCGCTGTGTCTCTGTCAAAAAAATAAATTTAAAAAATCTTAAAAAAAGAAAGAAAGAAAAATAAGCTCTATTTGCAGGTAACATGATCTTGTGTTTAGAAAACCCTAAGGGATCCATCAAAAAATATAAAACTAATAAATGAGGTCAGTAGGGTTGTAGGATACAAAATCGACATACAGCAATCAGTTGTGGGTTTTTTTTTTTTTTAAGATTTTATTTATTTATTTGACAGAGAGATCACAAGCAGGCAGAGAGGCAGGCAGAGAGAGAGGAGGAAGCAGGCTCCCTGCTGAGCAGAAAGCCCGATGTGGGGCTCGATCCCAGGACTCTGAGATCCTGACCTGAGCCGAAGGCAGCGGCTTAACCCACTGAGCCACCCAGGTGCCCCAATCAGTTGTGTTTTTATGCATTAGTGATGAACTATGCAAAAAAATGAAGTTAAACAATTTAATTTACAGTAGCACCAAATATAATAAAGTAGTTAAGAATAAGGTCAACTTTTAAAAGAAGAAGATAACTTCTACTCTGAAAACTACATAGCGTTGTTGGGAGAAGTCAGAGAACACCCAAGTAAATGGAAAGACGACTCAATAATAAAAATGTAAATAACCCAATTAAAAATGGTCAAAGGATATGAATAAACATCTCTCCAAAGAAGATATACAAATGGCCGATAAGCACAAGAAAAGATACCAAGCAGCCTTAGCCTCCCATCAGGGAAATGCAAACCAAAACCATAAGATATGGGCTGCCTCCTGGCTCAGTTGGTAGAGTGCGTGATACTCGATCTCAGGGTTGTAAGTTCAAGACCCACGTTGGCAGTAGATGTTACTTAAAAATAAAAATCTTTAGCTTTCTCTTTTTTGCCGCCATCCTGCTGTGTGCCGCTCGCTGTTAACTGACCATGTCTTCTCACAAGACTTTCAGGATAGGGGCGCCTGGGTGGCTCAGTGGGTTAAGCCGCTGCCTTCGGCTCAGGTCATGATCTCAGGGTCCTGGGATCGAGCCCCGAATCGGGCTCTCTGCTCAGCAGGGAGCCTGCTTCCTCCTCTCTCTCTGCCTGCCTCTCTGCCTGCTTGTGCTCTCTCTCTGTCAAATAAATAAATAAAAAATCTTAAAAAAAAAAAAAAGACTTTCAGGATCAAGCGATTCCTGGCCAAGAAACAAAAGCAGAATCGTCCCATTCCCCGGTGGTTTCGGATGAAAACTAGTAATAAAATCAGGTACAACTCCAAGAGGAGGCACCGGAGGAGAACCTAGCTGGGTCTCTAAGGCGTCCCACATCACGTGATGACACACCTAATGGGCACCACATATTTAATTAAGCTACTTGAAGATCATGTGTTCTATTCCGTCACCCTGTAAACACCTTTCTGCCTGGCCAATAGATACCATTTATCAGCGAAAGATTTTTCTGTTACTATAGCTCTGCACCAGTCAGTTGGTTTGGTAATAAATGTGAGGCCTTTGAGCTGTAATAAATAAATAAATAAATATCTTAAAAAAACCCCATGAGATCACTCCCCATACCTACTAGGATGGCAAAAATAAAAAAGACAGTAACAAATGTTGGCGAGGAAGTGGAGTGGGAGCTCTTGGACACTTTTAATGGGGATGTCGAAGAGTACGCCACTTTGTTTTTTGTTTTTATGATTTTATTTGACTGAGAGAGAGAGAGAGAGAGAGCACAAGCAGGAGGAGCGGCAGGCCGCGGGAGAGGGAGAACCAGGCTCCCCACTGAGCAGAGAGCCCGATGTGGGGCTCGATCCCAGGACTCTGGGATCATGACCTGAGCCGAAGGCAGACGCTCCACCGACTGAGCCACCCAGGCGCTCCAGTTACAACCACTTTGAAAAAAGTTTGGCAGTTTCTCAGAAAATTTAACATAGACTGACCATGTGGCCCAAGTAATTTCACTCCTAGGTATAAACCCAAGAGAAATGCACACATATGCACGTCCACACAAAAACCGCACCAATCTGTGCAGCACCATTATTTATAATAGTCCGAAAGCAGAACAACCCAAATGTCTATTAACTGATGAATGGACAAATAAAATATGTCCACATAATGGAATATTATTTAACAATAAAAGAGCATAACATACTGACACCTGCTACGACATGGATATACCTCAAAAGCATGATAAATGAAAGAAGCCAGACACAAATGGCCACATAGTATATGATTTCTTTTACACTGAATGCCCAGAATGGGGCACCTGAGTGGCTCAGTCATTAAGCGTCTGCCTTCAGCTCAGGTCATGATCCCCGGGTCCTGGGATTGAGTCCTTCATCAGGCTCCCTGCTCAGCAGGGAGTCTGCTTCTCTCTCTCCCTCTGCCCCTCCCATTGCTCATGCTGTCTTCCTCTCTCTCAAAAAAAAAAATAAATAAAATCTTTAAAAATATATACTAAACGCCCCAAATAGGTAAATCTATATAGACTGAACCTAGACTAGTGGTTGCTCAAGACTTTAGAGGGAGGGCTGGGGCACCTGGGTGGCTCAGTGGGTTAAGCCTCTGTCTTTGGTTCAGGTCATGATCTCAGGGTCCTGGGATCGAGCCCCGAATCAGGCTCTCTGCTCAGCAGGGAGCGTGATCCCCCCAACCCCTGTCTACTTGTGATCCCTCTCTCTCTGTCAAGTAAATAAATAAAATCTTAAAAAAAAAAAAAAGACTTTAGAGGGAGGGGAAGGGAAGAGGGGAGTGACTGCTAATGGATACGGAGTTTTAATGGGAGAGATGAAAGTACTCTAAAATTGATGTGATAATCGTTGTATAACTATGATTATCCTAAAAACCCCTGAACTATATACTTTCAGTAGGTGAATTATATGGTATATGAATTATAACTCAATAAAGCTATTATTTTATAAAATGACAAAGAGATCCTATTGGGGGCATGAAAATGTTCTAAAGCTGATTTATGATAACAGTTGTTACTTAATAAAAGTTCTAGAAATCATTTCATTGTACATCTGAAACAGATGAATTTTATATTATGTAAAATATATGTCAACAACGTTGTTTGGAAAAAAAAAAAAAAGAGTTCCTGGGTAATGCAACCAAAGAGAGGCAAGGCTGAAAATGTATGTGAAAGGGAGAATTTTCTAGAAAATAATAAATGTACCCAAACTGACTCAAAAAGAAATAGAAATCATTAACTAACTCGATGGGGCATTCAGGAGTTTCTGACTCCAAAATGATGCCAGAGCCAGATGGATTTATAGGCAAGTTTTATTAAATCTGATCTTGAACTTCTACATTTTTCAGACAATGAGACAAAGGAAAATCGTCCAGGTTATTTTATAAGGATAGGATAACCTGGATCCCCAAACCAGAAAAAGGACAATACAAGAGAAGAAAATAACAGAAGAATTCCCTTAAACATAGAGACATAGGGGCGCCTGGGTGGCTCAGTGGGTTAAGCCTCTGCCTTTGGCTTAGGTGATGCTCTCAGGGTCCTGGGATTGAGCCCCGAATTGGGCTCTCTGCTCAGCAGGGAGCCTGCTTCCCCCTCTCTCTCTGCCTGCCTCTCTGCTTACTTGTGATCTCTCTCTCTCTGTCAAATAAATAAATAAAATCTTAAAAAAAAACACATAGAGACATAAATCCTAAGTAAAAATTAGCCAATTAAATAGAACCTAAATAGAGGGGGAAAAAAAGTCATAGCCAAGTTGGACTGATCCAAGGACTTCAAGCATATTTCATATCAACACATTTGCTGCAAAACTCCAAACCTTTCTTGTGTGCAGGATGTGAGATAGAAATGCCACTTTGTGGAAGCTTTCCCCAGGAATCTGTTGTTCCTCATTTATTCATTCAGTAAATGTTTGGGTGCCTATTAAGTGCTCAGTACAGTCCTGCTACCAGTGCGTAACATAAACTCCTGCCTTCAAAAATGAAAAGAGACCGAGATACACAATCCCCCACGTTAACGAATTAAAGGAAAAACCCATGTGACCATCTCCATAGATATAAGAAAAACACTAGAAAAACTCAACACTCTTTTATTTATTTTTCTGAAGATTTTATTTATTTATTTGACAGAGAGAGAGGGATCACAAGTAGGCAGAGAGGCAGGCAGAGGGAGAGGGAGAAGCAGGCTCCCCGCTGAGCAGAGAGCCCAATGCGGGGCTTGACCCCAGGACCCTGAGATCATGACCTGACCCAAAGGCAGAGGCTTAGTCCACTGAGCCACCCAGGTGCCCCTCAACACTCATTTATAATTTTGAGAAACCTGATACATGAGAATACACAGGAATTACTATTTTATTTTATTTTGTTAAGATTTTATTTATTTATTTGACAGAGAGAGAAATCACAGGTAGGCAAAGAGGCAGGCAGAGAGAGAGGGAGAAGCAGACTCCCTGCTGAGCAGAGAGCCTGATGCAGGGCTCGATCCCAGGACCCTGAGATCATGACCTGAGCTGAAGGCAGAGGCTTTAACCCACTGAGCCACCCAGGCACCCCAGGAATTACTATTTTATAGCAAATACCATACTTAATGGTAAAAACTTAGAAACAAGACAAGGACACCTGCTATCACTGTTACAAATCAACACCATCCTGGAGATCCTGGACAAAGCAATAAGACAAGAGGGAGAAAAAAGCCATAATCTGACTACCTAAAGCCCAGTGCAATTAACTACTGTGCTCTCCTAGATAAGGGTCATTTCTTCATCAGACATTTACTGAGCATCTATCCTGTGCCAGGGCGGGATCATAACTTAACCTTACTTGTCAAGGGTATTGACCTGTGTTAAGAATTGGCTTCCTGGGGCTCCTGGCTTTAACTCACTGAGCAACCCAGGTGCCCCTTCCTGGGGCTTCTGGGTGGCTCAGTGGGTTAAAGCCTCTGCCTTCGTTCGGCTCAGGTCATGGTCTCAGAGTCCTGGGATCGAGTCCCGCATCAGGATCTCTGCTCAGCAGGGAGCCTGCTTCTCCCTCTCTCTCTGCCTGCCTCTTTGCCTACCTGTGATTTCTCTCTTTGTCAAATAAATAAATAAAATCTAAAAAAAAAAAAAAAAAAAAAGAGTTGGCTTTTTCCTTCCACAGATGCACACGGCCTGGTAGGTCTATGTCTGCAGCAGAGCTCTTGGGGTACCTGAAGGGTTCTAGATTACAGCAAGGAGACCAGACCTCCACCGGGTTCAGAAGGAGAGTTTCTAACAGGGCTCAGCAGCGTGACAATGCTTTGTTACGTGTATTTATACATTTCGTTTGCCTCTTGATACTTCCATCAATCCTGGAGAGCAGAATAGAGTGTCCCAATAAATCTCAATTCACTGGTGTCAGGCTTGTGCCAATCCTCAAGTGACCAGAGCCACGAGTGACCAGCAGAATGCCGGTGTACCTGCTGGCTGGGGCTGTGTTGACCCCAATCAAGGGACACAACCCTCCTGGTAGGCGCGCGCTCCTTCAAAGGGATCACTGATTACCAGGCATATTATTTTCTCAGCGTGGGGACTGCTGCCCTCTGGTGGCCACTCTGCTTAATGTCTAATTTAGGAAAAGAATTAGAATTTACAGAGACCATTAAGGACCAGGTTTTATCTTATTTACCGCCCCCGCCAAAACCTTACAGAACAGGTATGATCCCCAGCGAGGCTCAGAGAGGTGAAGCTACTTGCCTGAAGTCACACAGCCAGAAGTGGCGGATGGGCTGTGACTAGGGCGAGACACGAGGCAAAGGCCAGACTGGCCCCTCACCTGCTCCACCTTAACCCCAGCCCTGGCGAAGGCACAGGACTAGAATCAGGTCAGCCAAGTTCCTAGACTCCTGGTCTTAACCACCTGGTTTTCCAGCCTCCTGCGTGGCATGATGGGGGTTCCATTCTGACCTTGGATGTCTCCGTTGTATGTATGTAATGCTAGGTGCTCGAGAAGCAAAGACACAGCCTTTCGTCCATGAAGAATGTGACTTGTGTCCTGCAAATGTGGGTGTGAGAAGACTTGTTGCTCCAGAAGCAGCAAAGGAAGCATGATGTGTGTGTGTGTGTGTGTGTGTGTGTGTGTGTGTGTGTGTGTGGTGTTCTAAGGGAACAGGTCCTGAGGGGAAGCCTGGAGGTAGTGTCCTGGCCACAGGCATCTTCTGGTCTAGGCAGGGCAACCCCCGAGACAAGCCAGTCAGCACCACATAGGCTCCTTAGAGGTGCTGGGGAAACATCTGTGCGATAAATGACCATAAACTTGTAACAGTCGATCTGCTCTCCATTGTGACGGTATACGGGATTGTTATTGTCCTATGTGGTCGTGAGGCAGAGAAGGCAAGTGCTCACGGGTGTGAAGGGAAGTCGCATTCCTTTGACCAGACATACTCAGCTTGGCTGTTTTAGCTCTTCTCATTTCGCCAGCATTTTTTCATCAGGATCCAAGCCGGTAGTTTTCCCCTAAAACCAAATTCACAAGTTTCTTTTGAGCAGCCACGAGGGAGTCAAGACCCAGGGAGAGGGCAACTGCAGAGGGAGAGCTCTAGGCCATTCATTCAGCCCAAGCAAGGTGCCCAGCACTGTCCTAAGCAGTCTTCTTTACATCAACACAGTGGGGGGTAGGGGTGGGGGTGGGGAGGAGTGGAGACGGAATCCTTTAGGAGATGAGAAAGCAGCTCAGAGAGGGCAAGGGGTGTCTCTGAAGTCACACAGTGAGAGGCAGAGCTGAGATTTGAGTCCAAGTCTAGCCTGGTGCTCACATCTCGACTTCTGTGCCTCTGGTCCTCGAGAGTTCCCCAGACGAGCAGCATCAGGATCACCTGGGTGCTCGTTAGAAACGCAGGTCATCAGGTCCCACCGCAGGTCTACTGAACCTGAACCTGTGGGCAGTGGACCCATCGGCCTGCGTTTTAGCAAGCCCTCCAGGTGATTCCGTGGGATTCTCAAGTGTGAGAACCACAGACCATTGCTCTAGCGGTCCCTGAGCCTCAACTGCCCACAGCCAGATGGGGACCCACCAAAGTGGAACAACCCAAGAACTCCAGTCAAGACATTTTGTGAGGGGCGCCTGAGTGGCTCAATGGGTTAAAGCCTCTGCCTTCAGCTCAGGTCGTGATCCCAGGGTCCTGGGATCGAGCCCCGCATCGGGCTCTCTGCTCTGCAGGGAGCCTGCTTCCTCCTCTCTCTCTCTGCCTGCCTCTCTGCCTACTTGTGTTCTCTGTCTGTCAAATAAATAAATAAAATCTTTAAAAAAAAAAAGAAATTTTGTGATAGTGCTGGGGGAGGGAGAGAGTTCTGGGAGTTCTGAAACAGTTTCTTGGAAGAGATGACATTGGACCTTGGCCATGTTGAATGGAAGGCCTTTACAGATAATAATAGTTGGAAGAAAAAGCCTTTCGTGTAGAGCAGAGGCAAGCAGGTCGGGAAGGGCCTGGTGACGAGTCGGACAGAGGCCTGTTCATGACAAGCCTTGTCTGCCAGGCTGAAGGGTCTGACATTTCTTTGGAGGCAGTGGGGAGCCATGGTAGATTTTTGAGCACAGATGCTCACAGCATTTTCTGGCTTACCCACTGTAGCAGGCAAAATAACGGCCCCCGAAGATGTTCATGTTCTAATCCCCAGAGCCCATGAATACATTATGTTACATGGCAAGGGGAAATGAGGACTGTGGTTGAAATAAGGCTGGTAATCAGCTGACCTTGAGATGGGGAGATTATTCTAGATTATCCAGGCTGGCCCCATGTAACGTGGGGTCCTTGTAAGTGACAGAGGGAGGAGAGTCAGAGCCAGGGTCAGTGAGGGATTTCAAGATCAGTCAAGGGAGTGATTTCAAAAGCCACCCTGCTAGCCTTGGAGACGGAGGAAGGGGCCAGGAGCCAGGAATGCAGGAAGCCTCTAGAAGCTGGAAAGGCAGGCACCAGATGGGCGGAGCCTCCAGAAGGAAAACAGCCTTGCTGACACCTTGATTTCACTCCAGGGAGACCCATCTGAGACCTTTTCTCTCCAGAGCTATGGGATAGACCTCCAGGAAAATGCAAGGAGTCTTCTTTTCCTTAACGGAAGACAAATCACAACATCAGTTAGCGTTTTCTAAGTGCTTGCACTGTTGTATATTTGATGAACATGCTCCCTTTAATCCTTACAACACCACCATGACATGGGCATTATTATCTCCTTGTTCTATGCGGGGAAACTGAGGCTCGCTGGAACTGATAAGGAGCATAGCCGACACTAAGACCCAGGCCTGTCTCCCAAGTTTGTCCCCACTTGGCTTGAGAAGAATTTAGCCCCCTGTGACAGCTTCCATGTGAGGTTGCCTGGGTGGGTTTCAGCCCAAGGTGCTGGGGGCCTTTGCTGGCTGGAGCAGGGGCACACTGTTGGAGGATCCTGGACATCCTCGCCTTCCAGGGAGGAGTTTGGTGAAGACAAACTTGAATTTCTCAGTGTACCATCCTGCCTTGGGTCTGCTTTCAACTAGGCCAGGGGAGACAGAAGCCCAGGCATTGGGCTCAGGTTCATGGCCAGATTGCCTGTGTTTGTCTCCTGGTCCCAGACAAGTTCTTCACTCCTACTCTGTAAAACAGGGATGATAATAGCACCTACCTTCGAGATTGTTCTATGGCTTATTGCATGTATGTGATGGACTTACACATTAACTACACAAAGCAAGTCTCATAACCGTTATCATTATTTGCATTATAATTTCATGTCACAGGAGACCCACCCCACCGCAACCCCCTTCTCAGGAATAGTGGGGTGATCAGCTGTGCAGATGGATTCCCACATACACCTTTTTAATATGAATATTTTTACATATTTGCTGAATATCTCTTCAGGAGTTTTCAACCTTTTGTGGGTTTGTGGGCCCTTTGGGACTCTGATGATAACTATAGACCTTTTCATATCTGATCCATCCATACCCTTCTGGGTGCACAGGGTCCCTGCAGCTATGCTTGGACGTTGTGGGTGTTGGTGGGCTTCCACAGCTCACAGGGAGCCTGGCCTATGCTAATAGGCACCCAGGGTTACTTGGTCCAGATTCCCGGCTGTGCAGGTTGTACACTGCCCAACTCTAAGGGGTGCCATGATGTAGACTACAATTCACAATCCTGGCGTTGTACAACATGGAGCCTTGTGAGCTTCTGATCCAGACTGTGGTTACCCAACTCTTTCTCAAGGGAATTTAAGATCTGAGATTCTAAGATTAGTCTCTACTGGTGGTTTGAACTGAGGATATGCAAATGAAGACCCTTTGGCCCTGGAAAGTAGCAGCTCTTGGTTCTTGAGTACTTTCCAGTTTCTTGTGGGACCATTTGGATAGGAAAGATCTTGCACAGCTTGAAGCCATAGGACCATGAAGCTCACAGCCTAGCAGAGGGTGGGAGTGGGACTTTACACACACATACACACAAAGGGAGCGAGGGAAAAATAAGGAAACATGAAACATAATGGGGAGGCATGGGGGCCTACAGGAAGGGCACAGGAAGGGAAGGTTTCCTAAGGCAGTGACATCTGGGTCATGAGGATGATTAGGAGATGGCCAGGCAAAGAAGCTGGAAAAATAATGCAGGGAAAAGGAACAGCCAGTGAGTGAGCAGAGGTGGGGGTCTGGAGGCCTTAGGAACTAAGCAGAGGTCAATTTTCTTCTCCTGAGAGAGAGCATTGAGAAGGCAGATGGGGCTAGATGGGAAGGGGCTCATGGTCTTGCAGAAGAGTATGGGCTTGATTTTAAGGGTGGGAAGAAGCCCCTCGTTCCATCCACTTTCCCTTGGTGACTCTCATATTTCACTTCTAGTCTCTGGTCTCATCCCGCCCCATGGCATGAAACGTGAGTTCTCCACTCCCAGGAGCTCAGCCTTGAATCACCAGAAGGTACATCAATCACGGAGCAGTGGAAGAAGCAAGGATTTAGACATTAGATAAACCTGGATTCGAACTCTATCTCAGCCACTCACTAGTCATGTAACTTTGGGCGTCAGTAAGATGGGAATAATGACCCCTATTTGATCCAGCAAACATTCACAAGATTCCTACTACGGACTGTGGGGTCAATAACTACAATTTATTGAGCTGAGACATACTATGTGCCAGGCACTATCGCCAAATCCTTAGTTGTTGCTGTCGTTTTTAAAGATTTTATATGTTTATTTGAGAGAGAAATTGAGTGAGAGAAACAGAGCAAGTGAGCACAAGCTGGGGGTGAGAGGCAGAGGGAGAGGGAGAAGCAGACTCCCCGCTGAGCAGGGAGTCCAATGCAGGGCTCGATC